>NC_045615.1:26273712-26576742 GCF_009829155.1 Mustela erminea | reverse complement strand
TAAAAGCATGTCAACTTTTATTAAGAAAATTCTACTATTTATATGTATTTGAGTATAATTACATATGCAACACATCCATTTTTCAACTCTGTGTTTCTAGATAAGCTCATTAAAGAGCATGATTAATAAACAGATAGAACCTTGTGAAAGCACCTGCTATACAAGAGTGTCACGTTCAAGTAGAACTCTCTGCATTTGTTAAAACACTGTGTGACATATCTAATTAGCCCGCATTATCAGCTAGCTCTTTCATAAACTGTCTCCCCAAAGAACTAGCATAAAGAATGATATTCATTGATTGGATTAAATGTGGCTTATCTCTTAGGAGCTCAAAATGTTGACACATCATCTGCTTTTCTTTAACCACATCCCTGTGACATCAGAATAGGGAAGGGAGGGCGCCTGGGTGACTCGGACATTAAACGTCTGCCTTTTGCTCAGGTCATGATCCTGGGATCCTGAGATAGAGCCCCACATCAGGCTCCCTGATCAGAGGGAAGCCTACCCCACCCTTTCCCATTTCTCCTTCTTGTGTTCTCTCTCTCTCTCTCTCTCTCTGTGTCTCTGTCAAATAAGTAAATAAAAATCTTAAAAAAAAAAATAGGAAAGGGAAGGAATGGATTTGTCTGTTTTTAAGATAAGGAAACCCAAGCTGAGGGTTTAAATGACTTGCCCAAGGTCATCCAGTAAAATCAGTGAATCCAGAAGCTCAGATTTCAAGTCTTATGCCTTATCTGATACCTAATCTTAAACAAGTTTAACACTTTCCAGTACGGTGTGTGTGTGTGTGAGAGAGAGAGAGAGATAAAAATTATGGGGTGCTCACTGCAGTAGCACTAAAATTGGAATGATACAGAAGATTGGCTTGATTGGACTGAGCAAGGATTGGCCTGAGCAAGGATGATGCCCAAATTTGTGAAATATTTCACATTTAAAAAAAAAAAAAAAAAGCATATGAACTTTTCAGTTAAAATCAATTAAAAATAATTTTAATTTTAATAGCTTTTGAAAAGTTTCATATAGCCCTTTGAGTTTCATATTGCCCTTTGAAATAATCAGTCATGCTGAGTATTGAAAAAAGAGAGAACACATCATATCGGTTTTAGTCTTTTTTTAATCTTAGAATTTTAGAGTTTCGGCAAGGAAAAAAAAAAAAAACATTTGTTTTAATCAGATGATATATGTCGGCTAAATGAAATTTCCTGAGGTGACATTTCTATCCTCAACACTGAAATAAAAACATTTCATTCTAATTTTTATCCTAATTTTATGATCATTATTGTAGTGGGTGAGAGTAAGTGCTTGTTAGTATTGCTAATTTATATGGTAAATTAAGTTTAGTCCTGAACACTGATTTAAAATCATGACAATATTACTGATCTGTCACAAGTGACCTGTTGAAGACATATGGATTTGCAGGACTCTCAGAATCAACACCAAAGCTTTCCAACCCCCAAAGAGTCCCCAAACTGAGACTTTGCCAGGGTAATGATCATTCCCTGAGTATAACTGGATACCCATAACAGAAAGCCACTTTGACTGCTCCTAAAGGAATAATGTGCTGAGGAAAATGGAGGCACAGAATGTGCCAATAAGCACTGTGGGAAGCTCTCCATCAGTCTGAATACACCACAAGGAATACACATACAATGTATGACAGCCTTTAATCACAGAGTTGGGGCCCTACCAGTTTCTGGTTGTTTTGATTAGAAAAGCAATAAATAGTTGTCTAGATTCTCGGCTCTTCTCCTTTCCCCCATGTTGGTCTCTGAAGTGTCAGAGATCCTTCTTACTCACAAGGCCAGCAGAAATAAGCACGTGATAGAGAGATCAGAACACTAAATGACTCTTTTCTTGGAGGCTCGCAAAATCGGTTTCTGGAGGGGCGCACCCCAAATTTACCACGGATGGACTTCTGTCTCTCAAGGAACCTGAGTCCTTTTGGATGTAGGAACTAGCACCTCACATACTGACAAAAGGCCAATAGAAAAGAGGTAGCAGAGGAGGGGAGGCAAGCAGAGCCATTTTTAAACTATATAAACAGCCCACATAGTGTGCTGTTGACATTAACCAGCCATGAGAGCTCTCCCTGAGTGGGGAGACTGGCTGAGTTTCCTTGTCAGGGGAAAACCAACAGCAATACTGCTTACAGCCCCTCCCCCCCATCCCCTGGAACTTGCTACCTCCTGTCCTTGCTCTGTGTCTCTCTGTAACTCTGGTCACTTTCCGCTATAGTACGTAATATGCTTATCTGGCGCAGTGGCTCCTCCCCGTCTCCAGGATGTAAGATTCACGAAGGCAGGGATTTTTGTCTGACTGCTCACTGCAGAAGTCCCAGCACCTAGAACTGTTCCTGGAACGTGACAGACACTCCTTTCTTTGAAGGAACTGAACAAGTCAAGTGTCCCATGGGAATGGACTCAGTCCCAGTAGCAGAAAAGAGTGGCATGAGCTGACTTACACGACAAAGAGCGTGGTTGTCACCAGTCACGTGAATGTTTTCATTTGACATCAGACATTACCTGCCTTCCCGGGTGATCATCTAATCTCTAGCAAGATAAGCCATCAGCCGGAGGGTAAATAGTCAGGGACATACCTTAACACACTCACAAATGCAGAAAAGAAATTGAGAACCACTGAGACACCTCCGCATGGAAATACAAAATCTAAGGTTGACACATAAATTCCTCATTAGTGGGGTGTGCCAACCCAACAGCTTTTGAGGGCAACGGCAATGCAATGAGCGTGTAACAGAATCCTGGGGCATAGAAAAACCCCATCCCCGCATTTCTTGCCTCATGTCATCTCTGGTTTTTTTCCTGGCACACGTTCTCAAATCTCCTAGAACTTGATGGAAACTACAACCAAGTGGAAAAGCAGAACTTGAGAGGAGGGGAGGAAACAAAAGCAAAATGCCTGTGTCCATAATTCTAGGGTTGAGACCACAATTCCCACCCCAGATTATACCATTTAGATCAGAAAATGATCCCAATGTTTTATTGCTGACACCAAAGTGAGGAAGAGCAGGAAGGGAGGGTGGAAGACCAAGGACCATCTGAAAGCCCTCGTCTTGAGAGGGGAGAGAGTTGGTGACAACTTGTTGGCTGGGCTCGGAAACATGGTTGGAAAACAGGTCAAGATTCCTTTAGAAAATAAACGTTGAACATGTGATTTGCGGGTAGGAGGCAGCATATTTGATTATATGCCATCGTAAAGGCATTGGATTCCATTTCTATTTAATTTTATGCCATTTGTGGGTGACTGCTTCTCTTTGTCGCCACTTAGCCGGCTTTACCTATTAGCAATGTTACATTTTTGCTATTCTTGGACCAATGACGATGGTGCAGACACACTAAAATCAGCTTCCCAGGAAGTTAAAAATCTGACGGTGGATTTATAGAAAGAAAATCTCAAACTATTAGGATTATCTGTAACTCACAATGTTCTATCTTTTACCTGCCAGGACAGGCAGTACCTAGAACTCAAAGCACAGGTGAAAACATGATTAGAGAAACAAGTATTCTTAGATTTCAAAATTTATGAACATATTATTATTCACCTGCAACTGAATTTGCATTGTTACAGAGGACTTGACTAGAAGAAAGAAAGGAGGACAATCTTCAGTGAAATTAAAACAGGGTGACCTATTTCTAGTAAATCAAGTATCTATCCCAAATGGGCCACTTTGTAAATTAGAAGGCCAGATGCAATATCTTTTCTGATAGTATGTGCATAACATGTGTGTCTGGGGATAAGTGGGTGTATATTCAGGAGGCCTTCTGCTTTAACTTCCGTCTCCACGCAAGGCGGTGCCCGAGCTTTCCGAGGGTTCCTCTTGTTTCCAGGATCAGATGTATGACAGCTTCCTCAGGTTGCTGGGTCTTACCATAGGGAAGCTGAATTTTGCCAAGTCCCCAACTTGTCTTTAGGAGATTTATACCTATTTCCTCCACCTCTTAGTATAGGTAACTGTTTCCCATTGCCTCCTTCATAGAAGTCCTCACCTTTTGCAACACCATGAAGTCAGTTCTTAAGATCTGCTTTGGGTTTTCTAAGTTGCAGAAGGAGGGATCTGTGTGATGGAGTGTTAAGTGGTCGAGCTAATTGACATTCATTTTACAGGGCCCTGGGACAGTCAAGACATTGGGATCTCCTCTCTCCTTGCCACGCCTCCTCCCTTGCTCGCCTTTGGGACTACAAGGAGGCTGCATATTCTGGGACCACAAAAGAGGCAGAGGACGGCCAAGGCTCTAAACTCTGGGAATTGGGTGAGGTTAGCAAGAAGGGGAAGAGAAATGTATTCCACATCAGAACCTCACAAGGCATAGTCCCACACAACAGCAAACCCCCTTTTGCCCCTGGTGGATAGGAAGTACATTATTTAATTCTATTGCTGATTAGAATAAATGTTTACCTTAATACGTTTTCAAGAAGAATAAAAAGCACTTAATGGAGAAATGGAGGCGACTGCAAACATGAAGGCAGGCGAGGGTAAAGTAAAAGAGAGTAGAAAGACTAGCATGCAGATAGCAGTAATAAAGCTATCCTCCATGGTGCACTTTGAATAATTACACTGGGCTCATTTTTACCTCAGTCTCCGGTTTAATCCAAGCCTCCACATTCGAGGAAGAAACCTGATCTGATCATTTCAGATAATCCTCACAATAATAATATTCAGAGAACTCCAATAGCCAACCCCATTAGAGAACAAATTCTGTTCTGACACTAAAACCCTTACATAAGTAATAAAGGGCACAGATGGCATCAGACATTTAAAAAAAAAAAGCGATCACAGGTGTGTGCAAATTATAATTATGCCACAATTAGAAGTAATTCAGTCACATTTTTTAAACAAAAGAAGGAACTATGAGAGTAAATAATTTGGCAGCAAATTTTTTAAAGTTTGAAAGTATTTCTCTTCAATAATACATACAAATATTTTGTTAAAATCTTAGTTTTAATCAAGAGATAAGGAAGACAAGCACAAGGGAGTCTTAAAGATTAAACCTAGGTTAAATTTTTTTAAATTGCTACATAGTTATAATTTCTTTGACTTAAAGATAGATTCTTCTATCTCCTTAAAGATAGAAGAATCTATCTTTAAGTCAAAGAAATTATAACTATGTAGCAATTAATCATAAGTAGCAATTAATTCATAAGTCTGGAGAAATTAATGTCTCCAATATCCAAATGAAGTACATTTTCAATTCTTAGTAAGACAAAGAATGAATATTTTTATGTATTTCATAAGCAACAAAATCCACGAAGCTTTTATCATATAAGTTAAAAAAATAAGTCCTCTCAGGATTATAATATTAACTATGGTGAAAAATATGTTTGATTTTACTCTCCATTTTTAAAATATGTGGAACATATATCATGCATTCACACTTCTTGAAATAGGCACATTCTATCAGAGAACGTTTGTAGATTCAGTCCTATTTTAACCTTTCCAATGCAAATCACTTGGGTCTTTCTAGGAGAAAACTGGAAAGAAATACTTAGAGGTTTAGGAAAGGCCACTACTCATGTCTCTGTAACAAAAAGCTGCTTTCACAGCACACATGAAACTTCTCATTGTGTGCTGGCTCGGGAGGGGCGTGCATTATTTAACATTACAGAGGGTTAGGACCTATGCTGCTAAAGCATGTGCCCGAAAATAATGAAAGGCACCAAAAAATAGGTTCACACTAAGCAGAACTGAATCCTAGTACTTAAGAAATCATTTTAAGAATCTGGACAAACAATGCCTCTCCTTACGTATTCTAATCTAAAAAAATAATAATAATAATCAAAACCATTAACAATTTATTCACAAGGAATAAAACCACAGTAATCCGATTGAAGCCAAAGAAACAAACTAATAATTTTTAAAATGCTTCATTCTGAATCTAGGTCTGCTCCTTAAAGCAGTGACATTGAATCTACCTTAAGACAGAAATATCATTTTACCTTTTAGTGCAGAAATCTGCTTATTAACATTCAGTATTTAGCTTAAAATAAATAACCTTTCTACTTGCTTTCCTACCCTCCCAAAATAAGGAATAATGACAGGGTGGGGCACACTGGTAGAGAAAGCTGTCAGAAAAATCATATCCAGTGTTTCAGGAAGCAAACCTACGGTTCAGACAGAGGATTTCTTTTTTTCTCCTGTGTAAAGCAACCATTGAACTCCACCCAGATTTGAGTCTACTTCAGCAGCAGGAAAAAATGTCAAAAACACACACACACACAAAACCAAAACAAAAACAAATCATCTTCTGCATATTTGCTGAACATCAATGGCATTCAGAATTCAGAGGGTCAGAGTCATGCATTATGAATGAATGGGTTTCCAATGGTAACTGGGAACCGAAGCCCTCAACCCCAGGGTTCTCCCACAGAGGACCGGGTGGGGGAAGGGTCGAATCTCACATTTTCCTCCACCCTGGAGTATGGAGGAAGGAATCCTGTAACTAAAAAATTTCATCCCCATCTTCCCACCCAACAGAGAAATGCTAGGGGTTGGGGGGGATCTTCTATTTAAAATAAGCTGAATACACATTAAAATGGAAGACAAGTAATAAAAATCTAATCAGATCACACTAGGAACTTGAGAAGAAAATCTTGCACGACTTTCTCCCTGTTCTCAATCTGGTGCCTTTGTTTAAGCAGAGTGGTCTCCCTCTGTCTGATAGTTACAGAGCATGCAGCATCGCCGAGACAGAAGGGCGGGGAAAAAAAAGAAAGAAAAAAAGAAAGAAGGGAAAGAAAGAAAAAGAAAAGGAGGGGGAGGGGGAAAAAAAAAACAGGATAGAGAGAGCAGGAGAAATCAGTTATCCACCTGGCAATATACTCAGCCATCGGAACATTTAGGACCTACCCATTTCTGCAGACAGACTAATCAACGAGGCAAAGAATTAAATCCTCCCAAAGCCTGTCGCGGCAGCTCCGTGGCCATCCACAAGAACAATGCACCTTCTGCTAACCTCCCAAGTTTGGAAGCACCATGCAAAGAGACTGGTTAAAATTCCCTACCATGCAGTGCAGCCATCATCAGAAGCCCGGCATATCTTCTGCTCTATGGAGTGATGTGCCAGCTGATGAATAGAACAGAGGAGAAGAAAAATGGAGGAAAAGAGAGAAGGCTCAGGGAAGTCGGCAGGAATGTTTCTGGGTCATTAACAAGTGGGAGACCCCTTTCGGTCTTGAAACCAATCAATCTTTCTCTTACAGGACATCTTTTTCTCACTCAGCGTCTGTTGAAAAGACTGCAGCAAACCAAGCAAGGGATTGTGGGATAGGGATGCAGCAGCGAGCTGCAGTGAGATTCGCGGGTGGCTGGCTTTCCCCTCTGAGTCAGCAGTCAGCTGTTTCCACGCTCTCGCGCTGGGCGGCCGAGGTCCATCGCCCAGCATGGGGCTGCACGACAAACCCCGGGAGAGGCACCCCCGCACGTTTGCCGGCGCCACGCAGCAAGGACAGGCACCCGAGTTGCCAAAGAGGGGGTGCCGATGAGCAAAAAGGGGGATGCAGCGAGAACGCATTCTAGAAGGAAAACCAGGTAAATGAGACCTCAGTTCCAATTTAGAGGTGTGTTTTGGGAGTGTGTGCGAACACATGCTTACTTCCCTGAGTTAGGAGAAACACATCATCTGTTTCCTCCGGCTTTAAGTAGCTTGAAACACAAATGGAAATGGATAGAAATGCAATACAGCCCCGTTCAACAAGCATCTACTATCTTTTCCCCTCTTGGTATGTACCCAGAAACGGGTCTATAAAATACAGTTCCCCCACATGGAATAATGCAAATGGCATTCTTCTGCTTTTTGTGGTTCTAATCATTTGACAAAAATCATGCGGTACATTCATTTGCTTCAGGGGGTAAACAGAACCAGTTGTTTTGCTGTTGATGGGAAGGTTTTTCAGTTAAGCGTTGAGAAACTTGACAAACCTTACATACATAAATAACTTGCTTTCCTAGCAGGTGACTGAACTTATTTTTTAGAAGGTTTTACTAAAATAAAAACGATAAAGTAGCCATATAAAAACAATTAGATCCTCATATAACAAGTAATACTTTAGAATTTAAAAAGCTTACGTATCGGAATGGAACTTAACAATAGTTCCCTTTTCTAGAGGAATGGAAGCAGGGAACCATATTGTATTCTATACGTTGCTTAGTTACTAGCTTAAAAGTGGACACTCAACATTTTATCTAATAATAAAATCACTGGGGCGCCTGGGTGGCTCAGTTTATTAAGCGTCTGCCTTTGGCTCAGGAAATAATCCCAGGGTTCTAGGATTGCGCCTGGTGTAGGCTCCCTGCTCAGCGAGAGAGTCTGCTTCTTCCTCTCCCTCTGGCCCTCCCCATTTGTGCTCTCTCTCTCAAGTAAATAAAATCTTTAAAAAAATAATAATAAAATTGTTAATTCTCATATTTGATTACATTAATATTCATCACATTCTTGCCATGTAGTCAGGCACTGCATTGAGCCCTGTGATGGGGCAGTCAGCTCTGCAGAGCAGTTACAGTTTCCCTCCGGGGAGCAGGTCATAGAGAATCCAGTGAAATCGACAGACCCAGGACATGCCAATTTTGCCATGCTATTTCAGATGGTACCCAGTTCTCAAAAGCCCGGGTTAACACCCTGTTTTAGAAGTTATGTTCTGTGGGACGCCTGGGTGGCTCAATCAGTTAAGAGTCTGACTTTTGATTTCCGCTCAGGTCATGATCTCAGGGTTGTGGGTTCGAGCCCCATGTCAGGGCTCCCTGCTGAGTGGGGAGTCTGCTTGAGATTCTTTCCCTCTGCCCTTCCCTCACTGATGTGTGAGCTCTCTCTCAAATAAATAAATCTTTAAAAAAGGAAGTTTTGTTTTGTTTTTTAATAACTTTACTGGGATATAATTCACATACATACAACTAACCATTTAAATTGTACAAGTCAATATCTTTTAGTATATTCACAGATGCAGGCAACCATCACCACAGCCAGTTTTAGAACATTTTTAACATCTCAAAGGAACTCTATGCCCTTTAGCTATCACCTCTACCTTCCCACAGCCCTACAGTCTTAAGCAACCATGAATCTTCTGTCTCTCAGTCCCCTCTATAGATTCTGGACATGAATTTGGAATCCTATAGTGGTCTTGGGTGTCTGGCCTTTTTCACTTAGCATAATGTTTTCAATGTTCATCCATATTGTACTATCAGGATTTCATTCCTTTTTATGGTTGAAAAATATTCCATTGCACGGGTTTAGCCTGTTTTGTTTATCCATCAGATGATGGTCACTTGGGTTGTTTCCGCTTTTTGGTTATTGTGCATAAAGCTGCTATAAACATTCCTGTACAGGTGTCAGGTGGACATATGTTCTGTTGTAAAAGTTTACAATTTAAGTAGCACTGACTCCTAAAACTACAAGCAGGCTACCCCTGCTCCATTTGACCATCCTTGTCTTAAGACGGTCCAGCACAAAGGAGCCTAACCTGCATGATGGGAATGTCCCTCTTCTTTCCACTTGTGCTGCTGCTGGCCCTTTCTGAAGCCAAACTCATTGAATGCTGACCTCTCCCCCAGAACATCCTCTTGGACTCTCTCCTCCTCTCTCTCCACTCAACCCAAACTCTGGGGCACACACCTGGAGAGCGTCTCTCTTCTCAGAAGATGGCAGGAAAGCAGAAGAGATCCTTGGTCTTTTGGATGGGCTTGTATTCACAAAAGGTTCACTTACTCATGTGGTCATTCATTCCAATGAATATTTATTAAATGTCCAGTGTGTGCCAGGCCCTGAGCAGGCATTGAGCATCTCAGCCCTCAAGAAGGTTGGTATCTGGTGCGGAAGGCTGATGGGCAAGCAGGCAACTGCTACACGGAGTGGTGAGCGCTTTGACAGGAAGAAGTGGAGGCTCTGGGAGCCCACAGGAGGGACACGCTGGGGCAGGGAGGTGTGGGGTACATTTCAGGCATAGAGCACAGACGGGCAAACACTTGACGGCAAGAGATAGCTTGCATGACTTGACAGCAGTAGTTCAGTGTGGCTAGAGCCTTAGTTGAAGGTAGAATAAATGGTGGTCAAATGTGTTTCTGATCTTTTACCCGGAACTGGGAATATCTCTTTCTCAGAAACAGCGTTATATAGGACAGTTGGGTTCCAAATACCTTCAGCACTATGGCTTCACTACTGTATGGGTAAATGGGTTTGGAGGGCTCAGTCTGCAACCTAACAAATACAACATTGTTTACTATAGGAAGATGCAGCCTCGTTTTTAGTGCATGTCTTGGCAAAGGACTGTAACTATTTATAAACTGGGCCTTGGGTTACCACGGGCTGTGTCAGCAGACCACAGCATCTTCTCCTTGGCACTCCCTGGCAACAGGTGGATGTTGGCGGTCGTGGCTGTTGGGATACCACGGCTCTCAGGTTCTTTCTGAGATGGAGCTTGCTTAACTGAGGCCTCACACAGCTAGACTGGAAGGCTGCAAGGGCGGAAAAGCGTCAGATACTTGGGATGGAAGCTGCCACACACCTTCCTCACTTCTTGGAGCTGTCTCGCCCTTCCCCACTGTTTCCCTCCCATTGAACAGATATTAGTGAGTTAAGTGTCATCAGCCACTTTGACCGTGATGTACACTCAGGAAGTACACAGAGAGTGAATATGAAAAGAACAGAACATGTGTCAACTAAATTGGGCTTGGCAAGATTCTGGGAGACAGAGATCCAAAATGTACTGACCATGTATTATGGGCCAGGTTCCACCCAAAGCCCTTTATATACAGCCTACCTACCCCTGATCAAGGAACTTTTTTCTAGAAAGTAAACTCCTTAGGATGGCATACAAGGTCATTTAGGATCTGGACTCTGCCCTCCCCAGTCATACTCCAGCTCCAAGACATGCATGCCACCACGCTTTCTTTAGTAGTGGCTCTCAACCAGAAAATGATACCTCCCCTTCATGAGGTGGTAGGGTACGCATTTGGAAATGTGAAGGGGCATTTTGCATTGTCATATCGATTGTGGGCTCAGGGAGTGAGCTGGTACTACCAACATTTAGTAACTGGGGCAGGGATGCCAAACATCTTCCAATACATGGAAGAGCCTCATACAAGTACATTTGTGCCCTCCAATTACCAATAGCCCCTTTAAGAAACACTAATCTCTCAGGGCGCCTAGGTGGCTCAGTCTCTCTCTGTCAAATAAATAAATAAAACCTTAAAAAAGAAACGCTAGTACTGGGAATGCACTTATCCTTTCGTGACTCCTTTCCCTGTTTAACCCCACTGAGTTCTTCAGAACTCAGCAAAGACACCATTCACTTTAAGAAAAAATTCCCTGACTCCTTCTCCAATTCCAAATCCTCCCACCCCCAGTCTAGATTGGGATGACAATGGCCAGCAATTCACAGTCTTACGTGCTCCATAGCATTCTCTGCTAAAAACTACTGATGGCTTCATATTTTACCTCTAACTCCCCAGCCCCTAGTGTAGTGCCCGTCACACAGTACGTGCCCAGTAAATAGATACAGAACGATAAAAGTCCTAGAAACAAATGAGTAACATAATATGTTACAAAGGTAAAATTCATCTCCGAATTGGAAAATAGTTGGAGCATTAGGGAGAAGCAGCTCTTCATATTTGACTGGTGGTTTATAATTTATTTTTTAAAAAAATTATTTATTTATTTTAGAGAGAGACAAAGAGTGCGAGCAGGGGAAGGGGCAGAGGGAGAGGAAGACAGAGAGAATCCCTAAGCAGATACCTGCTAGGCGTGGAGCCTGATGCAGGATCTGATCCCAGGACCAGGAGATCATGACCTGAGCTGAAATCAAAAGTCCGGTGCTCAACTGACTGAGCCACCCAGGAGTCCCTGATTGATAGTTTATAATTCAGAAATCGCCTTCATAATACCTTTTCTCTTGATCTGCAAAGCTATTCTAGAAAGAGAGGAGGCATCATCCTTATTATAGTGGAAACTGAGATTCAGAAAGCTTACATGGGACATCCGGTTGACTCCATTGGTTAAGCGACCTACTCTTGATTTTGGCTCAGGTCATGGTCTCAGGGTGGTAAGATGGGGCTCCGTGCTGGTTGTGGAGGCTGCTTAAGATTCTCTCTCTCCCTGTGCCCCTCCCAGCTGACACAGTGCTGACCCACTTTCAGAGAAAAGGAAAAAAGAAATGAAAAGAAAGAAAGGTTACATGACCAGGCATGGTGGAGTAGCAGTTGTGTGTAAATGTGAACTGGAGTTCAGCAGGGTCAAGCTCCCTCCAAAGACTTTAGCGGGGGATCCTTCCTTGTCTCTTCCAGCTTCTGGTAGTCCCAGGCACTCCTTGGCTTATAGGGGCATCACTCCAGGCTCTACCACCGTTGTTACATGTCTGCCTTCTCCATGTGTGTCTCTGTATCTTCACATGGTGCTTCCCTGCCTTCTCTCTTTTTCCTTCTTAAAGGACCCATGTCTTACGGGATTAGGACCCACTCACATGAAGTATGACCTCATCGTAACTTGGTTGCATCTGCAAAGACCTTATTTCCAAGTAAGGTCACATTTACAGGGACAGTGTTCGGGACTTCAGCCTACCTTTCTAAGGGACGTAATTCAACTCACAACACCAACCATAGTGAAAGGTTAACATGAGGCCTGGGCTGATGCAGTCCTGCCAGAAAATAATCTGGTTTTCCCACAGCAGTGTTCCTTTGAGAGCAGTAGAGTTAAGATAAATGAGGAAAGTTATGTGTGCTTCCTTTGTGGCGTGTGCCAGTAAGACTGTGAAGTGGCTACATAACTCGAATGATATAAAAGACTGGTGGGAAAAGGGGTATGACCCCCATATACCTTGACTCTCATCCCTGGTACGTACCCTAAGTGGGTAAGGGAGCAAAGGAAGCTGCTTTGTCTCCAGTGGGTTAAAGGTGCCATGTGTCCTGGTCTGTATTTTATGCCAATGTTTCCTAACCATAAAATTATGTTAAAACTGTGCCTTGTGAGTCTGATTGGCAGCTGGAACCCACAACCACAGCTGCCTGCTGGTCAACCCAGTCTGAGTTCCTTCCCATTGATCTTCCCAAGCCCCTTCTCAGCCTGAAGATGTCCCTTACAGAGAAGCCTGACAAAAAACGCAAGGCTCTGCCATCCATGGATATATCAGACTACCCAGCGCCACACTCCCCCTTCTTATTCTTTGTCTTGCTCTGACAATCGCAAAAATAAAAAGCAAAAGCAAGCAAAGCACTCTTTTTCCGCCATTGTCTGGCCTGGATAATTCAAAGTTGACTCTATCTGTCCTGAGTTCGTCCGGAAGATAACCTCCCAGTCTCCACTAGACATTACATTAATGTCCACACTGATGGGCATTATCAGTACCAAGTGCTGTTTTTCCCTTCAGCGGACTTTCATGATCACACTTTTCATTCTGACAATTAAATTCAAGGCGGTGACAAGTTCCTGCGTGCTTGGGTGGTTTACCATGTTTAATTAATCAGTGCAGGGGCTCAGACTAGCAGGTGGGGATTGAGCTAAAGTCGGGGATTCTAGACCGCAGACGTCCCTCGCTGGCTGAGGCCAGGCCCAGACCTGAGCAGGACCGCGCGCAGGAAGCCCGCTGGTGGACGTGGGCGCGCCGCTACGCATGCCTCGCTAGGCACTGCCTCCCCTTTCCCCACATTGTTTCTTCTCTACCCCCATAGAACGGACTATATGCAAACCCCCAGGTAGTGCAGAGGGAATCTGGGAAAGGTTCATATCTGTCGATTGGATGGTGCCATGGGTAGTACCCTATTCCAAGGTAATAGTCACAGGCACCGGACAGTCTCACCCCGCCAGCTGGGCTTCCCAGGCTCCGCAGAGCCGCGAGAGCATTCAACGCAGGGCGGGGCGCCGCCTGCGGTGGTTTCCAGGGTAACAGGCTCCTCCCCCAGGGCGCCGAACCCCGCCCCCGCCGAAGAACAGCGTCTGGCCTTCCCCACTCTGGCGTCCAAAGCTGTGCTTGCATTATGAATCTCTCTTTTCCCCCTTTCTCTGTAGGTTTCCTTTCCCTTTTTTTTTTTAATTAAAGATTTTATTTATTTATTTATTTATTTATTTATTTATTTATTTATTTGACACAGAGAGGGATAGCGAGAGAGGGAACACAAGCCCGGGAAGCGGGAGAGGGAGAGGCAGGCTTCCTGTCCAGCGGGGAGCCCGATAAGGGCTCCATCCCCAGGACCCTGGGATCATGATCTGAGCCAAAGGCAGACACCCAAGGACTGAGCCACACAGGCGCCCTGCAGGTTTTCTTTTGTAACCTTATTTCTCACCGGGGAAGAGGACCACTCTGTAACTGGTTCAAGTGCTGGCAATAGGAAACCCCTGGGAGAGAAGGGAGTCAACCCCGGGGGGGTGACTAAATAAAAGCTGTGAGCTGGGGGATCGCCCTGGCCTGGCCACCCCCTGCATGTGGGTGTCCCAACTGTGGCCCTTTCCCATTTCCTGGGACGGCGGCTCTCCTGCCTCCAGCCCTCCTGCGCTAACATGACCTTGGTGGACAGAGTTCACATGGGACTTTCTCCCGTCAACACGCCTGCATGCCAGCATTTAAGAGGACTTCTAGAGCTCAGTGCTTTAACCCGGATACTAAAGTAGGAGTCTGGGCACCTCAGCGAAGAAAGGTAATATGACGATATAGGAACTTGACATCACCGGTCAAAGGCTGCCTTCCCCATACATGGTGGAATCAGGCGAGAGTAGGATTAGAATCAAACTACCGTCATACCGTAATTCAGGCACAGACTCTGGAGACACATCTGTATCTGCTCTATCTGTAGGTTGCTCATTGCCTCTGTAAGCTCCTTTTTAAAATATTATCTCAGGAGGTTGTCCTGATGGTTAAATAGTATAGCATCCAAGGGTCTTAGCACTGTGCTTAACACACAGCAGTCTCAGGTGCTGTAATCTGAAGCTGTGTGGTGTGGTGTTGACTATGGGCCCCAGTGGCCAGCTGGGTTTGAATCCTGGCTCTGCCACTTATGACTTTGAATAAGTAAATTAACCTCACTGGGCCTCAATTTCCTCATCCATATAGTGGGAACAATAACCTACTTCGCAGTGTCATTGTAAGAAATAAACGGTTTCATCTATGGAGAGGACCTACCATAGTGCCTGATAAATAGTAAGCAGTCAATACACATCTTACTATAGTAGCAGTCCTAGGAGTATTGCCACTAGGAGATTTCTGAGTTCTTTTAGAAATGCCTAATGATTTACTTTTGTATTTCTAGAACCTGGCTCATGTAGGGGTTCAATGAGCATTAATTAATTAATTAATTTTTAGATGAATGAATAGGCTAGTTAATACACTACTCTCCATTAATTCTTTTCTTCTGCCCAATAAAATAAATCAATCAATGAGAGTGGGCAGAGTCATGCAAAACCAGAAAAAATATATCTATACACTATGTTATCACCCTCGACTGGACACAGCCTCCCTTGGCCTTCTTACCCACTTCGTGCTGGCTTGACACAGTTGAGTGAGAGGCTGGAGCGCTACTTTGTTGCTCTTGGTGAGTCCTTACCCTAACTCCGAATCCCAGGCCAGCCCCAGGACCTGCCTCTTGTTCTTTTTTTTTTTCCCCAAAGATTTCATTTATTTATTTGACAGAGAGATAGAAAGAGAGCACAAGTAAGCAGAGTGGCAGGCAGAGTAGAGAAAGAAGCAGGCTCTCTGCTGAGCAGAGAGCCCGAGGCAGGGCTCGATCCCAAGACCCCAGAATTGTGACCTGAGTCAAAGGCAACTACCCAACCAACTGAGCCACCCAGGCGCCTCTGCCGCTTGTTCTTATGAGAAACAAGCTCTGTTACTTTGTGCTATTCATGGGCCCTTGGAAGTGAGTCCTCCCTCACCAGCCAGCTTCTTGCCTGTACAGTGGGCAGCCTCCTTGGAAATATATGACAAGAATCGATTCCTTATGGTACCTTTCCGGAGTCCAAGTTTTCCCCTCTGATGACAGTCATCATCTCTGGACATGAGAATGGGAGGCCTTGCTTTCTTGTCCTCCTCTGAATGGACATGTTCTAATACAAATACTAACTTGCCTAGCTCTGTATCCGGAGGCTTGGCAGTGTGTCTAGGCCAGATGCCAGGAAGCTATGGGACCGCTGGAGGCAAGGGGAGCAGGAGCAGAATAGTAGAGGTAGGCCAGGGCAGAGGGCAGGGGAGGTATGCACATGGGTCAAGTTGGGCCTACCAGGCCCAGGGTATTCTACTGACACCTGTGGGCCCTGGTATGTGGTGAGCCAAGTGTAGCCATCCATGGACAAGGGTCCAATGATGGAGGCACCCCAACTCTTCCTTGATAATATTTTCCCCCTTTCTCTCTCTTCTTCTCCATTTCTCCTGCCCTCTCTCTACTCCCTGCCCACTTACTCTGCTCTGCAAGCTTTTAATTTAGCGTCTACTATGAGCTGGGCACTGCACTGGCATTAGGTCACTATCATTAATGAACGTATGCACACTCGTGAGAGAGACATAAACATAAATCTCAAATAATAAATTGACCAAAAAAAAGTTTGATCTCAAATAAACAATTTTCATCTGCGGCCACCACCTCAGACCTGCCTCATGGGTGTTGCTCCCCAGTGGGATGGTTTTCTGTGGTGGAAGTATCTGGACTCTGGAATCAGACAAATTTGGGTTAAAAAAAAAAAATCCCAGCTCTGACACTGACCAGCAGTGTGATTTGGGGAAAACGACACAACCTCTTGACTCTGCTTGTCCTCATCTGTAAAATGACAGTGAGAGTACACATCCTAAGGTCACTCTGAGGATTACATAGGACAATGCCTGGAAGCTTCTTAGCACAGTGCCTTGCTCGAAAGAGTCAACTACTGTTGTTCTAATTACTCAAACCCAGTGGCCAGGAAACTTTCTCTGTATATGGCCCCCATTTCCGTTTCAGGTTTTGTGGGCCAAACAGCCGTTTGTGAAGGCTGTTCAACAATGCCGTTGTGTGAAGGCAGCCGTAAACAGTATAGAAAGGAATGTAGCTGTTATTCCAATAAAACTGCGTTCACAGAAACATATAATTTTTTTATAAATTTCACATGTAATAGAATATCATTTCCCTTTCAGTTTTTCACCAAACATTTAAAAATGTAGAAACTGGGGCACCTGGGTGGCTCAATCGGTTAAGCATCTGACTCCTGATTTCAGCTCAGGTCTTGATCTCAGGTTCATGTGTTCTAGCCCCGTATTGGGCTCCACCCATGCTGGACCTGCAGCCTACTTAAAAATAGATAGATGATTGATAGATAGATAGATAGATAGATAGATAGATAGGTAAGTAAATAAAATTCAGACGTAGAAAGTGTTCTTAACTAACAGGCTATAGAAAAAAAAGACAGGGGGCGCCTGGGTGGCTCAGTGGGTTAAAGCCTCTAACTTTGACACAGGTCATGATCCCAGGGTCCTGGGATGGAGGCCTGCATCAGGCTCTCTGCTCGGCAGGGAGCCTGCTTCCCTTCCTCTCTCTCTGCCTGCCTCTCTGCCTACTTGTGACCTCTGTCAAATAAAACAAAACAAAACAAAACAAAACAAAAACTTTAAAAAATTTTTTTTTAAATTTTTTTTAAAAAAGAAAAAAAAGCAGTCAGTGGGGCATATTTGAGACACAAGTCATAGTCTGACCACCCTGATCAAACCTAATGAAGTGGCTGGCACTGCCTTTTATGATTTTGCTTCAAGGGACTGGGTCCATAATACCCTAATCCAGAGTCTGAATATTAAGACACAGCCTGACAAACTTCGACAAGCTTACAAACTAACCCAAGGACAGCAAAAATCTCATAAAAGAAAAATAATAACTGTAATTTATTTGTGCATAAACAAAGACAATTAGGTAATCAATACCAAAATATCTGATTTATTTGTGCACAGGAAATGGAAAAGATGATCATTTCCTCAGATGCCCCACCCCCTTATGTTCCGTGGATAGAGGCGAGCTCTTCCCCACAGGTGTAAGGACTGTCTACCTCACTTCTCAGTGCTGTGCACCGAGAAATTCAGGTGTAAAGAACATCACGGAAGATCCCCTAAGTTTTATACTTGGAGGATCAGAGAAGACACCGGTATAGTGGGCAAAGACTGGCAGAAAGAAACTACCAGAAAAGAGGCCAAGTCCCACTGCTGTGGAAATCAGAAATCAAGTGACTGGGTTGGAAGACAGTCACTTCCATGGCAAATAAAGCCATATAATTCCTAATTCCTTCTCTCCTCGTCTCTACTCCTACATTCTAACTATCTATGAACGGAAATAGGGACATTTTGCTTTACTTCCCATGGCAAATCAGGAAGATTTTTACTCTCTAGTTCATATCAAATTCCTCACAGGCTAGGAATCCTTTCTCTAATGCTATAAAAAGACCATATTCCAGACACATTGCAATTAATAATTAAACTTACTTCCCTTGACTTAAAGGAAGTGCAACGGCTATCTTATAAAACTACTCCAAGAATCAATTCTACTCTTGTACATCTTTAAAAAAAACTATCCATGTCTTGCTTTCATTGCCAGATAACAAACCTGCTAATCCAACCTCACTGGAATGTTGAGCAGTCCACAAAATCAGATGTCCTTATAATGCCCTCTAACTTGGTGGGAATTCTCCTTCTGGAAGGAACACAGCCCAGGCACAGGTGTATATACAGCTCGAGTCATAGAGATCATCTGCTGGCTCCCTACAGAATCGCCTCTTTGTTTTAAGTGCTATCTGATGTGGAAAGAAAGCAGGACTTTTTGAGAAAGGAAAAAGTGAGGAGCTGTGATCTGTCAAAGGACCTTGGCCAGGATATACGCAACAGCACCCAATGTTCCTTCCCTACCCATCAAAAAACACAAGCCTAAATTCGAAGTACCTGGTACTGTCTTTCATCTTGACCCAACCACGTGGCATGACATTTGTACTCTCCGAAGGAATATGAGCCACCAGCTGTCATATTGGCTCTTTAGTCTCAGACCAACAACCGGATTCAAGAGCACAAACTCCATCATTTTCTAATCCCATGGGAGACTCAGTTCACTACCCCAGCTTCCCTGACTGGCTCCCAAGTCACCTCCCTTCTTGCTCAGGCAGAGCCTCTCGAGCAGCAACTGGAAGCAGCAAGGCACAGGACTGTCATCCTTTCATACAACCTGAGGTATTTAAAGTTGCAAAGAACAAAAGAGATGATACAGTCTCATTCCAAGAATTCCAAAGAATTGGGCCTGGGCCCGGGGGCCCTACCAACACGCTCACCTCTCACTTTGCCGTCTTCCCCACCTCCACCCCGCACCGTGCATCTCTTCAGAAGACCTGGACCTCTGTGGTCCTATCCTGTCTGATCACCATCTTGGAGACAAAGAAACAAGTCTGGGGAGGTGACGTGACTCCCCCCAGCACCATAAAACTAGCAGGTGGCAAAGGCTGACACAGACTCGGGCCTGACTCTGAGCGCGTGTCTCTCCTCACAGGCAGGCCTGGGGACCTGGTGATCTTTGCAGGCTGTGTGAGGTTCACCATGACTACATTAGTTCTTTTTCTTTTCTTTTTTTTTTTTTTTAAGATTTTATTTATTTATTTGATAGACAGAGATCACAAGTAGGCAGAGAGGCAGGCAGAGAGACAGGAAGGGAAGGAGGCTCCCTACTGAGCAGAGAACTCGATGCGGGGCTCAATCCCAGGACCCTGGGATCATGGCCTAAGCTGGAGGCAGAGGCTTTAACCCACTGAGCCAACCAGGCACCCCCACTACATTAGTTTGTAGGATGGTTCAACAGAAACAATTAGAAACACAAGCACAGGTCTCACTAGATGAAAATAGAAAACTGAATTGAATAACAAAGAGCCCTCACAGCCCAGCTGGTCTGCTTTAAGAGTTAATGGTTTCAAGGGGATGGACACGCAAGCGTCACAGTCAAATGGCAGGAGTTCCCAAGATAGCAGAGAAACAGGAACCCATCACAAAGCCTGAGAGGACTCAAAGGTTAAGACTCTGGCCGTCCACGTGGCAAAGGGCAGGGAAAAAATAAACCACTACATCCTGTTAGAGGGGGGAGTCACAGAGAAGGCAGACTCCAGGGAATAAAAAGAAAAGGGAAAAAAAAAGGTATAAGACATAATAGACCAAGACTATTTACCAACTTTGCCTAGTTGAGAAACTGCAGATCTTCAGAATGACCTTGACAATACAAATCCAACCCCAAAATAGACACAGAGGACCAGAAGTCATTAACCAGTTGTACAGACTGTGTGTGAAACCCCTCAGTCTAGTCCAGTTTGAGAGTCGGGTACAGTAAGGAAAGCACAAGGAGTTACTCAAAGACCCGCCTTGTTGGCATCAGATGGCCAGTGCCTTTGGGCCTTTCTCTTTCCTGTTCCCTGCTGGGCCTCGGAAGAATTTCCATTCTATTTTTAAAAAGATATTAACACATGTTTGTTTGTCCCCAGAAATGGAAGTGGAAGAACCCAGCCTTAATTTAGACTTGCCCAGAAACTTATTTGTGATAAAAACAAGGTTTTATTTCTGGTCTTCTATTTGTTCTGATGGGCTTTCCTAACAGCATTCTGGGACCTTTATCCAGACTTCCTGTGGCCTCTGGATCCTGCTCTTCCCCCCAGCATTCTCTCTCCACTATTTCTGGCTTTTCAAGAATCGGTAGACCCATTACCTTAAGTGCAAAATCCTGAGATCTTACACCCAGAAAGGGAGGCTGCCTCCTGTTGGTAAACGGCAAAATCGCTGAGTCTTCATGAGAAAGGGCACCAGCTTTCAGGGGTGCCTTGTGCTGCACCCCACCTCCTCCCCCAACCCCAGCCTGGAGGTCCTGCTGCGAGGCTGCCCCTGTGCCCTCAGCTCGCTGCCCAAAGGCTGCCTCCTCTCTGAGGCCTTCCCTGCCCTTCCCATCCTAAGTGCCCCCCTTTATTACTTAGCACTCCACCGTATTTGAATACTTCATGACAATTGTACAGCTTGTAATGACGGATCTATTGGCTTGCTCGATTAGAGCTGCTTCCCACCAACCTGCAAACTCCACGGAACAGGGTCACAGCCCAGGGCTGGTGCAGTTCCTGTGCATGTGCCTTCCGAGAATGCATGCTGAAGAATGACTGAGTGTCAAACCTGCCCGGACACGACCCCGGGCGTTGCGATCAATGCTCCTCTGGAGAACACACTCTCGCTGGCCAGGTCCTTGGGCGACACACCTTCCACACTAGTTGTTATGACTGAACCTCAGTGAAAGGTTACCTGTGAGTTATACGTGTAGAGGGACTCTACTAGGAAAATGGTGTTAGAGAAGATTTCAACCTAAAATGGAACCAGAGGGGGCACCTGGGTGGCTCAGTGGATTAAAGCCTCTGCCTTCGGCTCAGGTCATGATCTCGGGGCCCTGGGATCGAGCCCTTCATTGGGCTCTCTGCTCAACAGGGAGTCTGTTTCCCCCTCTCTCTCTGCCTACCTCTCTGACTGCTTGTGCTCTCTCTCTGTCAAATAAATACATAAAATCTTTAAAAATTAAAATAAAATGGAACTGGAGCGTATGAGATGGAGAATCTCACCCACATGCCCTCAGAAGAACAAAACTGAAGAACTGAGGAACTGATTTCTGGTTAAGGCCTGCCTTGCTGAGGACCAAGTCTCATCTCCTGACCAACACGCATCCGCTAAGAGTCTCTCCCCATCCTCATGCCAATGAACCTACTGCTTGGGCTCTGGCTGGACTTCCCCGCCTTTGGTGCCTTGCCCAGAAACACAGCCCACCCCAGACCCTCAACAGATGGCCTGTAGCTCGCTATAGCCTGTGTTTCCCGAATTGCAATTCTTTGGCTATTCCCAAATTAACTCAATTTCTGGCCGTTTGAGCTTGCCTTGGTTTACCTCTTTATCTAGGCCGCCAGGTAAGCAAGATTATCGGGATCACATACCCTGCCTGAGAGTTTGATATTCTACAGTGAAAGATTTTCAACATTTGATATATATATATATTTTTTTTTTTTAACGTAAAAGAAACAGACTTACTGCTTATACAAATGTACAGTTTTGAAGGAGTAGTTCAAACTACAATGTAAAACCTCTTCCTTCAAATGGGGAGTCTAAAAACATACTGGAAAGAAAACACTATCAAGTAAGATGTGGGATCCCGCTGTTTTTATTGTTTGGCCTGAAGTATTTGCAGCAGGATTAAAGGAAAACATTTTCCAAAGTAGTCTAGCAATCCTAATGTGCAGTTGGGCGGTAATAATCTTTTGCACAGAAGCCAAATAAGGAATTAGGGCCATGATATTCAGCTTTTAGTGATTCTCCCTACCACTGTGGGAAGTTCAGATGCTGCTGTGCAGAGACATTTTATGTTGCTCTAAAATTTTGCTTCCTGTTAAGCCCAAGATGGACAAGGGAGATATTCCCTGATAAGAGGCATGTTTTTTGAAGAGAAGAGAGGAAGGTAAAGAGAAAAGATGGGGTGCAGGCCACTTTTTTATGACATCCCTTCCTTCCACTTTCATGTAACAATAATGGGAATGCGCAGTTGGCCCAAAGTGGTTTTGCACTCAAGGGAATTCAAAGAGGTTTTACAGCAATTGCATTCTTTGATAATTATAAATAAGCAGATAACTTTTCCCTTCATCAGAAAGGAACAGAAAGAGAATGACAGAAAAGCAAAAAGAAAAAGAGAGCTATCTTTATGATAAAATCTCCAAAACCATTCTATCAAAGCCAAAGTTATTGTCTAACTAGAGCCTGAGCACTACCCATCAGAAGACCCCACCCTTCATGGCTTCATCAAACCCTAATTTTCTCCCCCAAAGCCTCATCCCTGAATATCATCACACTGGGCTTAGGGTTTCAACATAGGAATTCGGGAGGGGAATCAAACATTCAGTCCGCTACAAGGAGCCTTTAAGGTTTTGTGCAAGAGGGTCTGGCCCTTTTCTGCCTCTGTGAGCCCATCTTCTAGGCCTCATGCTAAGACGAGAGCATCCAAACCACTTTTGGTCCCTGGATACACTGAGACTCCACGACCAAACCATGGGACATGGGATGTCCCATGGGACACGGGACACTTAAGCCCAGCAGCTCCAGCATATGCAGATGCAGCTGGAACTGCTACACTTGCTGGACCCAGGCTTGTCCCCAACAAGTCTTCCTTAAAGAACTTGAAATGCACTCATTCTAGGCCTCCAGAGAGTCCTCAGTTACTCTCCTTCCCCTTGTGCCTTTATGCATGTTATCCCTCTGCCTGGAAGCCAAACCTTTCTCCTCTTGCTAGAGATTCAACTGATACCTCACCACTATTTTGAAAACTCTCCTGATAATCCTTTAACTTGGGCAAGGTATTCACCCCTCCTTTGAGTTCTCGTCAAAGGAGACTTTGACGACTTCTATTGTACTTACCACTCTCCACAGTAATTACTAGTTTAAATGTCTGCCTCTCCTATGAGAGAATGAGCTCTTGGCCTATACCTTGCCTGACTTTTTATCTCTGGAAATAGCGGGGCCTACATACAAGTAAGTGCTCAGTAAATATCACCCATTTAGTCTATGAATATTACTTTTTCCCTATACACATTCTGGTTCAAGGTATATGAAGAGGAAAGGAACTCACACTTATTCAGTACCTACTATAAAGCAGGTTCTACGTTCAATAGCCCATTTTGTTTTCAAGACAATTTTGCAAGATAGGAGATACTGGTTTGAATAAAACAGAGATTGAAGAACAGCCTTATTAGAAACAAGAGAAGAGTATTTATTCAAAAATCTATTTTGGGTTGATAACCGTTTCTGGAGCTTAGTTGCCTTTTATTTATTTATTTATTTTAAATATTTTGTTTATTTATTTGACAGAGAGAGACAGCGGGAGAGGGAACACAAGCAGGGGGAGTGGGAGAGGGAGAAGCAGGTTTCCCGCTGAGCAGGGAGCTCAATGCAGGGCTCAATCCCAGGGCCCTGGAACCATGACCTGAGCTGAAGGCAGATGCTTAACAACTGAACCACCCCGGTGTCCTGGAGCTTAGTTGTCTTAACTCTAAAACAGGCACAGCTGGGGGTGCCTGGGTAGCTTAGTCAGTTAGGCGTTTGCCTTCAGCTCAGGTCACGATCTCAGAGTCCTGGGATCCTGCTCAGCTGGGAGCCTGCTTCTCCCTTTCCTCCCTGCTTGTGCTCTCTCTTACTATCTCTCTCTCTCTCTCTCAAATAAATAAATAAAATCTTTTTAAAAAGACAAACAAACCAGTACAGTGATTGAAAATTGTGCTTTAGCAAGTGACATGTTCTATGTGTAATAGAAACTCAATGTCTTAGCATAGCTTAGACCTACCAAAATGTGTAAGTGACCAAGAACAACCCAACTCAGCATTAACAGTGAGCCTCCCATGACGTTGGTGGTGCAGTTGTCTGAGATCCGGTTTACCGTATTATCCAATGGATCCTGCCGTTGCTTTCAGTCACTTGCAGCTGTAGACTGCAGCGTTACCACTCATACTGTTTCTTAGAGTAAATGCTCTGCCATTATTACCCTTGCATGATTTTTAAAATTTGGATGAAAAATCCTTCAAAAACAATTCCACTATTTGGATGCTTCTGGTGTGTGTATATATATATATATATATATATATATATATATATATACATTTTTTTTTTTTTTTTAAAGATTTATTTATTTGAGGGGAGAGGGGCAGAGAGAGGAGACGCCATGTCAGGCTCCCTGCTCGGTGGGGAGTCTGCTTCTCCCTCTCCCCCTTCCCTTCCTGTGTCTCTCTCTGTCAAATAAATTAATAAAATCTTTTTTTTTTTTTAAGTCAAAAAGCAAGAGTTAAACCCAAATTCCTCCTACCTTAGTCCCTGAAAGTTAAATCGGCGAGCAAAAAGGAGAACCAAATTTAACTGATTTCCAGGTCTGCTCATTTCCTCACTTATGAAAAGCAGTAAGTAACGTAGTATTTTAGAGGTCTTTAGGCTTACAAAGATACTTAAGACACAATCCTCAGAGTCAAAGAACTTGCCGTCAAAAACAAGTATGTAAATAAGTTGGTAGATAAAGGGCGATCTTTCTTTAGGATAGAATTCCATGGCAGATTGTATAGGGTGCAAAGGAGGATTGAGGAAACGTACTTTTGTTTCAAAAATGGATCAAGGGCTGACTGGCTCGGTTGGTGGAACACGCGACTCTCGATCTTGGGGCTATAAATTTGAGCCCCATGTTGGGTGTGGAGATTACTTAAAAATTAAATCTTTCAAAAAGAGAGAAAAAGGATCAAAAAAGGTTCTGGAATTGTTGTATGGTAGCATTTGAGGGGGCTTCCAAGGTTGTGGGACTGTGACAGGTGAAGATGAGCAGGTGAACAGTAGGCCATTAAGACATCAGTGTTTCCACAAAGAACGAGCCAACACGGATAGGCACAAAGGGAGTGAAAACCACCGAGTTTTGTATAAGATACAAGATATGAGGAAAATAAAAGAAAAGGCTGGAACACTAGATAGAAGCCATCTTGTAGAGGGCCCTAACTGCCAATGTTGGTAGAGTTCACTGACAGAGCAAAATTTGAGAAGTACAGGTGAGTGACAGAACTCTAACTTAAGAGAACAAATTTGGTCACAAGGAACAGGATGAGTTTCTTCAAAGAGAGAAAGCAGGGGCACCAGTAAGGAAGTAATACAAGAGTTTGCTCATTCATTCATCAAAGAAAAATTTACTTATCAAGTACTATAGGGCAGGCACATGTGTGCACTGGGGAAGCGGGGAACCAGGCATGGAGCCCTCAGGAGGCTTGGAATCTGGGGGGAAAGAGTATATCACCGTTCAGGCAGCTAAGAACCCTGAAGGAGGTAAGACAACCCTGAGAGCCCAGGGGGTTGCGAAGAATCCCCAAGGAGGTAAGCCTTGGGTTAAATCTTGAGAGACAGGCAAGGGTTGGTCAAGGGAAGAAGAGAGGGAAGGAGAGTCAATCGGGAAAGACAACTCAGCTCTTGAACAACCTGACACATTCAGGTCTATCAGAAGCTCTGGGCCAGAAGGAAGTGAGCCGAGACTTTTTTTTTTTAATTAAAAATAATTACTATAAAGAAAATAACAGTCAACCATTTATTTATTAAGTACTTATTAAGCATGTGCCCAACACTGGTCTCTACACATGATCGTTCATTTAAGTCTCACAACTCTCTGAGCCAGGCATTGTGATTCGCATTTTACAGAACTACCCACTGACTTCAGCTGCTTCAGAAATTCACTTCTCAGAATCACATGGCTATTAGCTATTGATTGGGGGGCTTCAGACCTAAGTGTCTCTGACTTGAACATCAGTCTTGAGCCGTGAAGGCCAAGTAAGAGTTAGCCATACAAGGAAAGGTGGAACAAGCGTTCCAGGCAGAGGAAGTCTGAAGGTATGTGTGTCAGCAGGGGGAAGACTGACCACAGGCTCTTGGGGATCACGAGCGTGTGCAGTACAAGGCTGGGGGCAGGAGATGAGGGTGGAGGGGCCGGCAGAGGCCAGGCCACGAAGGGCCTTGCTTTGTAGGCTGAAAGTATGAACTTTGACCTGAAAGCGATGAGAGCCCTGGAAGACTTAGAAACATGACAGATTAGAAGGGACGGACACACTCCAGTTGAGGTGTGGTGAACGGGGCAAGACTGGGGGCAGAATTTCAGAAGTCTAGTGAGCGATGATGGTGACCCAGGCTTAGAATGCTCTGATGAGAAGCATTAGGAAGATGATGCTCAGGCAGCCTAGGTCGGGGATGTATGGCGACCCCCCACCCCGCCACACACACACAGAAAAGTGAATTCAGGAGGAGCATCAGAGGAGTCTGCCTGCTTGGAGACAGGACAGGGAAGGGGGTGGTGAGGACAGGAGAGGGAAGGTGGAGTTAAGTTCAAGTTTGGATATAGAGATGGAAATGACTGGGACCACCACATGGAGATGTCAAACAGGCTGCTAGGTTCACTGTTCCAGGCTCAGAAGAAAGGTCTAGGTAGGAAACAAAGATTTGAATTGGAAATGTGGGCAGGAAAATAATTAGCACTGACCACTAACCACGTGCAGTTCATAAAGCTTTTTTAAAAAATATTTCATTTGGGCGCCTGGCTCAGTGGATTAAAGCCGCTGCCTTCGGCTCAGGTCATGATCTCAGGGTCCTGGGATCGAGTCCCACATCGGGCTCTCTGCTCAGCAGAGGGCCTGCTTCCCGTCCTTTCTCTCTGCCTGCTTCTCTGCCTACTTGTAATCTGCCTGTCAAATAAATAAATAAAATCTTTAAAAAAATACTTTATTTATTTATTTGAGAGAAAGTGACAAGAGAATGAGAAACAGCATGAGCAGGGGGCAGGTACAGAAGGAGAGGAACAAGTAGACTCCTCACTGAGCAGGGAGCCCAATGGGGAGCTCGATCTCAGGACCCTGGGATCATGACCTGAGCCAAAGGCAGATGCTTAACCAACTGAGCCACCCAGAAGCCCCTCATAATGCTTTTCCTGAATTTTCTCTTTAATCCTTTCAGCAACCATATTAGATACAGTTGTTATCCCCATTTTACAGACTATGGACCTAACTAAGCCACAAGGACGTTCAGTAACCTGCCTAGAGCCACACTATTCTTGGAGGATCCATATACTTCTACACCTTTACTTGCCAAATGTTTGTGCCTGTGATCCACGTAGAGACATCTCTTACGTTGCCATTCAGTACAAATATATATTCTTCCCTGAAACCTAAGGTGCATGTAATCACACTGAGTCTTCTGCTGTTTCTTATTCTGTTTCACTTTTGAAGTAGGCTGGTTACAGCCCATGGTTTGATTCCCCAGCACTCTTGAAACCCACAGTTGGGAGACTCCCACCCCTGGCTCCGTGATGGCAGTGGGACAACCGAGATGACATCACAGATGTTGAGTGGGAAACTGACTTCAGGTTGATTTTTAAGTTAAAAGCAGAACAAGATGAGAAGCAAATCTCTTCCACCAAATCACGGCCGGAGGACACGTCTGTGGAAGCTCACTCTTTAGCACTGAGTCATTTACGGCTGTCACACGCATTTTTGGGGACTAAAGCCATTTCTGCTGCCAGGGTTTTTCACGGTGAGGAACAGGAAAAGATGCAGATGCCCTTACCTCTGGGGAATGTTGAAATGCTGGTCCTACAATCGCTCCAGTACTACACGGCGGCAGGATTTGGGCACACAGCCCAGAGAAAAGCAGCCGTGGGTCTGCCCTCCGCTTTGATGTAATTCCCGTGGACAGTAATTGCAATAGGAAATAATACCGCCACGGCGGAAGTTATGGAATATGACATATACCATCTCGCTCGACAGGAAACAGCTTTGTTGGCAGGACTCAAGGAATTCACCCCCCCCCCCAAATGTATCACAGATCCTGAATGTACACATGTGCCTTTCCTTCCACTTCAGAGGAAGGGGGGAAATGTTCCTTTTCACTAGAATTAATGCCTTCTGAGGGACCCATCTACCTCCTCGCCACCTCCGGGGCCTCACTCCCCTGGTTAAGCCTTTCTTCCCTCTTTAGCACCATCACTTTCTCCTTCGGCAGGGCTCCCCTCTCCTCTGGCTTCAAACACACATGAGTACCCTCTAGAAAAGCCCCTCGGCACGAAGTCATGATGGAGGTGACGTACTGTTCTCTGTCTTGAGAGCGGCGCTGGTTCCCCAGCCACAGGCAGTGTCGAAGCTCCCAGAATTAAGCCCCAGGAGGGGGGATGTTACTCTCTGCAAACTTTATCTCAGAAACACGACTGCAAAATGAAAGCCTCCTGACCCTTTTCCTTGATCCTGCCACCCCGTGAAGGCCGTCCCCTCCCTCCCTTCCTCTCCCTGACTCTTTCTCCTTCCAATGCCCAACGTAGATAAACCCCCAAGTCTTCCCCACAGCTGGTTCCTGTTCTCTTCCCACCTTCCTGTGGCTCCCGGCACTGAAACTTCCGCACGAAACCGTCTTTCTCTTCAGCTTTGGAGGTAGAGAACTTGCCAGTTTCTCCTCTGCCTCTTTATTATTATTTTTTTAAGATTTTATTTATTTATTTGTGAGTACAGGCAGGCAGAGTGGCAGGCAGAGGCAGAAGGAGAAGCAGGCTCCCCACGGAGCAAGGAGCCAGATGTGGGACTCGATCCCAGGATGCTGGGATCATGACCTGAGCTGAAGGCAGCTGCTTAATTAACTGAGCCACCCAGGCATGCCCCCTCTGCCTCTTTAAATGCTGCTTTGACTCACTAGTAATCCTTTAACTCTGGGAATGTGCCCAAATACCAAGCCCACCGCTTTCTCTAAATTGTATCCTGCAGAGATCGCCCCACTCCCAAGGCCTAGAGACCACTTGAACACACCTGACTCCCCAGATCAACAACTCTGAGAAGAGACACATAGTTCAGATCACCAGTGACTGCTGTGGACATCTGCACTCAGCTCTGTCTCCACCTCACATGCCCCCTTTGCCAGCAGCCCTTAACGATGCTAATGACCTCCCCTAGGGTCCTTCCCCCAGACCTGAAACCCCAGAGACTCCACTCAGCCTTTTGTATCATCAAGACCAAAGGAGGTAGAGTGCTCTGTAAACTGTCCTGTTCTCGACTTATAATGTATTAGCATTGCAACTACTTAAATCTTTTAAACTCTTCTTTTAAAATGTCTGCCGATTTTACCCACTTTTTCTCCAACCACTCCCAGCCCATGGCTCCCTTCCTTCCCCACAGCGTGTTCCACATTCCGTCAATAGTGCATCTTTATGAAACAACCTTTTTTCTCTTACTCTGCAACTTAGTACTCTTTAAAGGCTCCTGTTACGGGCTGAATTTGTCCCCCTGAAAAAGATATGTTGAAGCCCCCAGTATCTGAGAATGTGGTCTTATTTGGAAATAGGTCTTCACAAAGGTAATCAAGTTAAAATGAGGTCACTTGGGTAAGTCCTAATGAGGTATGACTGATGTCCTTATAAAAGAGGGGCACTGGACACAGAGACATCCAAGGAAGACAGTGTGAAGACACAAGAACACCCCCTCCAAGCCGAGGAATGCCTAAGGCCACCAGAAGTCAGGAGAGAGGCACAATAGATTTTCCCTCACAGCCCTCAGAAGGAACCAACCATGCCCACAGACTACAGCACCCAAGTACTAGTTCACATTTCTCTGTCTGGCACAACAGATCCTCTTTGGTGTGGCCCCGTCCTCTTTCTTCAACCTTAGTTCTCCAAGACTTCCCTACCTAGACCTACTGGTCAGTCCTCCTCCAGTCAAAGGTGTCTCCCTGCTACTCTCCACCTGGGCTATAGCTCTCTACCCTTGCTTGGGATGTTCCCAACCTATCATGCCCTACCCACCTCTCTCTTCCATCTAAATCTTGACATTCTTTAAGCTCAAACTTTCACCCCTCTTCCTCAATTAGACTGTCACAGCTTGGCCTATGTTTTTTCCTCTCTCTTCTCTGAGTCACCACTGGACTTCTCATCTGTATCATATAAGTTGACTCTTGATTATGTCTTGTTTACATAGCTCCCTCCTGGCTTTTTTGTGTGGTATTCTCAGATCTGGGATTAAATTTTAAGTGACTATTCTCTACTGGAAACCATTTTTCCAGATACCTTCCTAGATTTGTTTCCTTGAGAAAACATCCTTTCATCTAGAGATTCTCACAATTTTTGTATTATTTTATCATATGTCATCCAATCAAGTTCTACTGCGCATTTTGGTCCAGTGAGATCGACACTGTAGGTGTGAGTCCCAACTCTTCCTTTCTTGGAAAAGTCACTGGACTTCTTAGAGTCTTGGTTTCCTCCAGAGCCATTGTAAAGGTAGGATGGAATAATTTATGTGAAAGTGATTGTTAAAAGGTAAAGATGTGCTCAAACATGAGATTAAATCATTATCATCATCTCAGTGCCAATTTAGCTCAGCTAGTTAGCTGCCATGCTGATGAAATCATGCACATGAGCCAAGAGAGCTGGTTCATAGGGACCAATAATTTTCATTACTAATACAGAGTGAGCAGAGAGATGGAGAAAGCTGCAAAGTACATCCTGGTTCATCAGCAGGGTTATCTTCTTAAATAAAAGATAGATAGCGTACAGTGCCCTCAATCTACTTAAGGCATGCAGGATCCCAGGATTTTGGCAGAAATAACAGACAGGCCCTGTCATCATCAACTCTGGTGCATTAAATCCACAAGATAATATATTATGCTTAATTCAAGAGTTTAATGGGTTTGTTTTGCTTTGTTTTGTTTTTTACCTTGGTAATTGTATTCTACTGGTTTTAAGACTGAAAGATAACCAACAATTGCTATATCTGCCTGCAATACAAAAAGCAAGTCAATCTCTCTCAATTTAGGATTATTCCAATATGGCTCATCCCATGGGCATATTGAAACAGGGAAGAGCCAAACCGTTATTCCAATTCCCAGTGAGGATGAGATTTAGTAGTATACAGACTCCAAATGTTTGGTTAGTATTCGCATCCTAAACCCCCCAAACCTTCCCTTCAAAACCAGCCATATGAATTTAGACTTCTTCTTCTTGTTGTTTTTAAATTTAAATGTTTTTATTTTTAAGGGATTCCAGTAACTTTCTCTTTTCCTTCATCTTTCGTATTTGTCCCACGAACTTTAATACACTGGCCGATGATCCAGGTGAATCAAGTGGTCATTCTTAAGTTGCAGACACCAAATACAGCATGTGTGGTAAAAACATTTAAGTATTACAGCAGAGATTATTTGTAAAATCTAGAAAGCTGAGCCCTGGGTCTCTGGGGGAGGGGGGCACCTGGGAGACTCGGTTGGTTGGGTATCTGCCTTTGGCTCAGGTCATGATCCCAGGGTCCTGGGATCAAGTCCCGCGTCTATATCCCTGCTCAGCGGGGAGTCTACTTCACCTTCTGCCCTCTGCCTCTCCCTCTGCTCATGTAATCACTCTCTCTCAAATAAATAAATAAAATATTTTTTTAAAAAGGAAAGAAAATAGATCTATGGGGTGCCCGGGTGGTTCAGCCGGTTAAGCGTCTGCCCTTGGCTCAGGTCATGATCCCAGGGTCCTGGGTCCGAACGCCACATTGGGCTTCCTACTCAGCGGGAAGCCTGCTTCTTCCTTTCCCACTCCCCCTGCCTGTGTTCCCTCTCTCACTGTGTGTCTCTCTCTCAAATAAATAAATAAGAAAGGAAGAAAGGAAGAAAGAAAATAGATCTAGGACAAGAGCTGGAGGTCTGAGTGTCTCCACCTGGAATGACTCCTTCCCTCTTGATCTGCTGGTGAACTCCTGGGCACCCCCCAGACTAGCCATCAACAGATTCTAGCAGAATGGCTGAATAATGAAGACTGAAGACCAGCCTAGTTATAGACAGATCTGGCAATACTTTGGTGAGTGGATTTATCCAAGGGACTTGGTGAAGGGAAAATGGCTTAGGGGGAAAAAAAAATCTAGGAAAAGAAATTTAGTTCTATCTAGATTTAGTCCTAGTGGGGAGCATCCTCTACAAAATAAGTCCCAAATATGCCAAGAATATTTTGTACTGCATTACAAATGAAAACCAGCTCCCATGCAGATGGAATGAAGAATTTCATAACCCAATAAATCCGCCTGCCTCCCAGGACGGAAACTGCTTTAACTACTCCAAACAAATTCTTACAGATTTCCCACTCTTGATGTGTAAAGGCGTTTTAGAAAGTCGGCTGAATTTGGTCTGTGATAGATGCTTATTAAAAATTCAGAATCTTTGTTTAAGCCAAAACAATGTATGTGGACCCCAAGTAAAATCCTTGTCGAGGAAATCCCTGAGAAATCTGGGTTTTTTTTCTCTCAATGAAGTTATGTTAAAAATGAAGAACATACGTTCTTCTGCGGGATCTGTAGTTGAGGTGGAGATACTGGAGTAAATGTCAGAACCCCCACACCCTTCACTCCCACCTTTTCCCTTCCCAGGCTTCTCAATTTTTTCATGTTGTTTTGGTGGGTGGTTCGGCAGCTTTTGTGGGCTTTAGACTTCAAGCTCCCATTACTTTGTACTTTAGGTTTCTGGATTGAGAGGTTTGTGGAGGAAAGGGATGAAGGACACTCCAAGGGGAATTTCTCCTTAATAGCCCCAAATAGGGAAAAATAGCAACAGGGGCGCCATTAGCCTCCGCTCATCCTTCCTCTAAACAAATGGCACCCATCACAGATCCTTATCAAGCAACGTGATTGTGTGACTTCTGTGTGACCTCGGGCAAAACACTGAATTTCCTATTTAAGGCTCATTTGTGGTAGAGCGTATGGCCCATCAGACCCAGGAAGCACACGTTGCTTCTCTAAAATGCAAAGAGCTTTGTAAAGATTTTAATGGTACTGGAAATCTGGAGACCACGTTCTGGAACTACTAAATTTGGTTTTCATCAGCAGCTTCATTGTTGGCTGAGATTTAGAAGCAAAAGGCCCCTATTTTTTGCCATCTGTTTTCTGCAGCAATCAAGGCACAAACATCCAGCCCATTCGAGTACCCTTTTATCCACTTTCCTTAAGGGGACCTCTGATTGACCACGCTAAATACGGGGGTATCCAAGAAACACTAACATTTCATGAGAGGTTCATTTTTTTCATCTCCTTCTTTGACTACAGTGGCCATTATTTTGCCTTTCCTAACAGAATCCAATGCACGAGTAAGCAAAGGAAACCCCGAACACAGGCTGAAGGATAAAGGGGGGCCAAGTGGTCCAATGCTGCACCGAGACGATTCACTCGCCAACACCACTGTGGAGACTGCTGTGCACTGAGGTGGCCTGTGCTGTTGCTAAGGCCAACTGTGCCACTGATTTTGAATTACAAAAGCACTTCCAGTTCTAAAATAATTAAGTCATGGAGATGAAAAGTACAGCGAAGAAAAAAAGGGGGTGGTATTAGACTGACCCCCAAGTTCCCGTTCTTTTGCATCTCCTAAAAGTTCCTATCTCTTTCCTCCCCTGCCACCCCACTCTCATGCTTCTAGTTCACTATTTTAATTCCCAGCAGAATCATTAAGTACAACAGGCTGCCCAGCTACAAAGCTGGACGTGCGCACTCCCATTGTGTCCCGTAGTCGAGGACACGCAGGCAAGCTAACGAGATGCAAATCCCATTCAATGTGACCAATGTCTTGTTCTATCCCTATGCAAAGGCCCAGAACACTCATTCTTTTAGGCAGTTTTATAATCTGGCTCTGACACCACTGCTGAACGTGTAACACTAATTTAAATAAACCACAGGTGGTTAGCAAAAGAGACAGTTCTGTCTTTGTTTAGTCTGAGAGGTTATTTTCACGATGAAAGAGACCTAGTTGCATGTTCTTAGGCGAGGTTCAAGGATCTCTATCATTCACCCTCCAGGAATGTCCGCATTGTGAGTCATCTGGGTGCTAGTCGGGTCCCTGCTGAACTGCTTGGTGACTAGGGAAGAAACATTCTAGGAACAGAGGCACGCATCGAATAGGGGTCTTGGAATTATGAAGCAAGTGTCACTTCACCCAGGTTGTGTTGAAAGAGGCAAGAACACAACTTACTCTGCCAACGGAAGCAAATCTCATGTGAATCACCATGGTGATTCCCTCAGGATGTGGAGGATGTGGTTGTATGTAGCTGAACTACAGACGGGGTTCTTCCCACAGCCTTGGACTTGCTTTCCTAGGCGAGGAACTCAGTGCACAGGTGGGACAATGCACACTAATGCTTAAAGTTACCACTGAGGCTTGAAACTGCTTCCATGGCAGATGCTCACCTTTTACTTGATTGTACATTACAGATCATAAAGCAGGGGGCTTGAAACACAGTACATGTTAAACAATACCTGCTCGCTGACAAACTAGGCTTAAAAACACCTTTCCTTTCTTCTACCTGATTGGACAGAATAGTCGGAAACATAAATGGGTCTAGTCTTTCACATTTTTGGTCTCATGTCGGATCTCTCTTTTCAGGAGTCTTAATCAGAAAGATTTTTCCAGTTGGTTTACTTCCTGGTCTTCAAAATAATCATCCCTGAAGTTCTGTATTGAGAGTCTAAAGTGCTAGTCCTTTTCCTAACTGGAGATAAGCCAGTCAGCAAGACTTTAATGCCTTTCTGGATATTTTGGTAGGAATCAGTGACTATATTTAAACTAAACAAGACGTCCCTCAAACAGCAGACATTCTGAAACTTGGAAATCATTTACAATAAGGAGACAGCGATTTAAAAGGCTATTCTCCTTCCAGAATTACAGCTGCCTCCAGCATAATTCTACAAACTGCTCTGGTTCCTGAAGTCTGCACTTCTTAGGTTCCTTCATTTTCCCGCAGTTAAAGCTGAAGGAAACTTGTATCCACAGCTTCTATTTGAACGCTTCTAAACTGTCCTAAGTTAATAAAGATGCTGACAGACCTAGTGTTTTTGTTTGCCTCAAGGACACATCCTAATCTTCCTGGCCAGCCCTTCTGCCTCCATAAATTGCATCCAGACATCCAATATGTTCAGAAAAAAAAGAATGTAGTGAAAATTCTAGGACGGGGATATTTCTGTTCAGGGATTAAGATGAGATTCACAGGCAGGATATGCAAAAATGAGAGTTTTACACAGGAAAAAACCAGCATTTGTATGACAAAATATTTGCCCATGAAAGCTCAGTTTCTGAGGTTCAATTTCCACTAAATTCTCAAAAAAAAAATAAAAAAAATAAAATAAACCACATAAAAGCTGAGTGGCTAGTATCCATGGTTCCATATCACTAGATTTCCTCTCCTTCATTCCCCCTCCACTTGCTTATCTCAGAGGTCGCACTTGTCAATTCTTCTAAAGCCAAGACCAAATTCTATCCACATCAAAGACCTACTAATCTCTTCCAGAGAAAATAATGAACTAAACTCAACAGACTTGCAGGAGCTTTTTCCGACTTTCCAACTAGCAGGTCCGTCTCACGGTCTAATATATAAGGGCACAAAAAAATAATGTTGATAAGGGAGTATGATTATACATCAGCCTTGACTCAAGGCTTTTTGTTTTTAAGATTTTATTTATTGATTCCGAGAGAGAGTATAAGTGAAGGCAGAGGGAGAGAGAGAATTTCATGCAGACTCCACGTACTCAATCTTAGGACCCTGAGATCTAGGCCTGACTTGAAATCAAGAATCCGACTGAGCACCCCTCCCCACCCCGCCTCCTACCTCAAGGCTTTTAAGATAACAGTCTCAGGCTTCTCAAACAGACGTCTAGGAATATACATCTTCTCATGAAACCCAAAAGAAAACAGTCATTGTTCCTACCCACATCATCAGCAGAAGCATCAAAAGAGTCTTGCCTGTACCTGCCAGCATAAACTTTTAGGGCCTGAATAAATCAAGCTAAAGATTGTCTTTAGGGAATTTGTAACCCAAGATAGATTTGGGGTGAAGCGAACAGTGGAGTGATGAGAGGAGAAAGTTCTGATAATGTTACCTCCCCAGAATTTCAGGATAGCATTTTCTTTCTTCCTTCTTTCCTTCCTTCCTTCCTTTCTTTCTTTCTGATTTTATTTATTTATTTGACAGAGAGAGACACAGCGAGAAGGAACACAAGCAGGGGGAGTGGGAGAGGGAGAAGCAGGCTTTCCGTGGAGCAGGGAGCCCAATGCGGGGCTTGATCCCAGGACCCCGGGACCACTACCTGAGCGACTGAGGCACCACTCAGGATAGCATTTTCAAAGGTTCCTTGGGCATTACTGTATTATCCAATTGGTTTATTTCCACTCAACAGGCAAATTCTCACCAAACAGCTCTAGGAGAGTAGTGAATTACAGCTACTCTGAAAAGGTCAAATAAACAGATCACTCCTGAGCCCCGAGGTAAATATGCAGCTCTTTCTAGTGTAGTCATTGGACAGAAATTCAAAGGACAGAATTCAGTCCAAGGGCAGACCAAAGAAAAGGTCAGAGTCTATGCTGTTAATTCTCAGGAAGACTCCCTACCCCATTTATATTCCGTGTCCTATGAGAAGTTCCTTCCACTTGTGTTCTAATACGAAGCAGAAATAACAAGCTGACCAGGCAATTAGGACATCAGGGAAGACAATATCAAAATGATAATGCAAGAAAAACAATTCAAGATACAGACGCCAGCATCGCTTTTGAAAGATACAGTGGAATTTCCAATGCAGGATTTAACAGACATAGAATTTTCCAGGAAAATAAAGATAAGATTTGGGGAAACCTGAGATGAATGCTGTCATCTAAACAAACCTTGACGCTGAAAAGTAATGATATCCTAGAGTCCATGATCCAAAATAGAGTCATGTATGTACTAAAAGGAATAGTGTAGAAAAGGGTAGAAAGAAAAGCAAGCGCACAGGGAAAAAAAAATGTGCACATATGAGGGTGAGTGAGGGGGTGGGTGTGGTATTAACCCTCTATCTAGTCCAGAATAAGACTGAGTGATCTCACAGTGAAGACTTTTCATTAATGTATGTGGCCTCACCCAACTCAGCCAAATTCCTACTTACCTTAAGGGAGGAGGAAGGCAGAGGGTTTTTTTTTGTTGTTGTTATTTTAAATTGATCCTTGATTGCTAACTGTACCTAAATTTGCAGAGGAGGGAAACATAACGTGCGTCATAAAGAATTCAATCAAATTCTTTGCCTCTTTGGTGGAGGTTGTGATAGTCAAAGTGTTCTGAATCATTCCTGCTCTTTTGTCTCAGCTGAAGGACAGGTACTACAACTGCCAAGGATGAAATCAAGTGGAAATCTGAAACTAGAGGTCAAGCAGGGCCAGGAAGTAGTGACCTGGGGCACAGTCCGTCCTCCAATCCCCTGGTAAAGGAACCGGGAAATACAAGTTATCGCGTGTCAATCCCATAACCGCATGCTAAAAATCTGATGAAAAAATTAATCTCCATTTTAACACACCAAAAATTGTCTAGTGAAAAAAGCACTGGGGTGCGTAGGGCACAAGAACCATGCCTCTTTCCCTAGGGGCTAACCTCATCTTTGGATGTCTGGAACTCTAAGGACTTTAAAATTAACTAGGTAAAAAAAGCACCGAATCTAAAGCTGCCTCTGTTTCATAATTTAAGGCTGGCGATTTCCTGAGGGAATGGAGGAGTAAAAATGCTACCAGTTGCTCTATGGGGTTGGATTACGGTGGGAACAAATTTGGGGTTTCCAAGAAAGCTTTGGATCTGACAGGCGATTCATACGACAATCGTTTCTCCTCACCCCGATTTGTCAGCAACATACGGTTTTCAACACGGGGCATGCGTGTTCGAAATAAACCATATCCACCAAAAAGAGCCCTGCAAACCCTCAGAAATCAACATGTCCCTCTTCTGATAAGCTAGAACTGTAACATGCCCTCGAGTTGCATGAAAGCTAATAGGAAGGAAACCTATTTGAGTGGTTTTGCAAAACGACCAAAATTTAAGAGAAACAAGGAAAGGAAACCCCGTCGTTAAAAAAAAAAAAAATCATTAAAGCAAGCCCTTTTAAGATCGCAGAATATCCATTTTCCCCCCACCTCGGTGCACAATGACGTGAACAGTTTTACTTCCGAAGCTGTGCACAGATACTGCAGGCAGGACAGAGGGGCCCGGTTCCCCCCCGGGGGACCTCGGCCGGCCCGGGCCTGAGTGGACGCCGAGTCAAGGCTCAGCACCCTCCGCGGCCCGACAGCGCCGGCCGCCGCGCGTCCCCACCGGCGCCCGCTCCAGCCTGGCATCGCCGCACCGCCGGCAGGATCCGGAAGCGGACCGGCGGCCGCTGCCCTCGCCGCAGTCCGCGGGGACCCGGGCCGGAGCTGAAGGCTCCGGGAGGACCCGGCCGCGCCGCCCCAGCCCCGGCGCTGACTTACTGCCCGTGGGCGCCTCGCTCGGCGGAGAACCGGCGCGCTGGCGGGAGGCGGCGGGCGGCGGCTCCGCCTCGGGTCGGGCGGCGGCCCCCTCCAGGGCCGGGGTTTGCTCGCGCGCGGCCCCTGCGGCGGCGGCCGGCGACCTCGGCTGGCGCGCTCCTCCCGGAGCCGTATCTGAAGTGGAGCCGCTTCAGCGCCTCGTGGGGTCCGAGAGCGGGGCTGAAGGGGCACAGACAGGCGAGCGGGAGCAAAGCTGCCTCCCAGCTGGCTTCTGGAGGCCCTGGACTCGGTGTCCCCGGTTCCAAAAGGCTCTCTGGTTGGTCATTTCCATTCGGTGCCGAGGCGCGGAGCGGCGAGACATCTGTTTTCCATAAGCCGCGAGGCAGGGGCAAATCCTGGATTACGGGTTGCCCGGCCCCCGCAGCATTCCCAGACCCCGCAGGGCAGCTAATCCCCGCACAAAGAGCAGGAAAACAACACGCAAGTTGGTGCCCAGTTCCAGAAAGATTTCCCAGTGCGATGACTAAAGGCTCTTGCGCCCAGCCTCCGGGGAAGGGCCAATCGCAGCCCAGGGCGGGCAGAGGAGGGGGGGTTGGCTGGGTTCGCAGGTCTAGTCCGGCAAGCGCGTCCTCCCTGCCAGTCCTGTAAACACAAATGCAAACTCTGGCCCTCCGGGGAAACGACTTGAGTTGGACGAGGCTGAGACAACCCAAAAGGGCCAGCGTCCATTCTGGGACCGTTTACGCCACTGAAAGCAATCATGACTCCTGAATGGGAGACAGGAAAAAAAAAAAAATCTCTGCGTTTACGTTAGTAAATTCTGATAATGAGTCACTGCGACACCATCATCTCTGAAAATGATAAGAAATGACTGCCTCTTGGGGACTTATTGTTTATTCTGTAAAATAGGTTTGGGTAGGAAGTCTCCCCCAACTCATCATCCCCGAATTCCTTGCTTCCTTGTAGAAATTTTTTTTTTTAAGATTTTGTTTATTTACTTGACACACACAGAACGAGAGAGAGAGAGAGAGAGAGAGAGAGAGAGAAGGAGATCACAAGTAGGCAGAGAGGCTGGGAGAAAAAGGGGGAAGCAGGTGTGGGGCTCAATCCCAGGATCCTGAGATCATGAACTGAGCTGAAGGCAGAGGCTTAACCCATTAAGCCACCCAGGTGTCCCTCTTCTAGAAACATTTATGAGTGCCTCCCATGTGCCAGGCACTAGGCTGAGAACAGAAAGCTGCAAAAAGCCTTCAGTCTCTACTCTAAAGCGCCTTACTATTGAGAGGCTGAGGGGAGGTGGGGGCTGAGAGGAGGCGGCCAACAATTTCAGCCCATGGAGAAATTCCTATGATAGAGTGTATGGCCAGAGGGTTAAGGGAACATAGAAGCTGGCTTTCGATCATGCTAGAAATTAAGGAAGGCTTCCCACAGGAGGATGCATTTGTGTTTTGAAGACTAAGTAAGCATTAGGCAGGAGAGAGAGAGAGGCAGGGGAAGATCTGAATTTCTGTATGGCTGCAGAAAACAGGTGAGAGGAACAGAGGTGAGAGACGTGGTTATGGAGTCAGATGATGACAGTCTCATCTGCTAAGCTCTGGGGTTGGACCTTTGGAAGCTGTGGGGACCCTTGTGCTTCACACAGATTACTGAGGAAGGCATATGGAAGGAAGATAGCCCAGGACCGGGTGTAGGTGGGTGGGGATGGATGGGAAAGGCTCCAAAGATGTGAGAGACAACACCTTTAGGACATGGCGGGGAACAAGGAGGGGAGTGAAGCTGGAGGCCATCACCCTGACATGCATGTGCACCAGGGTGGATGGAGAGTACCATCTGCCAAGACAGAGAAATGAAGGGGGAGCTAGTGGGACCAGAGAAAGGATGAGCTGAAGTTTAGACAAGTTGAGTTTATGGCTTTTGTAGGATATCCAAATGCAAATACCCCAGCAGGCAAGCCAGTCCCATGGATCTGTAAGGTAGTTTGGACCTTGTGGACTAGCAATGCAAATTAGAGAGTTATCCATCTTTATGTAGAAGGAAAATACAGGAGTAGAGAAAATTCACTTCCTTTGCTAGGCTGCCATAACAAAGTACCACAAACAGAGGCTTCAACAACAGAAACGTATGGTCTCACACTTCTGGAGGCCAGATAGACAAGACCTGTGCCAGGAGGACCATGCTCGCTCCGACAGTGCCAGGCAAGGATCTGTTTCAGGACTCTCTCCTCACTTCTAATAGTTCCTTGGCTTGTGGTATCATAAGTACAGTCTTCGCGTGGTACTCTCCCTGCATGAGGGTGTCCACATTTCCCCTTCTGTCAGGACACCAGTCATATTGGATTAGGCAGCCCCCCCACTCCAGTGTGATCTCATTTTTAACTACCTATGACGGTCCTTATCTTTATTTCTTATCTGGAGATTACCTAATTTCCATATAAGGTAACGCTCTGAAGTAGTGCCAGTTAGGACGTCAACCTATGAATTTCAGGGGGACACAATTGAACCCATGACATCCACACAATTTGGATTGAGTTACTCGGAGCAGGACTGAACATGTCAGTGAGGAGAAACATCAGCTTTAAGGGGCAAAGAGAGCAGCTCCAGACAGAAACTGAGAAAAAACTGATTAGAAAGGTACAGGAAGGCTGACCCACACACAGGGAAGAGAAATGTTTTTAAAAAGAGTGATTAGGGGCGCCCGGGTGGTTCGGTGGGTTGAGCCTCTGCCTTCAGCTCAGGTCATGATCTCAGGGTCCTGGGAACAAGCCCCGCATCGAGATCTCTGCTCAGTGGGAAACCTGCTTCCTCCTCACTGCTTGCCTCTCTGTCTACTTGTGATCTCCCTTCAAACGAATAAATAAAGTAAAGAGTGGTTAATAATGAATCATGGAACACTACATCAAAAACTAATGATGCACTGTATGTTGGCTAACTGAACATAAGAAAAATAAATAAAATGAAATTAAAAGAAAAAAGAGTGATTAACGTTGCCAAATGCTTAACAAACAAGGAAAGATAAAGCTAGAAATTGCCCATTGTCTTTAGATTGTTGCAGTCGTAGGACCAAATGGCCAGCCTAGTAGCTGAACTTCAAAGGGCCCACTTAACTCCAACATTTTATGACTTTAAAACCACTGCCCAGCCAAACCCATTGAGAGAAGTGTGGGATAGTGAACATTTGTTTGAGTCTCACCTCCCAAACCTCCGCCCACTTTCTCAGCCTCCCTTGCAGGTGGGGCTTGAGACTGTGATGTGGGATAAACATTAGACTTCTGTTGGGATGAAGGCAATAGGAGAAGATGGACCCCAGAGAAGCCATTTTCTGTCCTGTGGCAGAACTTGGCAGAGATATGGAACCTAAAGGGCCAAAGGTCCAACAGAGCGTCTGTGGTGGCTGTGTTCAGAGGAACAGAATTAGGGCTCATTCTGGAACCATCTGTGGTATAATTTAGGTATTACTCTCAGCTGAGTAGCCTCTGAGCCTGATTCTCTAGATTTCTTAGAGATTCTCTGAGCCACTTAATATTCTTCTTTTTCATTTCTTTTTTTTTAAAGATTTGTTTTTATTTATTTGTGAGAGAAAGAGAGATAAGAGATAGCATGAGCAAAGGGAGAGGGAGAAGCAGGCTCCCTGCTGAGGGGGGAGACTGATGTGGGGCTCTATCCGAGGGCCCTGGGATCATGACCTGAGCCAAAGGCAGATGATTGACTAAGTAAGCCACCCAGGTACCCCAATATTCTTCTTATTGAATAGTTTTATTTAAATAAAATTCATATACTATGAAATCCATCTATTTAAGTGTACAGTTCAGTGGTTTTTAGTATATTCACAAAGCTGTGAACTATCATCACTATCTAATTCCAGAACATTTTCATCACCCCAGAAAGAAATCTCATACACACTAGTGGTCACTTCCCATTCCCCCGTTCTCTCAGCCCCTAGTGATCACTAATCCACAGTCTATCTCTAAGGATTTGCTTATTCTGGACATTTTATATACATGGAATCATATAATTTGTGGCCTTTCATGCTTCCCTTCTTTTGCTTAGCCAATTTTTTCCAAGGACTATCCTTACTGCAACACGTTCCAGTATTTCATTCTTTTTTATTGGCAAATAATATTCCATTGCATGAATAAACCACATTTTCTTTATCCGTTTATCAGTTGATAGGCATGTGCATTGCTTCCGCTCTTTGGCTAGTATGAACAAAGCTGCTATGAACATGTGAATACAATTTTTGTTTGGACATGTATTTTCATTTCTCTTGGGTCTATCTAAGAGTAGTGTTGCTGGGTCATAGGATAATCCTGTGTTTATAATTTTGAGGAACTGCCAGACTATTTTCCAAATCAGTTACATCATTTTACATTACTGCTCACAATATATGAGGGTTCCGATTTCCTAGTGGGGGTGAAGTGGTATTCATTATGGTTTGGATTTGTATTTCCCTAATGATGTTGAGTATCTAATACTAATACAATAATATTGAGTATCTTTTCATGTGCTCATTGGCCATTTGTGTATCTTCTTTGTGAAGAAATGTCTTTTGAAATCTTTTGCACGTTCTATTTTATTTTAAAGATTTATTTATTTTAGAGAGGGCACATGAACCTGGGAGCATGTGCATGAGAGGGGAGGGGCAGAGGTGGATGGAGAGAGAGCAGAAGAGAGAGAAGCAGACTCCTTATTGAGCATGGAGTCTGACACCAGAGTTCCATCCCAGGACCCTGACACTGGAGCTCCAGTCCAGAACCCCGAGATCATGAACTGAGTTGAAATCAGAAGTCAGATGGTCAACTGACTGAATCCCCTAGGCACCCCAGAAATCTTTTGCACATTTTGCAAAAATAATTTTTTAAAATCATAGTTAAATATACATAGCCTAGAATTTACCACTTTAACCGGTTTTATGTGTGCAGTTCAGTGACATGAAGTACATTCACAATGTTGTGCAACCATCATTCTTTCCCTTAAAAAAAAAATTTATTTATTTATTTATTTATTTATTTGACACAGAAAGAGAGAGAGAGCACAAGTAGACAGAGCGGCAGGCAGAGGGAGAGGGAGAAGCAGACTTCCCATTCAGCAAGGAGCCCAATGTGGGGTTCAAACCCAGGATGCTGGGATCATGACCTGAGCACAAGGCAGACAATTAACTGACTGAGCCACCAAGGTGCCCCTCTTCCCCCATTTTTAGTTGTCTTTTACAATTTATCTTTTACTATTGAGTTTTTATATTCTGGATACAAGTCCCTTATCACCTATATGATCTGAAAATATTTTCCCTTATTCTGTAAGTTGTCCTTTCACTTTCTTGGTGGTGTCCTTGTATTTTTTAAATAAATTCATTTTATGGTCAAACTAACTAGAGTAGTTTCTGTTGTCAGCAGTTAAAAACATTGACAGATGCACTGAGTTCTACTAAAGACAATCCTTTTACTATTTTGTTTTCTATGATAACCTGTCTCATTTCACATCTTCTATCTAATATTGTCTTAGAATTTTGGGTTTTTTCCCCCCTAGAGCTTTCCTCGTTCTATTTTTTTTTAAAAGATGTATTTAGTTATTTGGGGGAGGGGCAGAGGGGCAGGGGGAGAGGGAGAAAGACTCTCACACAGACTTCACACTAAGAGCTGAGCATGTTGTGGTGCTTGATCTCTTGACCTTGAGTGACCTTGAGTGACCTTGAGATCACCACCTGAGCTGAAACCAAGAATTGGATGCTCAAACGACCATACCACTCAGGCATCCCAGATCTTTTTTTTTTTTTTTAAGCTTTTAAAATTCTATCTGAATCGCACTCACCCACATCTTACATTTCCGGGGCAATAGACCCAAAGAATCCATGACCACCCCCAACACAGTTATAGCTACCAGCAGCCCTCCCAACTACTCCCACCTCTATCCAGCCCTGACCCGGAACCTTGGAAGTCCTGTGTGGTGTTCTTCTTCTCCCCAGACCCCTCCTCCTCCCCTCCCTTCCCTGGGTTACACTGTCGCCAGCAGGTGGGATGTTATGAATGAGCTCAGTGTCACACCATCCACAGTGCCCAGGACAAGGCTCTGCAAAAACCTGGAACACAACGTGTCAGGTTAAACTGAATCTTGCGACCTATTTCCTCATTTTTATATTCTAAAACATTTGTAAAATCTGATTTTAAATTCTTCTTTTAATGGCCACATTTGCAGGACTAGGGCCTAACGTGGGGTGCAGAACAGATCTACGGTGCTCAATTTATGACTGGAAGAATGGAATTCTTTGGGGAATTAACCTCTAGGAGTTTGTGAAATGGTGAAAAAAGGTAAAGCTTCTAGAAAAAGTTCTCAGGACCCAGAGAGGAGCAAAGACTATTATCTGGGGCACCATGAGTCAAGGTGAATGCATTTCCTGGCAGATTTTTCTGGTGGATTAGGCTGCACAGTGCTTTGAGTCTGCTTAGTTTTTGCAAACTCTCTTCTCCCACCCCCTGTTCCCACGCCTGTAGAGCAGCCTTAAACATTTCAGATTCAAGGCTAACTGAAGGGCACCTGTTTGAAATAGCTGGAAGGGGCCCCAGTTCATTCAGTCATAAATCCAGCTGATGTTTACGGAGAACACACTTTAATGCAAGGCACCTCTCTGGGCACAAAAGGGAACAAGGTTCGTTTCCGTAATAAGGAGTCGGATGATGAATAGGCGGGCAAGACAAATACAATTAACCATAACCCAAAGCTGAATTAAAGAGGCATAGAAACCTGTTTTGAACACTCATGGAAAGAACTCACCCACTTTTTCAAGTAGCAGGAGAGGCTTTATGGAAAAGGTGGGGAAGGAGAGCTAGGCTTTGCTTATAAACTTAGGACCTCTGAGCCTAGTCCCTGTTCTCCAGGAGCTCCCATACTAGTTGGGAAGAAAATCACATATACAAGCAGCTGCAATTCAAGTCCATATGTGATAAAAGGGATTTGTAAGTCAGCGAAAAGCGAGAGATCATTTCCTACTACAGTAACCAGAACTTTATGGCAGGGTGGACTTGGGCCCTAAGAGATGAAATGAATTTATTAAAATGCATATTTCAGGGGCGCCTGGGTGGCTCAGTGGTTTAAGGCCTCTGCCTTCAGCCCAGGTCATGATCCCAGGGTCCTGGAATCGAGCCCCGTATCGGGCTCTCTGCTCGGCAGGGAGCCTGCTTCCTCCTCTCTCTCTCTCTGCCTGCCTCTCTGCCTACTTGTGATCTCTGTCTGTCAAATAAATAAAAATAAAATATCTTAAAAAATGCATATTTCAGATAAAAACCAATTAGATGCTCTAGATAATTTGGAAAACCCAGAAAAATATAAATAATAAAACAGAGGTCCTTTGGTGGCTCAGTTGGTTAAGCGTCTACCTTCAGCTTAGGTCATGATCTCATGGTCCTGGGTTCGAACCCCCTGATAGGCTCCCTGCTCAGGGGAGAGTCTGCTTCTCCCTCTCATTCTGCCCCTTCCCGCTGCTCATGCTCTCTCTCACGCGCTGTCTCTCTCAAATAAATAAATAAAATCTTTAAAAAAAAAAGAATAAGGCAGAAATCTATCTATAAACCTACTACCTACAGATAAATAAATTGCAAGACATATGCTTAGTACATATTTGAATATGAATAGAGCTAGTAAATGACATTACCATTTACTGTCTTTTTTTCTTATGCATATTTTTATTATATAATTTGGAAACTTTTTAAAAAAGATTTCATTTATTTATTTGACAGAGAGAGAGAAAGCACAAGTAGGGGGAGCGGCAGACAGAGGGAAAGGGAGAAGCAGACTCCCCACAGAGCAAGAAGCCTATGTGGGGTTTGATCCCAGGACCCCAGGATCCCTACCTGAGCCAAAGGCAGATGCCCAACCCACTGAGCCACCGAGGAGCCCTGGGAGCCTGTTTTTATTTTTATGTATTTATTTTTTAAAAGATCTTATTTATTTATTTGACAGACAGAGATTACAAGTAGGCAGAGAGGCAGGCAGAGAGAGAGGAAGGGACGTAGGCTCCCTGCCGAGCAGAGCCCCATAAGGGCTCCATCCCAGGACCCCGGGATCATGACCTGGGCTGAAGACAGAGGCTTTAACCCACAGAGCCACCCAGGCACCCATGGAACCTGTTTTTAAAAAACATATCCTGTAAGGGGACCCGGCTGGCTCAGTCACTAGAGCATGTGACTCTTAACTTTGGGATTGTAGGTTTGAGCCCCATGTTGGGTGTGGAGAGTACTTAAAAATAAAATCTTAAAACATTTTTTTAAAATCCTATAAAAATTCACTTTATATTAGTAAAATTATTAGAAAATACTTTTTTAAATAACTAAGAAAATACTGTTTAAATAAATATCAATAATTAATTGATATGTCATTTCTAGAACCAGTTTCCAGAGTGTTCACATTTAGATTTTTTCTAAACTTCCAATCATTATAAATAAAACTTCAGTGAAACTGCTAAACACAAATCTTTGTTGACATCTCTATATTTTCAAGGTAGTGGAATTATCAAGTCTGGGTGTCTTAACATTTACAGGGCTCTCAAGAGAGTAAGACATTGCACAATTATTTTCTTGAAAGGTTATACCAATTTACATTCCCACTAGCAAAGTATGAGATTGAGATATGCACCTTCATCAACAGTGTTCTTTAAAATATTTGCTAATCCGATGAGACAGTAGTAAATCTACTACTCTACTGTTTTTGTGTTTTTTTAAAATTTTGTATTTATTTGTTAGTATAGTATTGTCATCTATACTTCAATTAAAAATGAACTTTTTAAAAATTTGTATTGATTCAATCACTAGTGATGTGGGACATTTTAAATATGATCACTTCCATCAATATTTCCTTTAAGTTTCCAGTTCATGTTCTTCGTCTCTTTGTGGGGAGGCAGTTGGAGAGAATCTGCAATTCTCAGTCAGTCTGGGCTCTTCCATGGTTATCATTTTGTGAGCATTTGTCACGGTGTGATCTCATTCGTTCATGTTCCTCTCTCTCTCTCTCCCTCTCCCCCACCTCTCCTTCCTCCCCAGCCACCTCCCAAGACAGCCCTTAAACATAGCCAACTACTTCGCCCAGTGCTCAAAGAAACCATGCTCTGTTGCAACACGGGAGGAGAAACTGGTGCTTTGGGGACAATATGTTCAGATTGTCAAGGGCCATTGAGTCATTGAGCCTCTCTTTTTAAACACTGATCTTAGAACCTAACCTCCCCCATGACATCAAATTAAACTCCACAGCATTCCTCTCTTGATTTCCCAAGTTTCAACTGAACCTTATCCTCCTGCCTTCATCATGTCTGTTCCTGCTGAGCCTGGTGTGGACCTTCCTACAGTCTCCTTAGACCGAATCCTGCCTGTTGCTGATTATGAAGCTCTAAGAGTGGCCACTGGCTGAGGGTAATCTCTTCCTCTGAATCCCGTAGCACATCGTAGTTCACGGACAGTGTTTTCTAGCATCCCAAATGTTCTGATTATTTGTGCATGCCATTCTTCTACTTCATTACTTTATCAACCCCTAAGAGTCTGCTTGTGTAGGGTCTACGTCTTCTTTAGGTCTGGATTCTCATGATGCAGTTAGCAGAAATCAAAAAATGTTTCATGCATTAAAAGATTAAATGTCATTTAACAGAAACACTAGGGGAAAGAGAGCTACTTTGAAAGGGAAACCAAACCTTAATTTTAATTGTATTGGCTGTGGTAATATTACAGACTGAATCATGTACCCTTACCCCACCCTGGCGGGGGCGGGGAGCAGCTAGCCAAATTCATAATTGAATCCCTAAGTCCCATGTTAGGATATTTAGAGATAAGGCCCTTGGGGAAATAATAAAAGTTAAATGAAGTCGGAAGGATGGAACCCTAACCCAGTAGGATTAGTATCTTTATAAGAAGAGGAAGGGACACAGCTCTCTTTCTCTCTCTTCATTTGTGTGCGCAGTAAAAAGGCCATGTGAAGACACAACTGCTATCTTCAAATCTGAATTGGATTCCTTATCAGAACCTGATCATGCAGGTGGCTGGTTCTGAGACTTCCAGCCTTCAGAACTCTAAGAAAATAAGTTTCTGTTGTTTAAACCACCAGGCTGTGGCATTTTATTACGTCAGCCTGAGCTAATATAGAGGTCATGGTAAGACGTTAGGTAGAAATGGGAGAAAGTCGGTCTAAAAAAGGAGTATTAGTAACCTAATCAAAGAACTCACAGGATCTCACAATGAGACCAGTTGGCGGTGGTAAATAAAGGAAGAGTTGGGAAACATGCTTCCTTTTGTCTTGTCATAAGGGCACAAGATACTCTCTCTCTTTTTTTTTTAAATTATTTTATTTATTTATTTGACAGACAGAGATCGCAAGTAGGCAGAGAGGCAGGCAGAGAGAGAGGAAGGGAAGCAGACTCCCTTCTGAGCAGAGCGCCTGATGTGGGGCTCGATCCCATGACCCTGGGATCATGACCTGAGCCGAAGGCAGAGGCTTTAACCCACTGAGCCACCCAGGTGCCCCCACAAGATACTCTCTTATTCTGCATCCTTTTAAATCCCCTATTGCAAAGCAATAAAAACTGATAGAAATTACAACTGGATTCCAGGGACTGAGAAACTGAATGGGGCTAAGCGATTAATTTTAGATCAAATACAAAGTCAGGAGAGGGATATAAGCACTCAAATAATGTTTCAAAACAACTGGAAATCTGACAAGGAAATTGCCACTGGCTTCCATGAGAGCAAGAGTCTACTCTCTTATAATGTTTTCTTGATGATATATTGATTTTCTTGAGCTGATGCATTAGCCACGGAAAGATGTTCTGAGTCTCCAGGGACATTACTCGATCTGGGCATCAGGCCAGATCACAGAACCACACATGACTTCAAAACCAAGTATTAAGGAAGAACACATTAGAAAGCCAAGAGAAAAAGAGAACAATTCTCTCTGGGGTCTTAATATTTGTTCTCAGGTCCCTGCAAAAACTCACTCACCATAAACTGCATATGTTAAATACGTGTCATGCTTTTGAAGTTTCAAACAAAAAAAATCTTACTCGTATGAAACAAAAACAATAAAGACAGGCAAAGAGCTTTTTGAGGACCCTACTTCTTGGAACTCTTATAATTCAATGTCTTTTCAGTTCTTGCATTAGCAATTAAAAACAAAAGAAACCATGAAAATGTTTCTTTCAAAATTTCCTTTTATCCAACATGAGGAGAAAATATGGGGACGATTGAGTCATTTTCTTATCCTTTATGATAGATTTCAATGTATTCTGTGCCTAACCTCCAAAATATCTATATCCGATACATAGATTCTTTTTTTAAATTTTTTTTAAAGATTTTATTTATTCGTCAGAGAGAGAGAGAAAGCATAAGCAGGGAAAGCAGCAGGCAGAGGGAGAAGCGGGCTTCCCATTGAACAAGGAGCCCGATGTAGGGCTCGATCCCAGGCCCCTGGGGTCACGACGTGAGCCAAAGGCAGAGGTTTAACTGACTGAGCCACCCAGTTGTCCCCAAATAAACTTCTAGGGGCATGTGGGTGACTCAGTCAGTTAAGCATCTGCCTTTAGCTCAGGTCATGATCACAGGGTTCCTGGATCGAGCCCCACGTTGAGCTCCCCGCTCAGCAAGGAGTCTGCTGCTGCCTCTCCCCCTGACTCTTGCTCTATCCCTCTCGATCTCTCTCGGTCAAATAAATAAATAAAATCTTAAAATAAAATAAAATAAACTTTTAATAAGTATAAATTACAAACAAGAAAGTGCCCAAGTTCTAAAGCGACAATTCAATGAATTATCAAAAAGGAACCACAACAGGGTAAGCGCCAGCCAGATCAAGAAACAAGAAACCTTACCAGCAATGCAGACGTTCCTTTTCAAGTATAGTTTTAGGCTAGACATATTTTTTCATAAAAATATTATTAATAGATAGTAAGTGCCTAGATCAGTCCACAAAAGCTAAAAATGTTTATGAATACACTGCCCAGGGGCTAGAGGGACATCTCCACTTACCAGGGCCTATTCTAACTTAGATTCCTTCGTCAACTGCACGGCTCCTGGGAACATAAATTAGCATAACCACCCAGTGTTAACTGGAAAGTAGTTTACGGATATATATCCAGATCCTTAAAAATATGCGTATGTTATGCCCTAGTGATTCCAGCTAAAAAATTTTTCTCCAAGCAGTATCACAGGTGTGCTGATGGATACTTGTCCAAAAAGCATCATAAGAACAGTAGCCCTGGGACAGCTCTGTCACTTCCTAACTGTGCGATCTGGGACAAAATATCTCACCAACTGCTCTGTGCCTCAGTTTCCTCATCTGTTAAATGGTAATAAGAGTAGGTTGTTTCAAAGAGTTGCATAAAGAACTTAAAAGAGTGCCTGTCACAGTGGTTTAACATTTGTTAAGAACTTAGTTATTATTACAAAACCATTCATCACGACATTATTCATAAGAAAAAGAATTTTTGAAAGTTATTAAATAGGGCAATGAATGCATATACTTTTGTGCATCCATACAAAATGTCTCCCTTGGGGGATGGCACAGGGTTTAAAAATGCAGACTCTGGAACCCAAAAGCCAGCCTGGCCCTGACCAGCTGTATGACCTTGGACAACTTTCTTAACTCTCTGAGCATCAGTTTCCTCATTTGAAAATAGAGACTAAAGGGGTGCCTGGGTGGCTCAGTCATTTACACATCTGACTCTTGGTTTTGGCTCAGGTCATGATCTTAGGGTCGTGAGGTCAAGCTCCGTGGCTGGCTCTGTGCTCAGCTCAGTCTGCTTGAGTTTCTTTTGCTCTGCCCCTCCCCCTGCTTGCTCTCTCTCTCAAATAAATAAATAAATATTAAAAAAGAAAAAAAGAGGGGTGCCTGGGTGGCTCAATGGGTTAAAGCCTCTGCCTTTGGCTCAGGTCATGGTCACAGGGTCCTGGGATCGAGTCCCACATCGGGCTCTCTGCTCAGCGGGGAGCCCGCTTCCTCCTCTATCTCTGCCTGCCTCTCTGCTTACTTGTGATCTCTGTCTGTCAAGTAAAAAAATAAAATCTTAAAAAAGAAAAAAAGAAAGAAAGAAAATAGAGATCAAGAGACTTATCTTGGAGTGTTCACTAGTTCATAAACATAAAGCACTTAAAACAGTCCCTGATATATAGTTAGCGCTTAAGCAGTGTTGGTGCTCTCCATCGTTAAATTGATGGCCTGGTGATCCACCAAATGCACAATGCCTTCTGGTCGGTGGCTGAGAAACTACGCGCTCTGCGAGGAGAAGACAAACAGAACAAAACCTAAATCCTTTTCAGAATTAATAGAGGGAATTACAGACACAGGCCTGGGCCTGGATGCTACGTGCACGATTTCCGTGTGAAGGAACTGGGAAGAGTTGTTCTGCTGGCAGCACCAGAATGCACTGCTTTGGCTAAAAGGGGAAAAAAAAAAATCCCCCAAACAAAAACTCCCACCACGCCACGGCAACAAACAAGTCTTGGGCAGAGAAAAAAGCTGGGCTGGTTTCCCTAATCTCCAGCACCCCTCACCCCCTCTTTTCTTCTCCCTGACCCCCTCTCCTGTCCCCTTGTTGCTTTGGGCTTCCCAGGGACTGCAAGACTGGGAGTGGAGATTTCCATCCACTTGGGGGAGGAGGCCTGCATACAACAGCTCCCACAGAAACATCTGGGGGGGGGGTGCTGCGCTGATGTGACCCCTGTCCCACTTTTAAAGCCTTCGGTGTGAGTGTGGACACAAGCCAGACATGCTTTTGTTCTAAAGGAGCAGGTTTCTAGGCAGCCTTGGAAAATCACAAGGTATGGCGACATTGCTCTGACCCAGTAACCCCAATTTCTGAATAGGACAAAGGCCAGCAGTCCCCAAGCCCTACTCCCTTCACTATCAGCAGCTCCCATCCCCCAAGAACCTTGCTCCTCTAAAGGGACACCAGAAACTGTGACACCACCAGCTGTGTGTGCAGAGGGTAGCCGTGGTGCCCTGGGCACCATGGCCTGTGAGATAAAGGAAGCTTTGCGCTGGAGGCCCTTATTCCCTGAATACCCCTGGACAGCAATGGGGCAGGCTGGGCGGCTGCCAGGGCCCCCTCCCAGCCCTCCAGTGACAGTTTGGACAATGGCACCGCTTGGTTCGCTGCGGGCACTGAGTGTGGGAAGAGAGCGGCTTTGTTCAGGCCTTGTCACTATCTTTCCTTGCCACCGTTCCAACCAGGCTTCTGGGGCTTGCAGGGTCACTGCTACCTTATAGGGTCTTTTCCATTCTACTTTCTTAATGGACTGGCATTAATTAATATTTAGTCTTGTGTCCCCAGTGTGCCCAGACCACAGATAGCATCCAGAAGACCCAATAGCTATCCTCGAGGAGGAGATGGTTAGAAGGGCCATGTTTCTAAGAAATCACTGATCATTGCTATGTTTTTGTTGTGGTGGTGGTGGTTGTTGTTAAAAATGCCCTTAAGGAGGGGCACATGGGTGGCACAGTTGGCTGAGCAACTGACTCTTGGTTATGGCTCAGGTCCTGATGTCAGGGCTGTGAGATCAAACCCTGGGTTGGGCTCTGTGCTCAGTGCAGGAGTCTACTTCAGAAACTCTCTCTCTCTCTCTGCCCTGCCCTCTCATTCTCTCTTTCTCAAATAAATAAAATAAATCTTTTTTTTTTTTTTAAAGATTTTATTTATTTATTTGACAGAGAGAAATCACAAGTAGATGGAGAGGCAGGCAGAGAGAGAGAGGGAAGCAGGCTCCCTGCTGAGCAGAGTGCCCGATGCGGGGCTCGATCCCAGGACCCTGAGATCATGACCTGAGCCGAAGGCAGCGGCTTAACCCACTGAGCCACCCAGGCGCCCCAATAAAATAAATCTTTAAAAAAAAATGCTCTGGAGGAAACAGAATGACCCAGTGAGGAATGCAGATCAAGAATTGTGTTCTGAGAACCCTAGTTCTTGTTGCTCGGGTCCCAGTGGAAGAACCTATATGTCAAATAGATTGGGCTCTCCTGGGTGTTCCTAAAAATGCAATTATTGCCATTTGCTGGGGAGGCACTTGCCGGCCCCAGAAGGAGCCAGCCTTGCAGATTTCACAGGACTTGAATAAAAGACAGAAGCTCCTCAGCAACATTTTGCTTCAAGCTCTTGTATTTAAAATTAAGTCATCCAGGGGTGCCTGGATTTTCCACATGGAAAGATTAATTCTCATCTGAGAATTAATAGATGGGCCTGAAATAGTCTCCTGGAATCTGCTCATTTGAGAGTATCCACAAAAAATGTGTTTCTTACTTTCTCAGGAGATCACACATTCAAGTCGGTTACTTTATATAACAGGAAGGCACCCATTTTTTAAAAAATTTTATTTATTTGACAGACAGAGATCACAAGTAGGCAGAGAGGCAGGCAGAGAGAGAGGGGGAATCAGGCTCTCCACTGAGCAGAGAGCCCGACGCGGGGCTCGATCCCAGGACCCTGGGATCATGACCTGAGCCGAAGGCAGTGGCTTAACCCACTGAGCCACCCAGGTGCCCCAAGGCACCCATTTTTTAGATGACCCTTCAGATGTTTGAAGATCGTTGGGAAATTAGTTAAACAGACATGGTTTTCTGGAGGCAAAAATTGGGGCAGGTAGAATAAAACCTCAAAGTAGGGGAGGATCCTATGTGTGTTCGCAGGTGCTAGTCTGGTATTTTCTTGCTGCTTCTCTTTGCCCACCTTCTGGCTGGTGTAAAACTCATGTGTACAATGGCAACAGATCTTGTTATGCCAAACGCTCCCAGAAAAAGTGTGAGGGGCTCCTCATATTCAGAGACCTGCAGGGTTAGGAACTCAGGTGGTGTCACGTCCATTCCTTTCTCTCCTGTTACTCTCTTCCTCTTCCTCTCTTCCTCACTCAAGTGTTTACTGATCACTAGTCAGTATGTGCTAGTCTCTGGGAATATAGAGCTCAAAACCATGGTGTTGGCCCTAGAAGAATCCACATTCTATTGAAGAATTCCATGGGGCGGTGTTATGACAGACGTATGTACAAGATGCTGTGGGAGGGAGCACCCTTAGCCAGACTTGGGACATCGGTGAAGGCTTTGTGGAGGAACAGATGATGCTAGAAGTGAGGGAGTATGGAAGATTGAGGAGGAGTGTGTCAAATGGTGACGGAGAGGAGGGTGATTAGTGCTTGAAGTTTCTGATTCGGTTGGTCAGTGGTGGTCTTGTGGACAACAGTGTATCGGGGTAGAAGCCACTGAGTCAAGGGGATCAGCCAGTGCAAAGGTCCAGAGGCAAGAGACAATATTCAGAGAACAACCAGTTGTTTGGTCAGGCTGACACCCAGCATGTAAGTGAGTGAGCGATCCTGGATGAGATGGAACTGACAGGAAATGGAGCCAAAGAAAACTGTCTTACAAGGATGAAGCAAATGTGGCCAAGGTCTTGAGTGCTGACTGTTTTGGGATCCATTGTACCATTAGGTCTATTTCTGTGTTTATTACAAATACTCATAGTAAGTTTTATGGAAAAGTAGAATATCCCCAAAATGCACCAAGACCAGAACATCGCTCAAACAGATCTGAACTTGAATCACAGGTCTGCTGGTTTCTAGTGACTACTGAGGACTCTGGGAAGTTACTTAACCTCTCCAGTTCTCATTTCCCTCACATGATCATGGGATAATAATCATGCCTACCTTCTTGGGCTTTTATGAGGACTGAAAAAATAGAACACGGGGAAGGCCCTCCACAGTATTTGGCATGAGTTATCCCTTTTCTATCACAGAGGGATCATCTCATTCATTCTGATTGAGATTTTTGGGTGATGTTGTGCGGGGTGCTAAGCAGAGAATATTTAAATATTCCATAAATTTCAGAAGTATAGCCTGCAAGGCAAGGTCTGGAGCTGGAAGCAGACCTGGGGCAGTGGTGTGGAGTGAAGAACATAGCCACACCGCAGACTCACGTGTGTAAGTTCAGAGCCCCTGCAGATGATGGCTGAGGAACAGAGAGTCTGCTGAGCTCCCTAAGTGTAGCGATGGAACACTGATTGCATTCATAATCCTTTGCATTCCCCATTTTCTGTTCACATAAATTCTCAAACGAGACACACCGACACCATCACACATACTTAGTAGATAGGCTATTTTGCTATCCAGGATGTTACGGACCCATCAAAAAAGATGGAAGGCAAATCTGGGACTGTATGCTCTGGGGAACCCCTGGGAGCCCTTGAGACATAGCTCAACCCCGATCACACCTGTATCACACCTGCAGTCCTGATCAGCTCTTCAGGGAGAACGGCTCCTGGTAGGTCTTTAACGACCAGGTGTGTTTGCCCACTCTCAGCCTGCGCTTTCTGGTACCGTACCTGACAAGCTGACAGGCACACTTCACATTTTGCAGCTGAGAACTGCAAATAGAACTTAAGCAAAATTACTCAAACAGTTGGGCCAAAGGGCCCACCTCTGACTTGACAAACAGCAGATATGCTCCTGGACACCAAGCTCTGGAACTCTCTTGGAAAATGCTATGTATCTCTAAAGGGGTGTGTAGGAGGAAAACATTTAGATCTGTGAGCTCAGGGTAAATAAACTCAAGGCTGGCAGTTTCTGTGTGTTCTTTGAAGTGTTAAAGAGCTAAATACATATATCCTGAGATCCGACTGAGGATCCTCCAAAGATGGAGTGCTCACAGCATGGAAACTTTCCTTCCAACAACCTCTCTGCTCTTCCCAGAAGGGTAAAACACAGTGTTAAAATTGAACTTTGAAGCTGTAACCTGACTTCAGAACTATTTACCCTAAAGAGTGCCATGTTCTTTTCCAAGATAGCTTCAGATCATATAGCTCCCCAAGGCATTCCCAGTTGCAACATTGGAAGTCTTAATTTTTTTTTTTTAAAGATTTTATTTTTAAGTCATCTCTATATCCAACATGAAGCTCAAACTTAAAACCCTGAGATCAAGAGTCACATGCTCTATGGACCAAGCCAGCCAGGTGCCCCAAACACCTCCCCACAACTGGCCCTTCCTGGTCTTAAGATCAGTGGGGCAAGACTACTAGGCTTCAGCGCTTTAAAGGAAGTTGTTTAAAGGAAGTTGTTCTTGGCTTTCCTTCCCGATTGCTAATTAGCTTCTACAGGAGGCCACATTTTGGTACCAGTCACTAGATGAATTCTTGAAAAGCTATGAATATAAATGCCAGCTCTATTCCACAGGAACTCCTCAGTTCATAACACAAGGCTATGTCCTGGACACCTTCGTGGTGACTCACACTTCAGGTGGCTTACTGGCTGTGTGACTTTGTCCAAGTTACTTAACCCCTCTGCTTCAGATCCCTTTTCTATAAAGCAAGGACAGGAACCGTTCTGACTTTAAGGAGTTGGTGAGGACCCAGTGAGATAAAGTCCTGGCACATAGTAAGCGCTCAATAAATCATCATTGTTATTACCGTTGATACGTGCCATTGTCACAGTATTTCATTCACACATGCTTTCATGTTTGATTTTGTGGACCCATGAGAGCAGCCCTTGGTATGTAAGAGCTGTAGAATATTGTTATTGTAAATCTCTTATGTGAGCATTAACTTATGTAAATTCTGCCTCTGAAATGCCAAGAAACTGGCATGTCCACCATTCTGATAAAAGATGCTGGATAACAGCTGTCTTTGTGCCTTGTGGGGTCTCCTGGTACTCTCCCCATCTTCTCTCTCACTGGTCCTCCTCTTTATCCTTCCTCATTCTGCTGTCTTGCCCTCTGGAGGTGCTTGCCCAGTGGGAATGGAGAGTGCACTGGTCTGTCTGAAGGAGGAATGAGTCTCTGCCTTGCCTGCCTGTCCCTTTCCAATACCACCCATGGGGCAACTCATCCTCCTCCTCCTGGGCTCTGAGAGCACTTCAGGAAACCCTGGCTTCACTCAGAGACCTCCTGGTATTTTCATACACTGAGCTGAAATGTTCAGGTTGCTTTGGGTCAAATTCACTTAAAAACCACCTCTGCGGGATGCCTGGGTGGCTCAGTTGGTTGGACGACTGCCTTCGGCTCAGGTCATGATCCCGGAGTCCCGGGATCGAGTCCCACATCAGGCTCCCAGCTCCATGGGGAGTCTGCTTCGCTCTCTGACCTTCTCCTCGCTCATGCTCTCTCTCACTGTCTCTCTCTCAAATAAAAATAAATAAAATCTTTAAAAAAAAAAAAAAATAAATAAATAAATTAAAAAAAAAAAAAAAAACCACCTCTGCATCTGAATTAATTCCTCCAGGAGCACCCAAATATGTTGGCTTTAAAGGTGGTGTATCCAGATAACAAATACAAAGTCTGGGGCTTGGGAGAAGTGGGAAGATTTAGAAAGCACCAGATGTATTCAAGTCCCATGAGTCACCTTTAGTTTCGCTAAAAGTTAAACTTCACCTTTTCAGGTTTTCTGGCTCGTGTCCATATCAAACACTGACTGTGAGTTCACGGACCCCACACCCTGAGGCTCCTCAGAAAGGACAGAACAAAATTCTCTGATCAAAGCTGCCATAGGTGATTTTCCGTTTAGCAGGAGGCAATTATTCCCAAAGCAATTCCCAGGGCTCTAGCTGTGCCCTCCCCCTTGCGATCTGAGACACAGCACACCCCCCTCCCTTGACCCCGTGCCCCTCTGCACCATGAAGGGCGTCTTAGTACCAAATGGAATAGCCAGGACGATGACATCAGTCAGTAAAGGCTGTAGCCGAGCAGTTTCCCTCCCTCACTCATTTATTTACCAGCACGAAACCAGAAAGAACGCTCAGGTGGGCTGGCTATGCCCATTGCGTGTCACCCCCTCTCACATGGTGTCCTCAGGCTCCACCGCCTTTTCTCTTGGGTAGTCAAGGACAAATGCTCTAATCGCCTGGGGCTGTTCCTCCATTCCTGAGCCCCACTGCAGCAGGCAGAGTACCCTCTGAGCACTTTTACGGGCAATAAAACTTTATAGCATGCCAACTTCAAACCGTTCCCACATTTCTGAATAGAACTATTAATGACATACAAGAAGACTACGGTTTGCCCTTTGAAAATACCAGCAGATAGGAGACCCCTTCACAACAGGGTCGGCTGAGTTCTACCCGCTAACAGCAGGCTTACAGAAACCCCACCATGGCAGAGCCCAGCTCCTGACCGTGAACACTTAAGTTAGGAAACGAAACAGCCTCTGAGCCTCACAACATTACCCACACAGCCGTGAGCTTTGCCTCTCCCCTGTTGCTTTGCTGTCAAACCCACCTGTGTCTCTCCTCTCGTTTTTTTCCTTCCCTGTGCATTTCTTGCCTGGGTTGACCAGAATCATTATGAGCCTTGTCAGCAAACCCCAGAGAAATGACTTTCTCCTTCCGTGGTTAGCAGGCAACAAATGAAAACCAAGAAAAAGCTAGCAATTCAATAGCAACTTGCTTCTCTTAAACGGTGCCCAGGATTAACCAGCGAGCCCATAAAAAGCATCATCACACACTCGGAACTGTCCTTACCCGTGTTCCATAACGGCCGCTCCTGGACATCAGAGACTGGCCCCAGCCTCCTCCGATGTGGGGACTCAGCTCTCTGCAGCCCACAGACAATTGGGCCCATTATAGTCATCAGGCTGCTGAGTTAAAGGGTGGCCCTTACAAAAATATAAACAGCTCGTCAGCACAAGCCAAAGGGGCAGGGCTGCGGTATCAGGGGACAATGGGAGCCAATGACCAGCCTCTTCGGGCTCTGTTAGCTTAAGATATTAGGTTTCATTCTGAAGTCGGGGAGACCAGAGAGCTGGAGAGGGAGCCAAAGAAGAACAGCCAAGTCCTCGTCTTTATAGCCAGCAGCATGAAAGGAGTCCAAGTTGAAAAGTTTAATCACTGCCTGCAGACCAATTTCAAGGAAAAGTTCGTATGTCTCCAACATAATAATATACATTTTAAAAGTCACAAACATTGGTGTTGCATTAGCCATCTTCATTCTTCTGGGGGGTCAATGAATGGTCTATTTATTGCGGCCTGTAGGAGCTTTCCAATCAAAGAACAAAATCCAAGGAGGATGCCTTTATGACATACTTATTCTGTGGAATAAAGTGTCTGATGAGAAGCCTTCACTACCCCCACAGAGAAAATGTTTGATTTTATAGGTATGTCTTCAGAACCCAGAGAAATAGGCTTATTTTTGTCCCCAAATAGAAATGGCTCACATTCTTTTTTTTTTTTTTTAATTTACTTTTTGACAGAGAGAGAGACAGCAAGAGAGGGAACACAAGTAGGGCGAGTCGGAGAGAGAGAGAGAAGCAGACTCCCCACGGAACAGGGAGCCCCATGGTGGGGGTGGGGGAGCTCGATCCTAGGACCCTAGGATCATGATCTGAGCCACCCAGGAGCTCCCACATTCATTTCTTAAATACCTACTTTATCCAATCATACATATGCAAACAAAGCAGAAGTTAGCTCAGTACATTTGGAAGAAGACAGGATAGCCATGACTTTTGTTTTCTTCTTTTGATCTTAACTAAATTTTGCTTTTAAAGCTACTATGCCAACTTAACCTTTCAATACCCTATGATAATAACCAAGAACAAGAAAATAAACTGTGCCTTTTTTTTCTGTGTATGATTTCTAAATAATATACTGAGGTAAAAATAAAGTTAAGAGCTATTTGGCTGATTTGTGGCATTGCATAAATTATAGCCATACAAAGTTTCAGAAAAGTACAGTCATTACAATTTGGAACCGTCTCATTATTTACATAGGGAAGCATAGCCACTGTCAAATTAACTAGCAAAGAAACAGAAAAATGTTGAAATATACTCATTTTCCACAAATTCTGTATGAAGCCCTTCTGACTTTGATATAAAAATAATAATCAAAAGGCACTGTCCTTTATAATCTCTGTCAGTTTAAAAATATTTATGATTCTGCCACTGATATTTAATTCGTATTAAAGTAAGATTCCTCTGGTGGCCCTTGCAAATAGGGTATGAAGCTGCCTTGGATTCTTCTCTTCTCCTAATGATTCCAAAGGAGCTGTTGTATTTGGATGCTCATAGCTCTTGACTTTAAAGAACAGGTTAACTTTTGGAAAAGGTCTAGTTTTCCTCTAAAGCCTTATGATCCTGCCATTAAAAAAAAAAAAAAGCTTCAGGACACCAAAAGGAAAAATATATAAATTGGACTTCATCAAAATTAAGACATTTTATACATTCAAGGACATTATCAAGAAAATAAAAAGGTAACCTATAGAGTAGGAGTAAATGTTTGCAAATCGTATATCTGATAGGGGGCCAATATCCAGAAGATATAAATAATTCTTAGGACTCCACAATAAAAAGAGAAACAACAACCCAGTTAAAATATGGACAGAAGTCTGGAATAGACATTTCTCTAAAAATGATCTACAAAAGGGGCGCCTGGGTGGCTCAGTCGGTTGAGTGTCTATCTTTGGCTCAGGTCATGATCCCAGGGTCCTTGTATCAAGCCCCACATCAAGCTCTCTGCTCAGTGGGGAGCCTGCTTCTCCCTCTCCCTCTGCCTGACTCTCTGCCTACTCGTGCTCTCTCTCTCTCTCTGTCAAATAATAAATAAAATCTTAAAAAAAAAAATTTACAGAAGGCCCAAAGCCCATGAAAAGTCAGATACTCAGTATCATTATTCATCAGGGAAATGCAAATCAAAACACAATAAGGTACCACTTTACAACCATTAAGGATAGCTATTAAAAAAAAAAAGGAAAGAAGGAAAGAAAAAGTGTTAAAAAGGATGAGGCAAGGGTGCCTGGGTGGCTCAGTCATTAGGTGTCTGCCTTTGGCTCAGGTCATGATCCTAGGGTCCTGGGTTCGAGTCCCACGTCCACATTGGGCTTCCTGCTCAGTGGCAAGCTTGCTTCTCTCTCTCCCACTTCCCCTGCTTATGTTTCCTTTCTCGCTGACTCGCTCTCTGTCAAATAAATAAATATAATTTTTTTAAAAAGGATGAGGCAAAACTGCAACTCTGCTAGTGGGGATGTAAAATGCGGCAGCTGATGTGATAAACACCACAATTCTTCAAAAGGTCAAACAGAGAGAACTACCATATGACCCGGCAAGTCCACTCCTCTGTATATACCAAAAGGATTGAAAATGGGATTGAAAAAAAGGACTGCAAAGGACTGAAAATACTCAAGCCATTACCTGTACACTCACATTTATAGCAGCATTATCCAAGATAAAAAGGTGGAAACAACCTAAATGTCCATCCACAGATCAATGGATAAACAAATTGTGATATATACATGCATGGAATAGTATTCAGCCATAGAAAGGAACACACTGATTCATACCACAGCATAGACGAACCTCAAGAACTTTGGGCTAAGTGACAAAGCCAGATGTAAAAGGTCACACATTATATGATCCCATTTGTATGAAATATCCAGAATAGGTAATCCATAGGGACAAAAGCAGATTGGTGGTTGCCAGGGATTGGGGGTGGGGGTGGGAATAGGGAGAAACTGCTCAGTGGGTGCAGGCTTTATTTTGGAACTAAAGAGAGGGAGTGTTTCTATAATATTGTGAATATACCATGTATAGCGGCATTGTTCACTTTACTTTTTTAAAAGATTTTATTTCTTTGTTTGACAGAGAGAGACACAGCAAGAGAGAAAACACAAGCAGGGGGAGTGGGAGAGGGAGAAGCAGGCCTCCCCCTGAGCAGGGAGCCCGATGTGGGGCTTGATCCAGGACCCTGGGATCACGACCTGAGCCGAAGGCAGATGCCCAATGGCTGAGCCACCTAGGTGCCCCTGAATTGTTCACTTTAAAACGGTTAACTTTATGTTTTTTGTTTTGTTTTGTTTTTTTAAGCCTCAGTATCTTCTGGGTTCAACAGGATCCTTCTTTGTGAGGGCATTCCACAAGTTTACTGAAGGTATTTTTTTAAGATTCATCCATCCATTCATTCATTTATTTAGTATTTATGCATTATTCAGCATCTATTAAGCGCCAGATACTGTAGGGCAGCTGGGGGCCAGGAGACACCCTTGCACCCTCTCTACCAAAAGTGAGAAAGAGTAGGAGCATCTGATGGGGAAGGACAGTGGCAAGCAGGGTGGCAAGAGCAAATCCATGGCTGGTAAATGGCTGCTGCATGTGAGCTCATCTCATGTTTGATTCCACTGACTGGTCCAACCAGTTGGAGGAGTGGTGGTAGGAATTGTTATTCCTATTTTATTGTTACAGAAACTGAGAATCAGAGAGTTTAATTAACTTCCCAAAGTCACCCAGCCTGTAGGCAATGAAGCCAAGTCCTTTCTCTTCCACCATGCCGCTCCCTGAGCAGAGGTGCGTGAGGAACTGAATCTGTGGGGAAAATGATGGTTCCCAATGTGACTGAATGAAAACAACTTGTTAAGAAGCATTTTAGGTATCAAAAAGAGCAGTGTGACTCTCTTCCTAGTGGGATAAACACACAAACCAGGGTAAAAAACAAAACAAAACAACAACAACCAATTTGTCAAATTTTTCCTCAGAAAGTTTCATTTTCAGAAAACAACCATGGAACTTCAGAGATTTTCTAAGTAATCTGACTAGACACCCTCATTTTTCAGATGGAAAATCTGATGCCCTACACAATTAAAAGACATGCCCAGAATTACATGGCAAGATCGTTACAGAACCAGAGCCAGGACTCTGGTGTCTTAGATCCTGGTTCAGGATTCTTTCTACTATGCCATACACAAAAATTTAGAAATTGATCCCAGATTAATCTTCTACTGAGCAGATCTCTAATTCTCTACCTCTCCATAGAATCAGTAGACAAAATTCCTATTCTCCATAAACTCTTGAACGTAATGACCTGCAGAATATGTTTGACATTCTCAGTGAGTTTACTATTTCTTTTATCACATCTTTTGCTAAAAACGAATAAGGAAGAAAGAGATTCACAAATTGTGACTTGGACAGGACAACATTTATCAGTTCATTTAGACAAAGGTAAATCTTTTGGAAAGTTAGAATAGGAAATGAACTGAGAACAAGGAGGACAGAAGGATTTGAAAAACGTAAAAGACTTGGTCAGGAATTCATCAGGAAAATGCAACTACATAGGACTGAAACTCTGGCAAAGCTGTTGCACACATCCCTGACCATCATCTATCCCTTGGTGTTGGTCTACTGCTGTTATTAAAAATAATAAACAAAATAATTACAAAGGGAGATGCATGTCCTCTTAAAACTTGGGGAGATGACATCATTACTTTCTACATTTTAAACTACTAGATTATGCAATTCAGAAAATTGCTATATGCCCTTTGAGAATGCCCATCATCCAATTAAAATGTTGCCCTTGATCTGCAACAGTCACCTCTTAGTCACCCACCACTTGGCAACCTGAAGCTTCAATTACCTATAAGGTAATCTTCACCTAACCCAATGATCTTCACCCAACCCTTTGAAAGAGCTGAAGCCCCAATTAACTGACTTAGTTCAACATCCCACAGTGCATTCATTATCAAGCCCCTGATTTGCCAGCAAACAAAACACTGTGCTGAAGGGAAAATATCTAATTGTCTGCTGATATTTTTTAAGAAGTGATACACACATAATACTAGATTCTTATCTTAAGAGATCATGTAATATACAGTTAATAGAACAAGGTGAAATCACATCAGAAGCAGTTTGGATAATGTATGGATGAATGGCCAGACCCCTGAGGCTTCTTGGATGATTCTAGAAATTACTAACTCCAAGACCTAAATTATATATTTTTAAAATCTTTTACTTTCTTTTTTAAGGAAATGAAAGGGATGCCTAGCAATGTGGCTTAATAAAGAGGAGAAGCTGCAGACTTAACCATCAATGACATTGAAGGACTTTGCAGATAGAAGGAATGAAAGCTACAGTCTTTCTTCACTTTGGCAAGGGTTTTGATTTTGTTCCGCTTAGCTATTGCTAGATGCATTGTAAACTATGGATAAAAATCACTTACTCTTAGGTCAGCCCACAACCTGAAATGAAATGAAAAGTTCTAAACACATTCCATTAAACTTTCGTTATCTTCAAATGCATTTATTCTTTTAAGATGAGGAAATTAATAATTAATTATGTGGATGTTCCATTTTTCTTATTTTATATGATTTCTTTGTACCTCTCTGAAAAAGTTAAGGCTTAAAGTCAGATGTATGAATTTAAGCTATGAAGTGGACTCTGCTAACCACCCACCAGCATAAACATACTTTTATTTTTCTGACCATGCCAATGAATTTTTACAAGTCTCTTATAGTCTTTTGCTCTATCCCTACATGATCCATAGCCCACATTTGCAAAATAATGCTTAAAGTCAGGCTGTACATGGAAAAGAGCAATAAACTTACTTATACACTGGACCAAGCAATGGCCTTGGGCTCATTTGCTCATCACCCAGTCCATTGAGCTAAATCATGACAGGCTTCAATACCACAAATTAGTTGGTGATGACCAACTTCAATTAGTTGGTGAAGACCATGAAGGAATTTGCTGAACACCTAGTTCAGAATTGATCGCATGAACCCATAAAAGGGTCCTTCTAGACCCAAGATTAATGCAATAATCTCAATAATCTAAATGACAGAAGAAAATGTGCCATTAATTTTGAAGAACATACAAGCTGAGCCACCCCACTCAGAACTGGGGGAAGAACTTAATAGTAATGGTAATAATATATATCCAGCATCTGCTTCATGCCAGGCACTGTGTGTGTACACGTATTAGCCCATTTAATCCTCCCAACCAATCCTAGGTGCTAATAGGCATATTTACTTTACAAATGAGAAATGTGAAGTTTAGAGCAGTTAGTGAACATCTATAAAGGAGAAGTGGCCAGATACCAAGAGGGGAATATTCTAACAGGATTAGTTTGGAGAAGGAAGAACAAACAGCAAAAATAAGATATGGAGGTAGAATTAATTGAGGATAGTAAGGAGTAAAAATACCTAGGGATGCTGCATTCATTTGCTAGGGTTACCATAACCTATTACTACAAGCAGAAAACAGAAATTTTTCTCACAGTTCTGGAGGTGGGAAGTCCAAAGTCAAGGTGTTGGTAGGGTTGGTTCGCTCTGGAGGTTTCTGTTCTACACCCCTCCCACCTTCTAGTGGTGGCTAATAATTCTTGGCATTCATTGCCAATTCATCTATTGGCTTACAGCCGCATCAGCCCAATCTCTGTCTTCACAAGGTGTTCCTGTGTCTGTGTTTTCTCCTTTTATGTGTCTTATAAGGACACTTGTCATTGGATTTAGGGTGGGTCCTAATCCAGGATGTTCTCATTTTATGATCCTTACCTTAATTACATCTGCAAAGACCCTTATTCCAAATAAGGTCATATTTTGAGGTTTTAGGTAGATATATCTTTGGGGGGGGCACAATTGAACCTACTGCAAGCCCCAAGAAACCTCTGGGGCCAGGAAGGTTTCCTCATGTAGAAAAGGGAGGCAGAAGCAAGTAGAGTCAACCCTGTACAGGGAAGATATGCTGAGCAAAGAAAGGTGTTTTCAACTATTACTCTTCACCCCCAACTTAGGAAAAAAAAAAAAAAAAGGAAAAGAAAAACAAAATATTTATTAATCTTAGGAGAAGATGAGAGTTCTCAACTTAAAAGCCTTGGGAAAATCTTTCCAAAGAACAGAATTATAGATCCAATCACTCCCATTTTTTTGTATACTTTTTCATGAATTTTGACCTAAGTGTATTCCTTTGAAACCATTACCACAATCAAGACAGGAATACACCATCACCTCCAAAAGCGTCCTTATATCCCTTTATAATCCCTCTTTTCTGGCCCATCCTGCAGCCATACTCTTAGCCCCAAGCAACCATAGATCTGCTTTCTGTTACATGGATTAATTTGTTTGTCTAGAATTTTATGTAGGTGTAATCATACAGAATAAACTTTTTGTCTTTCTTCTGTCTTAGCCCGTTCATGATGTTATAACAAAATACCGAAAGACTGAGTAGCACATAAACAACAGAAATTTATTTCCTACAATTCTGGAAGTCCAAGGGCCCTTTTCCAGGTTGTAGACCTCTCCTGGTGTCCTCACATGGAAGGGGCAAGGGAGTGCTCTTGGGCCTCTTTTATAAGGACCTGAATCTCATTCATGAGGGCTCCACCCTCATAACCTAATCAACTCCCAAAGGCTCCACCTCCTAATACCATCACCTTAGGAATTGGGATTTGCACATATGTATTGGAGCCAGGGGTGGGCCGGGGGCGGGGTGGGGGGGGGTGGGGGGGAGGGGGGTTGGTACGCAAACATTCGGACCATTGCAATTTCTTTTATTCCACATTTTTTTGACTGTCATCCAATGTTTGGGGGGGTCTATCACTAGTTCCTTCTTTTTAGGCTGAGCAGTATTCCATTACAAAAACATACCACAATTTGTTTATCTATTCACTGTTGTTGTTTTGTTTTGTTTTGTTTTTTTAAGATTTATTGATTCATTCTAGAGAGAGGGTATACACAAGCAAGCAGAGAAAGAGGCAGAGGGAGAGAGAATCTGAAGCAGAACTGCACAGTGCAACAGCCCAATGTAGGGCTCCATCCCAGTACCCCAAGACCATGACTGGAGCTAAAAGCAAGATTTGGACATTCAACCAACTGTGCTACCCGGATGCTCCCACCCACTCATTTCTTAAAGGAGTTTTAATCAATAAATTGATTTTGTATTCCAAGATGAGAGGAAAGGTGAGAGAACATGAATGATAATTTCTCAGAATTGAGGTTTTCTTCTTTTACTCCTCCTTTATGGTCTCCCCACCTCACCTCTGAAGTCCTCCCATGTGCTTAGCCCCAACCCATACTACTTCCTTTTTTTTTTTTTTTAAGATCTTATTTATTTATTTGACAGAGAGAGAGAGATTGACCACAAGCAGTGGGAGTGGCAGGTAGAGGGAGAGGGAGAAGGAGGCTCCCTATGTGGGCCAGGGAGAAGCAGGGAGCCCTATGTGGGGCTTGATCCCAGGACCCCTGGGTCATGACCTAAGTCAAAGGCAAATGCTTAACCAACTGAGCCACCCAGGCACCCCCATACCCATACTTCTTTCCTCAGTCCTCAGTTGCTGAAACCATTGGCCCAAAGTTGACCCTTTGCTCCTGAACTCCAAGCTGGAGTGATGAATCCCTGTGGGACACCAGCTGAAGTCTCGATTGGTTCCTTCAGGCTTCTTGTCAGCCTCTCCAAGTGACTGCCCTTCTCTCCAGGGATACCATGTCACCCCCACACCCCACATTTCTGATCTCCCTCTTATTCTTTTGCCTCCTCCCTGTCTCTGTCTTCTACTCTCCTATGCTTGGATGGTACCCACTGCCTCTTCTCCACTGTCTGTGCTCCATTCACCTTGTCCAGAAAGAACTATAGGTTGGCCCCAGCACAAATCTGTTTGATCCTGGGTTTCTGCCAAATATATTCCAGTTATTTAATTCAGGGAGGCAGCATGGTAGTGTCTGAGAGCACAGACTCTGGAGCAGGCTGCCACGTACCAGTTGTGACTTGGCCATGTGCCTCTGTTTCTTCACCCGTAATTGAGGACAACAGTCCTCCATCCTATGACTGTCATGAGGTTTATTTTATTTTTTTTTAAAGATTTTATTTATTTATTTGACAGACAGAGATCACAAGTAGGCAGAAAGGCAGGCAGAGAGAGAGAGAGAGAGAGAGAGAGAGAGGAGGAAGCAGGCTCTCCGCGGAGCGGACAGCCTGATGCGGGGCTCGATCTCAGGACCCTGGGATCATGACCTGAGCTGAAGGCAGAGGCTTTAACCCACTGAGCCACCCAGGCGCCCTTGTCATGAGGTTTAAATGAGATAAACATTATATACACAATCCATAAAAAAGATACAAATAAACGTTCAAGAACTCTTCCTCACCACAAAAAATTCTACTTGCATTCAGAGATTTATTCAGTCAAAGATGATTTATCAGAGAACTCTCTCTGCTGGGAACTCTTCTCAAAAAGAGGGAATAAAGCAGTGAACATAACATATACAAACTACATTCTACTAGGGCAGACAAACAGTACAGAAATTGACAACTAAAAGTATAGACCATGTCTGTTAAGCGCCATGAAAACCTACGAAGTAGCCTAAAAGCAGGATTGGGAATTTCCAGGAGGGGGTCTGAGTGGGCTGAGCTGAGTTAGAGAGTTGCAGTCAGGGTGATCTGGAAAGCTCTTGATGCCGACAAGGCAACCTCTGAGAGCAGACCTGACTGGTTTCAGGGAATGTGCCATAGGCCCATCAGGGGAAAGAGCATCCTTGGAGGTATAGACAAGTGCAAAGGTCCTTGCAGCCTAGCCGTCCAGCAGCTGTTGTAGATTGGTTGACTGCAGACGCATAGACTATGTTGAACTTTCATTAATTTCACTCATTCTACTTTTAGTTAGAATCTCTCGACCTTGATGTATGTTTTTTCCCCCAGAATGTTCAGAGATGGATACTTTGGCTGTGAATTTAGAGCCTCAACACTTTTTAGCATACAGATACAATGCTGGTTAGGGTGGAATCCAAAGGAAATGGGTTGGCCTCATCACCGCTGTGTTTAGACAGTCACCATGATGCTGGGATGCTTGGGGAGCAGTGGGCCTTAGGGAGCACCCTCCCTCATTTCCCTAAGGGCTTTGCTAGGAGTCTGGCCACTTAGCTCTGGGCTTAGCATCCAAAAGGGGATTGGGAGAATGCTGAGAGGCTTCACAGAGAGCAACCAAGGTAATAAAAGAATCAGAAAATGAACCCAGAAGAAACGTTTCAGGAACTGAGCATGCAATTATTTAGTTTGAAGAACAGATGCTTATATGTTCCTTTTGTAAGCCTATTTCCTGAAAGAAAACAGGCTTAACTTGCAGCATGATGACTTTACAGATGTTTGTGAAAAACATACCAAAAACAAAACCCAGAGCTTCCTTATACAAAGGTTTGTTAAACAGTGTAGAGTGTTTGAATCCCAGACTCTGAAATTATTGAAAGGAAGAGGACTATGAAAGAAAAATCCCCCACCTGTAATTTTTAACCTTGTTGACAGTTTGACTTGTTCCCAAAACTGTATCTTCATGAAGCAATTAGTTGTTTAAAAAAACCCAAAACCTACAAAAATAGGAAACTGAGCTAACATCTTCCTAGACTTTCTGCCTAACAGGTCTCCAGTCCTTTTCGGGGATGGCCCCTGGTGGGTGGGGTGGGGGTGGGCACTGGTCCTCCTCTGCCTTTGGATGAACTCTCAGGCAGGTCCCCAGGAAATTTTCCAGTTATTCTTAGGTAATCAAAAGTGTTCTGAGCACTTTCAATAGCGGAAACAATCTCATTTTAGTAATTTGAATGTCTCCTTAAAAAAGTATAAATAGAGCTTTCTCAAATTTAAAAAAATCTGTTCTTCAAAAAGCAACACTAAGAAAATGAAAAGGCAAATCACAGACTGGAAGAAAATATTAGCAACATGCATCTGACAAAGAATTTGTGTCTAGACTATACGAAGACTCTAATTACTGAGCTACATAACTCAATAGAAAATAGAAAACTAATAAACCAATTTTTAAAAATGGGATAAAATATTGAAGAGACATTGACAAAAGGAAATATACAAATGGCCAATAAGCACATAATCAAATGCTCAACATCATTAGTCATCTGGAAAATGATAATTAAAATTGTAATGAGATATCACCACACAACCACTAGAACAGGTAAATTTAAAAATCTGACATGACCAAAAGTTGTGAAAGGTGTGGAACAACTGGGATTCCCATACACTGTTTGTGGCAGCAAACAAATGGAACAACCATTAAAGATGAACATGTGGCAATTTGTTATAAAAGTAAATACCCATCTACCATCTAGTTCAACAATTTCCACTTGTAGGTAATCACCCAGAAGAAATGAAAACATGTCTATGTGGAGACTTGTAAAAGAATATTCATAGGTTACAAATAATAGCTCAAATCCAGGAAAAAAAGACAACAAATGTCCATCAGTAGGTGAATGGAAAGTAAGCTATAGTATACCCATTTAATAGCATACTCTTCAGGAATAAAAAGGAACAAACTGCTGATATACACAACATGGATAGATCTCAGAAATTTTATATGGAGTAAAAGAAGCCTAATACAAGAATGAGTACTGTATGAGTCCATTTATATGAAATTCTGTAATTTTCATTTTTCTATAAAATTAAAATTAATCTACAGAGGCAGAAGGTAGATCAGTGGTCACCTGGGCTGGAGGAGGATGGGGAATGGCTATTAAGGGATACAGGGAACTTTCAAAGATGATGGAAATATTGTATGGTGGTTATGCAGTCACACATGTGTCCAAACTCATTGAACTGTCCATAGAATGAGTGGCCTATTGTATGTAAGTTGGACCTCTTAATAAAGGTAGTTCTAAAAATAGCTCATCCAATATAATAACAACTCCAACTTCTTATTTCATTCAGAGCTTCTCCTTCCACAAGTTCTTCTACGCTTTCACCCTGGAAGCCTGAAGTGGTGCTACAAAGGAAGACTGGATTTTATTCTTTCTTGCAGACTCTACTTCTTCCTCCCATATCTTCTGTTTCTGACCTTCCAGATTTGGGCTGAGGAGGGAGAATTCGGGAAAGATGGTCATGGCCTTTGGGAACAGACATAACAGGACATTTGCACACTTGGGACTTGGCAGATGTCTGAAGCTGGCACTTAGTCTCCTGGACAGCTTTTGTGGTCTGGGAGATTGCTCTGTTGGGCACCCTTGCTGAAATTCCCAAGACATGGCTGACATTGAGCCTCAGCGCATTACCATGCACGGATGTATCTCACACAGACTCTTCCTTTGTCGAGGCCCCATCACTCCTCCACACAGCCCTCCAGGACAAGGCTCTCTTGAAATGACTCCTCAGTGAACCCTCAGGAGAGGTGGCCTTGGCACAGTGGAAAACGCTGCATTCTTGCCCCCCACCACTAGGGGGAGCAATGATGGAAACGTGGTCTTCCTCTCTGAGGTCTTACACTAACCCTCATGCTCTCACAAACTTTGGGATGAGTGTTAAGCCTCTTGGTTTTTCTTGAATTCCCCTTTGTTACTTGGTTTCAGATGGGGAGGAAGCACCCTTCACCTCCACCACTGGGTGGGGTGGGACAGGAGGCTCACACACTGATAAACTCTCCAAAGATCCTGAGAAAGCCTCATCACAAAACAGTTTCTGGCTGCCCCCTTAGCAAGTCCTTCATAGTGGACTTACATTGCTTTGGCTCCTGAGTGTAGACGGCTACTATTCATTTTTTCTTGACCTTTGGGGCCTCTTGTTTACATTGGTACAAAAAGCATTCTGTTTTAGAATTCTAATTACATATATATGATTTCTGAGGGTAAATACCTACAAATAAATTCTGATCCTTTATGAAAATGTTGCTCAAACATTCTGAAATTCAAATTTATCATATTATGGCATGGTACAAAATCCTTTTTTAAATTTGAATTTGACTTAGGTAACATACAGTATATTATTAGTTTCAGGGTAGAGTTTAGTGATTTATCAGTTGCATATAACACCCAGCGATCATTACATCACATGCCCTCCTTAATGTCCATCACCCAGTTACCCCATCCCCACACCCACCTCCCCTCCAGCAACTCTCAGTTCGTTTTCTAGAGCTAATGTCTACAGTTTGCCTCCCTCTTTGTTTTTATCTTATTTCCTTTTTCTTTACTTTCCCCCTATGTTCCTCTATTTTGTTCCTTAAATTCCACATATGAGTGAAATCATACGGTATTTGTCTTTCTCTGACTGAATTATTTTTCCTTAGCATAGTACCCTCTAGTTCTATCCACATCGTTACAAATGGCAAGATTTCATTCTTTTTGTTGGCTGGCAATATGTACCACATCTTCTTTATCCATTCATCCATTGATGGACATCTGGGCTTTCTCCATAGTTTGGCTATTGTGGACATTGCTGCTATGAACACTGGGGTGCATGTGTTCCTTCAATCACTATTTTTGTGTCCTTTGGATAACTACCGAGTAGTACAATGGCTGGGTCATAGGGTAGTTCTGTTTTTAACTTTCTGAGGAATCTGCATACTGTTTTCTAGAGTGGCTGCACCAGCTTGCATTCCCACCAACAGTGCAGGAGGGTTCCCCTTTCTCCACATCGTCACCAACATCTGTTATTTCCTGGGTTGTTAATTTTAGCCATTCTTACCAGTGTGAGGTGGTATCTCACTGTGGTTTTGATTTGTATTTCCAGTAATAGATCCTTAATTAGAGTTATCTTCATATAGTATTTTTTCTTTATAAACAGCATGTTTTACAAGCATGATTTGAATTTTTAATGTTGGAAAAAAGTTTTAACAGTAGGGAAAAAAAAAGCCTTTACTATTTTGTGGACAGGGATTTTATTAGAAGATAATGCTTTTTCTGGAAAGTACTGATAAACGTAATATGACCAATCTACGGGCAACACTAACAGTTTGTGCTTCTTTAGGCCTAAAGACATTTAGGGAGCTTCCCTGAGTAGGCAAATGTTGTTTTCTCAGAGTTGCCCTTCTGTTCAATTTTTACAGTCTAGAAGAACAGGGGTCTTTTGATACGAAGAAGACCTGTGGCAGACAGGGAGTGACTCGAATTCAGTCAGAGGACATGGAAGAATGGCCCAGGCCAGGGAAGGCTGTGCTTCCCCTTTCAGGAACTTGGCAGCTGAGACAATACTTGAAAAGCGGCCCTCAGGTGTGCCTGGCTGGCATCTTAATTTCTGTGAAATTCTAGCAGATTCTGCTCTGGACTGTCCCTTGAGCCCCAACAAGAATTCTTCCCATAGCGACAAAGTAGGAGAACAAGGCTCTTCCAGTTTCTTTTACAGGTTTTTTGAGGATAAAATGGTTCTAATTTTTAAAGATTCATCTGAGGTTTAAGCACTATTTCCTAGAAAGTCTCCTAAAACTCTCCATATTTCTTTTGCTTCTTCAAAAAGCACAAAATTCTGAAGATATTCACATCTCATCTTTAATCTCCCGTTTGTTAGCTTCATTGAATCACAGAATTGTTAGAGCCGCATGTAACCTAAGAGCTTGTTACGTCATAGATAAGTAAATGATGACCCAAGGAAGTGAAGTGACCCAGTTCCCACCACTCCAACCAGACTCCGGATCTCCCTCAGGCTCTTGTTGGGTTTCTCAAGCTCAGGACCATTAACATTTGGGACTGGATAATTCTTTGTTGTGAGGGGTCATCCTGTGCATTGTAGGATGTTTCTCAGCATCCCTGGCCTTTACCCACTGGGTGCCAGAAGGACCTCTTTGCCCTCCTTCATTGTGACAGCCAAAAATATCTCCAGACATTGCCCAAGTGTCCTGAGTGTGTGTGTGTGTGTGGGGGTGTCTTCTGCTGGAGAACCACTTGTCTACCAATTTCCTCAGCCCCCTACCCCAGTGAGCTAGTGGACGGTCATTTTTAATTACAGCAGCTGTCTGTAAAAGGGCACCTTGCTTGCTTTGCTTCTCCCTCTCAGCTGCTAATTGAAGCCAATCTCTTATCAAATGCCTCCTCAGTGAGAGAGAAGCTGTGCTCATGGTTAACAGGTCCACAGGAATCATGAAATCCTCTTCTGCTTTTGCAGTTCCCCTTAGGTAATTTCCAGTGTTTCTGTCCTGCCTCCCAACCCCTTTCTGAGCTCCCTGACAGTGGAGGCGTGTCGTCCCTGATTGGCATAATTCATCCCAGATCGACAAAGCAGAAGCACAGTAAGTGCGATAGGCTAAACAACTCTTCAGTGAGGCTGGCTCTTGGCAAACACAAAGGCACAGCTGCTCCAATGTTTCCTTGTGCAAACATCAAAGCGAACGTACCCCGAAAGTGACTGAGCAGCAGTCCCCTCTGTGGCTCAAGATCACCGGCAGAGTCACCCCCAGAAGGCCGAGTGCTATGGAGCCCGGAAGGCTAAACCCTCTAGGACTCATGTTCTTCTTTGTTTTCTTTCTTTTTTAAAAAAAGATTTTATTTATTTATTTGACAGAGAGAGATCACAAGTAGGCAGAGAGGCAGGCGGGGGTGGGGGACAGGCTCCCCGCTGAGCAAAGAGCCTGATGCGGGCCTCGATCCCAGAACCCTGAGATCATGACCTGAGCTGAAGGCAGAGGCTTAACTCACTGAGCCACCCAGGTGCCTTTTCTTTTTTTCTTTTCTTTTCTTTTTTTTTTTTTTCTTTTTGGCTTTCTGTAAGTGAGATTGGAATGGGATAAACTTGGGAGTGAAAGAGACCAATGTAGTGAAAACAAAAATATTCCTGAGGTTGCCACATCTATGTCTTAAGTGACTAGCTGTTTTGAGGAGAAGCCTGTCAGGTTGGGTGCTCTTTTGGCCAGAATGCTTCTATGGAAAGAGAGAATAAACTCTGCTCTCAGGTAACTTACGGTCAAAATGAAAGAGACTCTGATCATAAGCCGACTTACTGCAGTGATCATTTCACAGTGGATACCATTATTGAATTATTATACTGTACATCTGGAAACAATACGATGTTATATGCCAATTACACTTCAATAAAAAAGACCCATTCATTCACTCATCTGTTTTGTAATTTATGCAATAAATACATACGAAGAATGTATGTATCAAAATGGGCACAAAGGCAAACCACTGTGGAACAATCCCACTGAGGGAACAACAAGAATGCCTCACAAATAAATAAATAAATAAATAAATAAATAAATAATAAATAAAATGCCTGGCTAGGGTAGAGCCACTCTGGAAAACAGTATGGAGGATCCTTAAAAATAGAACTGTCATACGATCCAGCAATTCTACTTCTGGAAATACAACCAAAGAGGAGAAAACCATGAATTCAAAAAGATACCTGCAGCTCCAAGTTCACAGCAGCATCATTGACAATAGCCAAGACACGGAAGCAACCTAAGTGCCTATGAGTGGTTGGATGGCTAAAGAAGTTGTGGTACAGATATACAGTGGAATACCATTCAGCCATAAAGGACAAGGAAATCCTGGCATATGTGACAACATGATGGAACTAGAGGACATCATGCTAAGTGACATAAGTCAAAAAGAGAAAGTCAAGGGGCGCCTGGGTGGCTCAGTGGGTTAAAGCCTCTGCCTTCGGCTTGAATCATGATCCCAGGGTCCTGGGATTGAGCCCCACATCAGGCACTCTGCTCAGCAGGGAGCCTGCTTCCTCCTGTCTCTCTGCCTGCCTCTCTGCCTACTTGTGTCTCTATCTGTCAAATAAATAAATAAAATCTTTAAAAAGAGAGAGAGAGAGAGAGAAAGACAAATGCTGTATGATCTCAGTTATATAGGGAATCTAAAAAACAACTAACCAAATTCAAGGAAAAAGGAACTGCATTTGTGGTTACCAAAGGTGGGGATGGGGTGGCTGGGTAGGGAGAGGAGCCCTTTGAGGAAAGTGATCAAATGGTACAAACTTCCAGTTCTAAAGTAAGTAAGTACTAGGGATGTCCCGTACAACATGAAGACTACCGCTGGCTCTGCTGCGTGACACACAGGAAAATGAAGAGAGTAGATCCTAAGAGTTCTCATCACAAGGAAAATAGTTTTTTCCTTTTATTCTTTCTTTTTATAGTAGCTGTATGAGATAGCGGATATTAGCTGGACTTCTTGTGGTATTGTCCAACAATGTATGTCAATTAAACCGGCAAGTTGTATAATTTCAACTTACACAGGGATATATGTCAATTATTTCTCAAGAAAACTGGGGAGAAGATTAATTAATTAAAAAAGAAAAAGAAAAAACTCTTGGTGAGGGAATTTGTCCTAGAAATGGTTTTTGGGTGAAATAGGACACTACGGCACTCCAAAAAGAAGGAATGGCTTTCCCCAGCACAGAGATTGGTGATCTCTGACAGGGGCCGATGGAAGCTCTGGATGGAGATGGGTCACCAGGCAGGAAGGATGGCAGCCGAGTCTGCAAATCTGATGAGGTTTCTCCTATCTGAGAGCCCCCACTCCACTTCCTGAGGACGGCGGAAAGCAGTATATAGATGGTCATGTCCTGATTCTCAAAGGGCTGATCTTTGCTAGGCACGCAGTGGGAAGTCACCACAAGGCCAATCACAGCTGAGCAAGGCCCCTGCTCATCCATCCTTACCCTGCACTCAAAAGCCCACCCTGGCGACAGCCGGGGAGAACAGGCTGTTCTCGAAATGCCCAGAGGACTTTGTCACTCAGGTGTTCCCTTATCCTCCCATTACACACTGGATATTTGTGCCTCCGCCACCCCACCTCTCTAACTCGTATGTTGAAACTCTGACCCCAGCGTGACTCTATTTGGAGCTGGGGCCTCTAAGGAAGTAATTAAGGCTAAATGAGATCATAAAGCTGGGGCCCTGCTCCAACAGGACCATGCTGGCCCCTTGATCTCAGATTTCCAGCCTCTAGAGCTGTGAGGAAACACATTTCTGTGACTGAAACCAAACAGGCTATGGTATTTTGTTATGGCAGCTCGAGCAGGCTAAATTACACTCTCTCTCCCCTCCGTGAGCTGGAATCCCTGGCCAAGATAAAAAGGACCTTGGTCTACCCATTCTGTTCAGGAAGTTCATGACCATTCAACTCAGCTTCCCCTTGTCACAGATAGTACATCATTGTGTAGTTCTCTGTGCTCTGCCCCGACTCTGCCATTTAATTTTCACAAGGTTGCTGACTGTTCTCCTCATTTTACACATGAGGAAGGTGACACCCAGAACAGTCAAGAAACTGGCCCCAAATAAGACTAATCTAAGTGGTGGAGATGAAACCAGGCCACAGACCTGAAAGTTCCTTATGATCGTCTGACATGCACCTGCAAGGGATCCTAATCTTTGCTTAAATGTTCCTGCTATCACCAATCTCTGACCTTTCGTTTTTACTTGGTTGGGTTGCCCCTGGATCTTTCTCCTCCAGGGCCTCTCTCTTGAGTGAGTTCACGAACACTCTCATAAACTCAATGAATCTGGCCCTGATCCCAGAGCCTCCTTCCCCTGCCTCTGTAGCCCTCTGGACCATGCTGTCCCACCCCTTGGGTGTAGCTCAGGTTCCCAGAACCTCTGTGCAGAGCTGGGGCCTCAGACACTGCTCCCACTTTTGCTACAGCTCTCTGCCACCCCTTATACACACCCTAGCAGATGTCTCTTTTTTCTACTTTACCCAACATACACTCCCCAGGAACATTTATCACCCAGCTGGGGCCACAGGGCCTTGTCACGGGAAAGGGAAATAATGCAATCGCTAAACCATAAAGGCAAGTGTGAGGGGTGAGAAGTGGCCCGTACAACATTACCCAGGGATGGTACAGGCCACAGAGGTTGTGTGTGTGTATGTTCAGGGGAGAGCAAGGTGGCTCTGCACCAGCAAGGGCAGGGAAAGTTCTGGAGCAAGTGTCATCGGTAACAGCATCAAGCGGTGAGGCTCAGGCTTTGGGGCCACACATCGAGAGCCAACCTTGTCATTTACCCACTCATTCATTCATTTATTCACTCATCAGATCTTTATTATGTTCCAGCTGCTGTGCTGAATGTTGAAGATAGAGCCGGGAACAAGCTCCCTGGGGAAGTCAGACGATAAGTAAGATCATGGGCTGGGACAATAACTCCGAAGGAATAAGCAGGGTGATGCAATGGAAAGTACCAGGGGAACAGGAAAGGTGTCTTGAGATAGGGGGAGGGGAGCACCCTAGGCAGAGAGAAGGAACAGCCCTGAGTTAGGGAAGCACTATCTGAGAATGACTGCATCCAAACGAAGATAAGTGTGCCAGGGACTCATCACTGCCACTCCTCACCTTCTGCTTCCTGGCCCTAAATCCAGACAGGTTATCCTTGGCGGATGAGGGAAGGTCAAAAGCTGTAGCTGTCTTCAGAATGGGAGGTGGCTGGGTATGGGTCCCTGAGCCTCTCACATTCTGTAAGGTCTTTGCTTGGGATAAGTCTGCCTAATGTGTCCATGGAAGGCAAAGGGGTTAGTGAGCTCCTCGTTCTGTTCAAATGGCACAGTTGGTACCTTGTGTGCTCAAGCCACTGCCTTTGCCTGCCACTTGTCATCAGAGCCCACTGGGCTCCCAGAACCATTTCTTTTCCTTCCCCTGCCTTTGAGAAGTTTTCTAGAGAGGCATTATGCCTAATGGTTAGTACTAACTGCCTGGCTGAGTTCCCACCTATTCTGTGTGAACTGGGCAGCTGAACCACTATTTCCTCATCTGTAATAAGGATTAGTAATGGTAGCCACCTCAAAGAGCTGTTATGAGAATACCTAAGTCAGTACAGTTTTTAAGCTTCTTTATTGTTTTAGTAATCTCTACACCCAACATGGGGCTTGAACTCACAACCCTGAGATCAAGAGTCACCTGCTCTACCAATTGAGCCAGCCAGGTGCCTTGTAAGTTGGTACTTAGAACGGTGCAAGGCTCATTTAAGAGTTAGCTCTTATTATCATTATTATTACAATTACACCTGTTCATCCTCCTGAGGTCCTCTCCCTCAGCCCCTGCCAGAGGGCTCTATGTGACACTTGAGACAAGTACATAAGCCTATCTCTATGAGAACAAGGGCCTATCCAGGAGTCAGGACAAGGCCTCATGCAAGTGGGTACTTGATATGTATTTGTAGAGTGAATCAGTGAATGAATGCATGAATGCCTTAAGGAGCAAGCAGGAGTGGTTAATTAGTATTTTTCCCAAGGGATGATTTTCTTTTCCCCCAGGCAAGACTGCAACACTGAAAACTTGCCTTTCAAAGGCCATGTGCTAGAGAGCTAACACTTGGGACCAGGGAGCTCTTGCCTCTGCTTCTGGCCATCTTCCAATTAGCTGCACAACCTGAGGGCTGTCTAGAGCCTCCATTTTCCTGGTAAGAATAATAATACAAACTTCCTAGGGGTATGGTAAAAATTAATGAGATGGCATGTGAAATGTGCCATGAACGTCACCCAAGAAAACCTTATGTTACAATACTGCAAGATTATTTAAAATGTACCCCAAATGCACTGAGTTAATGGGGCTCTTAATTTACTGAGGGCAAAGTATTCCTCCTGTTTAGTTTGCTTCACAGAGGCAAAATGATGTTCATCAGTTAGCACTCTGAGGACAAAACAAGTTCATTTTATTCACGGCAGGTTTCAAATGGCAAGGAAAAATAACTGTCCTCGTCTCACCAGCTTAAATAAAACTCAATTGAGTATTCTGAGAATTTGGCATGATTTGGAAGAGAATTCCAGGGCTGTGATGCTTGTCCAGTTAACCATAGAGATCTGGCAACAAAAGTCTATTATAGTTAAAGGTTGTCCTCCTTCTAACTAGCATCCAAAACACAGAGCAGCTGCCTGTCTGCACTCAAGTCCCTGCTGGGAGTCGGGGGGGGGGGGGGGGGAGGTGGGGGGAGGGGGCAAGGGGGAGGGGGTGAGGGCGCTGACGCACCGAGGCTCACGTGCACAGTGACCATCTCGTCTTGCTGTGATACTGCACAAATAAGGTGTTGACTTTCTAAAGATCCCTTAAAAAGCTCTTAGGTGTCAAGCCACTGATCCCCACAGGACTGCTTCCAAATTCAGCCATCTGAAAAAAAATCCTTATCACTATGCTTAAATGGGTATTGAGGTCCCCTTTTCTGTGAAATACGAAGAAGCGGAGTCCGGAATGAGTTTCAGAATGAAGCGAAAGGCAGATCAATATGAGCTTCAAGACTCAAAAGATGCCTTGGCAGAGCATTTTCCAAGGTAGTCTCTCCAGGAGAGAAGTAAATAAGTGACGCCAGGAAAAAGACAAAGTTGTAATTAAGTTGGACGATTCTGGGGGCGCCTGGGAGGCTCAGATGGTTAAGCGTCTGCCTTCCGCTTAGGTCATGATCCCAGCGTCCTGGGATCCAGCTCTGCATCGGGCTCCCAGCTCAGTGGGAAGCCTGCTTCTCCTTCTTCCCACCCCCTGCTCATATTCTCTCTCTCAAATAAATAAATACAATCTTAAAAACAGAAAAAAAAAAAAAAAAGACTGGACGATTCTGAATGAAAAGACTTCCTTACTGCAGAACTTCTCAGCGCCCTTAACATATAACATGTGTTGTGAATATCCAAGAGAAGATTACAGTATCCATGATTGTTAAGTTTGTTTGACCAGGAATCATTTCGTATTACCCCTTGCCTCAAAGTCAACATCTCAAGGAACTAGAAAAACTGCTTGTTAGCATAGCAAACTCTCCCACAAAATAGGCCTCTTCACCCTCTCTCAAATGCAAAATAAATATTACTCCTATTTCCCTGTAAGCATGGGAAGCAGCCCAAAGGCACTACAGCCTTTATTCTGGCTCACAATATCCTCTCCATCTTTTTTTTCTTTTTTTCTAGTTTGTTCTCTCAGACCAAAGCCATTTGAGGGATTAATCTTCAACAAGCCCAGTAGTCGGTCATTAGCAAATGGGTCTATGACAAGTCCACAGGGTTTGGCTATTTGAAATGAAATGATGGCAGACTATGCAAACTATAGCTTACAAACATTGCCTGCTACGGTAACTGATGGCGTTCACATGGTAGGACCAATCCAATGTCCAGCAGGTTCTTGGATCACAAGTTTATGGAGGCTGCTTGGGCAGAAGCTGGCTTCTTTAAGGTGACTTCATTTGGTTGAGACTGTTAATGGTTGGTCCACCATCATCCTCCCTTTCTTCCAATGTTGGAACCCCTGCTATGTATGTGGTCCAGGAACACTAGAATAAAGGTTTCATTTCTTAGGTTCTCTTGCAGCTAACTGTGGCCATAAGACTATATTTTGACCAATGAAATGCATATGGAAAGACTGAGTGACATCTTACAGGAAACCTTGTGTTATCACAGCTGACATGGACCTTTGGGTCCCCCTTGCCATTTTCTTCGAATCTTTCTCCTTCCTGCTGGCAAGAATGTGGGCAATGGCTGGAACTTAAGCAGCCCTCTTAGACCATGAGGTGGAAGCCAGTTACAAGGGTACACAAATAACAAAAGTAATGGAGCCTCGACACTGACAACTTTATGAATTAGACTAGTCACCTCTGGATTCCTTCTGCCTGAGAAAGAAATACATTTCCCTCTTGTTCAAGCTATTGTGAGTCTTCTGTCACCACTGAATTAAGTCTTAACCAATACAACTAAGAACACACAACAATTTTTTTATTGGGAAATAATTTTAGACTTACAGAAAAGTTGCATGAATAGTACAGAGAACTCTGGTATACCCTTTATCAAGGGTTAGTAATTATTAGCATTTTTCCACATTTGCTTTATTGTTCTTAATTTTATCACACAATTTTTAATCATTTTAGAGGGAACTGCATACATCATGTTCCTTTACTCTTTTTTTTTTTTTTAAGATTTTATTTATTTATTTGACACAGAGAGAGAGAGAGATCACAAGTGGGCAGAGAGGCAGGCAGAGGGGGAGGGGGTAGCAGGCTCCCTGCAGAGCAGAGAGCCCAGTGTGGGGCTCGATCCCAAGACCCTGAGATCATGACCTGAGCCAAAGGCAGAGGCTTAACCCACGGAACCACCCAGGTGCCCCATGTTCCTTTACTCTTAAACACTTCAAAATGAACAAGGACAAGGACAAAAGGTACCACACAACCATAATTACCAAATTCAGGAATTCTTCACTGATACAATACTGCTACCTCATTTAATAGTTCATATCCAGTTTTAACCAATTATCACAATAATGTCTTTCCCAGCCCAGGATCTAATCAGAATCACACATTTCTTTGTCATGATTCAGATACAAAATTTTAAGGGAATATTTCTTCTTCTTTTTTTAATTTAATAAAAGGAGAAATCCAAATCTAAAAAAAATCATATTGTTTGCATTTCTAGCTTATTGCCGCTTCTACCTCTTTTCTCTTTAAAATTCATGAATCTGCCATTCGCCTCCTATCAGGCTTGATTCTAGGCCCCTGAATTGCAGTGGCTTCGACCAGTGTGTTTTCCTAGATTTACGAGACAAGATTCTTCTCTCATTATTCCCCAATTCTGTTTCGATGACTTCTGCCCTTTCCAGTCACAGTGAGGTCATCATTATTGCTGTTAGAAATCCTTTATTGCTATTAGAAATCCTCACCTATGCAGTAGTCAAGAGTGGAAAATAGCCCACTGTATACATCATTTCCAATAACTGCCTGATAGAATCAATACACTAGAAAAAATTGCACAGGCCCTTGACATAGAGGTGGGAACATGGATCATTTAGGCCCTCTGAATGTAACTAGCCATTAAGTAGTTGAGTTTTGTTCAGATACAGTAGCAATCAATATCTTTCAATGAGTTTGATAAAGGTGACTTAGAAGATACAATTTATTCGTTCTTGAGAGTTTATTTGCACCTTATCTGTCTTTATGGCAAGAACTGGGTTTGCTGATAGCCTATTTACTGATATGCAACAGAACTCTCTGCAAGTTCATTGAGCTTATTCATTAGGCACTGGCCAATTACCTGCATTTTATAATGAAAAGAAACTATTGGGACACCTGGGTGGCTCAGTTGGTTAAGCAGCTGCCTTCGGCTCAGGTCATGATCCCAGCGTCCCGGGATCGAGTCCCACATCGGGCTTCTTGCTCCGCCTCTGCCTGCCATTCTGTCTGCCTGTGCTCACTCTCTCTCCCTCTCTCTCTCTGATAAATAAATAAAATCTTAAAAAAAAAAGAAAAGAAAAGAAAAGAAATTATTTAGTCCAATTAAGGTGAGTAGGTAACTCTCTTACCAAAATAATAAAAAATAATTAGCCTGTACTTAGTAAATAGTTACTAAGGAGTCACAGCGTTGGGGGCTGGCCATCAGTCTGCTGCTGAGGGGTGGAAAGTCTGCCTGATACCTGGGCTAGCAAGAACCACCCCCTTGAGACACCCGTGGTGGGCCTGACAAGGAAGTAGGGAAGCCCCACACCTAAGGATAACCGCGTCTGTCCGGACAGATACCTAACATCGCTCCACTCTCCATTTAACTAGGGTCTCGCAGCCGGCTGGGATGAATAAAAGACAGGGTGGGAAGGTAAAGTTCTTTTGTCAAATTAAATGCATTGATTACACTTTTAGGGAAGGTCACTGTCTTCTGTAATTTCTGCCACGTCTTCAAAGGACAGTCCCATTGACTTAGAATCATCAGAAGTGCGAGGAGAGAGAGAAAGAAAACCACAGGCACTTCCATGCAAGCATTTCCATGGAGAACAAAGCCACCCTTGCCACAGAATCCTTGAAAGTTCCATCCTCTGCAGCCCAGCACCTAAGGCACCCTTTTGTTGTGGTTATTAGTGGCAGACTGATTCCGAGTGGGAAGAGATTTCCAGACAAGCTTCTGAAGACCAGAAAGTAGAGAGAAGAGGTATGGAGAGTACAAGGAGGAGGTGGGAGCACCAGTCCGAACACGACTGGCAGCTGGTGGGACTCCTGCTGCTGTCCCTCCTCTGGTTCTGGCCACCATGAGAATGTGTCGCCTGCATTTCTTTTCTTAGGCCTTTGAACCTGCCCATGCAGACATCAGTGCTCTGTCTTCCTTGACCTAGCTCTCCCTCCTCAACCCCTAAATCTCACTACTTTGAGGGAACATGTCCACCTTACAGGCCCTGGACCCAGACCTGAAGACTGTCACTCCACTCCAGCCTCATCCCCGTGCCTTCCCCGAGGCAGGGAATTTTTAAAACCGCTTTAATCCGGGCTCATAACACATCAAGAGTCATCTGTACTCACATTAAAATCCATTCTCCTCCCAAGCCCCCAGGGAGAAGCCCCAGGGAGCCCTCCACCCTCCCCGCACTTGCTCACTGCCCTAAGTTTCCCCTGCCCTGACCCACTTTCCGAGGTCCTTTCTTCCCCAAACACTCCACTCCACAACTTCGCTCCTGAACCCTCCAAACGTCCCCTCAGCATTGCTTCTCAAACTACCCCAACTCAAGGGCACACACAGTCTTCCTCTTCTGAGCCTGGTGGTTCTCTGTGCTCTCAACCTGCTTCTATGCAACTCATCACTGCCGTAGAGCGGGCACTGGGATGCGCGCTATTTCCGCGTGGCCGCCGCGTAGGCACACCGCGGCCTTTCAGTACCATCTGCGCGCTGAGGAAACAGGTAAGATGGAATCCAGAATCTATCTCATCAGCACAAACACCGTTCGAGAGGCCAGTGCGAATGAAAATCTGAAAATTGGTACCATCAGCCTCCTTCTGGAAGTGTTCCCAGAGCCAGTTAAAAATCACTGTAATGGGCAGGGGCGCCTGGGTGGCTCAGTGGGTTAAAGCCTCTGCCTTCAGCCCAGGTCATGATCTCAGGGTCCTGGGATCGAGTCCCGCATCGGGCTCTCTGCTCAGCAGGGAGCCTGCTTCTCCTCTCTCTCTGCCTGCCTCTCTGCCTACTTGTGATCTCTGTCTGTCAAATAAATAAATATAAAATCTTTAAAAAAAAAATAACTGTAATGGGCAAATGCCCTGGCTTCTAAAGAAGAGAAAGAAAGGAGAAAGGAAAGGAGAAAGGAAGGGAGAGAGAGAAAGAAAGGAAGGGAGGGGGGAAGGAAGGAAGAAGAAATGGTAGGAAAGAAAGGGAGAAAGAGAAGGAGGAAGGAAAAGGAAAGAGAAAGAAAGGAGGGAGGGAGCGAAAAAGAAAAGAAAGGATAGAAAAAGAAAAAGTCACTATAAAACGGGGGCAAGTGGAACTATAGAGGAAAAAATACAAGAGACTTAAAAACCAAATGCAAAGGGCACAGAACTTCCATTCTGATTCCACGTACCATCAAGAGATGGCTTTGAGACATTCAATTTGAATATGGATGAGGTATTAAATGATATTTAAAAATTACTGTTAACAATTGTTAGGTATGATAATTGAATGGTGGTTATGATTGTGATTTCTATTAAGTCGTTAGACAAATTATCCATACCAAAGTAATTTAGGTGAAATGGCATATCTGGGATTCATTTTAAAATATATCAGCAAAAAATAAAACCACAAAAAGTTGTGGAAGGAGGGACAAGGTTGGCCAAAGGCTGATAAATGTTGACACTGGGTTTGGATTCCTGAAGGCTTATTATACTCTTCTTCCTACTTTTTGTGTAATTTTGAAATCTTCCAAAAGAAAAAATATCTTAAAAGTCACTGAATCCACAATCTCTAAACCTTGAACTAGGAATTACCACCTTTTTTCTGTTAGTTAATTAAATGCATATTTACTGAAACTCTGCTATGTGGGGCACCTAGGCGGCTCAGGCGGTTAAGCATCTGCCTTGGCTCAGGTCATGATCCCGATCAAGCCCCGCATTTGGCTCCCTGCTCATGGGGGAAATCTGCTTCTCCCTCTGCCTGCAGCTCTCCCTGCTTGTGTTCTCTCTCGCTCACTCCTTCTCTCTCTCTCAAATAAATAAATAAAATCTTTTAAAAAAAGAAACTCTGCTATGTTAAAAGCATTGCGGCAGGAACTATGAGAGGTACAGAAAACACAAGACACAATCAAATATCAAATATGTACTGGGTAAATATCTATAATGGCTTCTATTTGGCTGCTTGAACATGGGAAAAAACCCTTGCCCCTTCTCAGATAGTGGATATGCTGATCTGTAGTCTGACAGTCTCTGTTCTAAAGCTGGTTACACCCATACTAACCAGGAGATTGTGGGCATGCTACCTCTTCTAAGCCTCCCTTTCCTTATTTATTATATCCTTCCTCCTCTTCCCCCCCTCCTCCTCTGCCCTCTTTTCCTCCATCTTCTCCTTTAACTAAAAGGCTAACACTGTTAACCCCAGCAGTTGGGCCATTCACTTCAGCATATACTTTGCTACGCAGGGGGTTGAAACGTACCATCCACACATCCCAGCTGCAGGTGCCACTAATGCCTCCACGGGCAGTGACACAAGCACACAACTGTTTTGTTTGTACATGCAGACAGGTCTAGAACATGCCTGCCTGTGTGGATGGCATTACTGCGTCCTCACACTAAGGACCTCTCTCACACTAAGGACTGAGCTGTGGAGGGAAATGTATACAGTTTACATGTACCATATTTAGGCATGGAGAGCTGCCAGACATAGACATTGAGAAGTCAAAAATCCAAACACATTCCAATTACAGACAGTCTGGAAAGCTGGAGAAACACTTCACAAAGCTGGCACTTTTGTCAACATTATGGTGAAGGATGATGGGGAACCTTCATTAATATAAAAAATCTTTATAAATGCTGTGGTTTAGGGATAGCTTTCTGAGTAAAACATCCCATGAATACTTATAGACTCATATATGCACTATACATATGCATATATATTTGTATATGTGCATAAAGCTTGAGTCACACAAGAGAAGTGACAGGTAAAAAAAATACTACCTCAGTCACATAGAATTATATCAAAATTCATATATCAAGGTAGAGTGCAAAAAGCAAGCAGGGATATTACACAGTTTTCCTTTATATAACAAAGAAAACAAAGACTGTTGCCTCCCAGATAACAAGTGTAAGGATAATTAAGTAAAGCAAACAAGATATGTTCAATCTGTACAGTAAAGCATGGTGTGTGAGTCTGCATTTTCTTCTTCTTTTTTTTTTAACTATGTTTTATTTATTTATTTATTTAATTTTTTTCATTATGCTAAGTTAGCCACCAGACAGCACATCATTAGTTTTTGATGTAGTGCTCCATGAGTCCTTATTTGCATATAACCCCCAGTGCTTATTACAACACATGTTCTCCTTTATACCCATCACTGGGCTAACCCATCCCCCCATCCCTTCCTTGAAACCCTCAGATTGTTTCCCAAAGTCCTCAGTCTCTCATGGTTCTTCTCCCCCTATGATTTCCACCTCTTTCATTTTTCTCTTCCTTCCCCTAATGTCCTCCGTGCTATTCCTTACGTTCCGCATATGAGTGAAACCATATGATAATTGACTTTCTCTGCTTGACTTATTTCACTCTGCATAACCTCCTCCAGTTCCATCCATTTCGATGCAAATGGTGGGTATTCATCCTTTCTGATGGCTGAGTAATATTCCATTGTATAAATGAACCACATCTTCTTTATCCATTCATTGGTTAAAGGACATCTCGTCTCCTTCCACAGTTCTGCTGCTATTAACACTGGGGTGCAGCTGCCCCTTCTTTTCACTACATTCGTATCTTTGGGGTAAATACCTAGTAGTGCAATTGCTGGGTTGTAGGGTAGCTCTATTTCTAACTTTTTGAAAAACCTCCACACTGTTTTCCAAAGTGGCTGTACCAACTTGCATTCCCACCAACAGTGTAAGAGGGTTCCCCTTTCTCCACATCCTCTCCAACATTTGTTGTTTCCTGCCTTGTTAATTTTGGCCATTCTAACTGGTGTAAGGTGGTATCTCAATGTGGTTTTGATTTGAATTTCCCTGATGGCTAATGATGTTGAACATTTTTTCATATGTCTGTTAGCCATTTGTATATCTTCTTTGGAGAAGTGTCTGGTCATGTCTTCTGCCCATTTTTTTGACTTGATTATTTGTTTTTTGGATGTTGAGTTTGAGAAGTTTTTTGTATATCTTGGATACCAGCCCTTAGTCTGTAAAGTCTGCATTTTCTGAAGCATTCCAGTCACAACAATACATTGCTTTCAAGAATATGCCTGAAATTTTGGTCCCAACTCTGTGATGAGTAGCAACTTCTATGCTCTTCAATACAGATTGATTTCTTGAAGAGAAAAAATTGCTTCCAATATTATAGAATTTATGTCAAATGAAAATCTTTTAAAGAATTTTAAATAAGTGCTAGATTATAGCTGGAAAAACCAACACTTTGAGAATGTATTTTAAAGACCTTCTAACAGTGTAATTAAATCAACCACTGTATATGTACCACCATGCTTTCTAAATTAAGACATTATTTTATGTATTTCCACCAATTAAACTGGTTTCATTTGAGAAAGCAAAAAATTAACATTTTGAGTTATTTCAAGAAAAGTCTATAGTTTCAACCTCAATCAATCATGATCACCCAGCATGTATATATGAAGGTCATTTTCTTCTAACTTTGTGCTTCCTGCTGCCTGCCTTTGTCACTTTTATGGTCATATACATTTTTTTCTAGTTTCAAAAGCAATAAATGCAAAAATGCAATAAATTGCAAAAATTCAATTTTATCTCTTTTCCTACCATATAGAAATGATTCCTTAACAGTTTAGCATCATGTCAGGTGATTTTCTAAACAAACATATTAAAATAGTGCTTACTAAGGGGTGCCTGGGTGGCTCAGCCAGTTAAGAGTCTGACTCTTGATTTTGACTCAGGTCATGATCTCCGGGTGGTGAGATCAAGTCCCACTGCATAGGACTCCATGCTCAGTGGGGAATCTGCTTGAGATTCTCTCTCTCCTTTTGCCCCTCCCCTTGTACATGCTCTCTCTCTAAGATAAATAAATAAATCTTCTTAAAAGAACAGTGCTTACTAAAACAAAATAACTCACAGTAATTTATAATTTCCTTATGTTATTACCAATAACATATCGTGGATAACTCTTCTTATGGAAATGTTTAGCTCTATAAGCCCATTTCTTGGTGTGTATTTGCATGGTATGTTATTTTTATAAATGTAGCACAATTTATTTAGCCCAGCCCCTACTGTGGGTATATTAATATGTTACAAATGAAAAAAAAAATCCTTGTATATATACTTGTGCATATTTTTCCCATTTAAAATGTTTTCTTTACATATAAGTAGCTGGCTATATTCCCCCCCCCCTTTTTTTAATCAGCACAGATAAATCAAGAATTAATTGACAAGAAAGGTGGCAGATGAGCCTTAGAAAGTACATATTTTTATATTTCACATCATTTAAACACCTACATATTTTGTCATATTCTATGCTTCTGAGCCAGAAAATCTGCAGAAGAAAAATTCTGGGTGAAGGGATTTTAGGACCACTTTCAACAACCTCAGCAAGCACTGGGGGACAGAGCTCTAGGCCTGTGTCCTCCCTAAATTGTGTTATTTGTGAAGATTTGACAGAAGTCTGTCTACATCTCTTCTCTCCTGCACTTTTCTCCCAGCAGCTGCTTCCCTTCTCCTGCTCTTGATATGGGAGGTGTAGGGTTCTCTGTACTCCATAGTCTTATTCTTATCCTAGAGGCAGAGGGAATTCAGGAGCTGAGAAATCCACCCATGCTGATTCTAAGAATGGTGGTGAAGGAAAAACAAATAACTCACTAAAAACTCCAAGGGTAAAGTCAAACATGAAATCTGAATAAGGCTTCAAAACAAACATTGTTTCTTTGCCATTTTTCTGGACAGCTTTTGATCCTTTTGTAGCACAAAATTTTCATTCAGGATTTCTTTCCATGTTGCCATTTGCCATTGCATCATCCTCATGCAATGGTATGGTATTCAATGGGATATTTGTTTAGAGACTTTTTCCTCCCCTTATTGCCAATTCTGTGAACAATGAATTACTTCAGTGGAAAACTCCATGCCATCTTTGCTGAAAAATCATGTGTGCAATTATATTCCTTTGTGCTTTCATTGGTTTGTGTGTTATAAAAGAAAGCATTTAAAAAATACAAAATTGCCCAGGGATGCCTGGCTGGCTCAGTCAGTGGAGCATGCGACTCTTGATCTCAGAGTTGTAAGTTCGAGTCCCACGTTGGTTGTAGAGATTACTTAAAACAAAACAAAACAAAACAAAACAAAAACAACAAAAAAAGACAAAATAGCCCAGACTAAAGAAAAATGAAATCCAAATTATGGGCTCTTTTCCTCCCTGGGCATTGTATCATTTACCTTCAGTATGATGTCACCAACTACAGGGTTTAGGGAACTTGAGCGAGATCAGACAGCTGGTAACCCGTGGAACCAAGATTTGAACCCAAGCATTCTGGCTGCAGAGTCCAAATTCTTGATATTACTGTATAGTTCATTCCACAACACACACAGAGCTCTGTGGTTAGGTAAGAAAGAGAAATTCTCCCAACCCTACCTTTTGGGTCTCCCAAAGAAAACCTGGCTTACTGCCAGATCATTCTTCAAAGAAGTTCTACTAAATGCCATACTGACCGATCACACAGAGACTGCAATCCAACATTATAGAGCTTCACGATTAAGTATGTAGGCAGTCAAAGATTATCAGACATTCAAGAAAAGAGAAAGTCTAAATAAGAAAAAAAAAAAAAAGAAACTCAGAAACAATACAAGGACTAGAAGAAATGCTTTTTAAAATCCACTGTATTTAATATCTTCAGACCCCCCCCATAACATATGAAACAACAGGATATTTAAGAAAAATAAAAGACAGAAATGGCACCTTAGAGGGGCACCTGGGTGGCACCTCAGTGGGTTAAGTCTCTGCCCTGGGCTCAGGTCATGAGCCCAGAGTCCTGGGATCGAGCCCCACATTGGGCTCTCTGCTCAGCAGGGAGCCTGCCTCCTCTGATCTCTCTCTCTGCCTGCCTCTCTGCCTGCTTGTGATCTCTGCCTGTCAAATAAATAAATAAAATCTTAAAAAAAAAAAAAAAGGAAATGGCACCTTAGAAATTATAAGTTTGAAAACAGAAGATCTCAAAGCATAAAGGACAAGAAAATTAGAAGATCAATTCAAGTGGTATGATGTTTAGTTAACTAGAGTTCCAAAAAAGAGAAAGAAACAAAGGGGAAGAAATTAGCAAAGTGAGAAGAATATATTTTCCCAGAAAGGAAAGGCATGAATTTCCATATTAAGAAGGGCTAAGTGATATGATTTCACTCATATGTGGAATTTAAGAAACAAAACAGATTAGCATATGGTAAGGGAAGGAAAAAGGAAATAAGATGAAATCAGAGAGGAAGACAAACAATAAGAGACCCTTAACTCTAGGGAACAAACTGAGGGTTGCTGGAGGGGAGTTGGGTAGGGGATGGGGTAACAGGTGATGGGCATTAAGAAGGGCACTTGATGTAATGAGGACTGGGTGTTACATGCATCTGATGAATCACTAATCACTAAATTCTACCCCGGAAACTAATAATACACTATATGTTAACTAAATTAAATTTAAATAAAAAATTTTTTAAAAGAAGGGCTAAGTTACCACAATAATTAATGAAAAAACACTTGATTCATAGCAAATCACTATGCGATATCAGAATACGTTGGTCTAAAAAAGACTGAAGGAAACAGAAAGGGAATGGCAAAGGACTTCGCTGCAGCAATAATAGGGACTAGAAGGCAGCGGAGGAGGCTTCAGCATTCTGAGAAAAACTGATTTTCATCTGGGCATTCTATACCCAGCCAAACTACGAAGTGTGTGGTAGAATAAAGACATTTTCAGATATTCAAGGACTCAAAAATTACCTTGCATGTGCCCTTTTAGAAAAACTACTAGAGTATGTATTTTAGAAAAACAGAATTAAATCGAGAAATAAACAGTGGGGTCCAAGAAAAAAAGAATCCAACACAGAAGAATGATAAAAATGAGTCCCAAAGCAATAGCATACTGGAAGTGGAGAGAAAGAAACCATCCAAACTGGAAAAGAACAGAGGCAAAAGACAGGAAAATCTCAGAGGGAGGAAAGTAGAACCAATAAAATGTTTGGAAATTTTTTAACAAAAGAAATGTTTAGTAACCATGTGACCTATCTCCTGGAACATTTGAAAAAATATTGACAATAGGTCTAAAGAAAAGCTAACAAAAAAATGAAGTGATGATTAGCTCTGGGTAAAACAAAATGCAGTATATTAAAGGAAACATAATTATAGTAACCTACGTGGCTTTGCAGAGACAGTATTTATACAGTCATAATAATCTAAGTAGTAATTTAGTCAAAGCTTGTACTATAAGTAGTGGGGAAGGAAAGAGAAAATGAGCGTAGGAGAGAAGAGAAATTATCATCTACATGACTGAGAGTCAATAACTAACACCTGAAATTAATCAATAAATAGTAGTATATGTATATGCAAGAAAATCTCAGGATAATCAATCAAGCAATCAATCAATCTCAAATAAATGAGAGGCTGGTTTATTGGTCTCCTCCAGAGACGGAAGGAGGGAGACCAGGCACCAGGGTGAGAAGGAGACTTTTCTTTGTTTTTATCCTTTTTTCCTTTCAAATCTTGAACTATGTACATATATTAGCAATTTTTAATTAAAAAATAATTAAAAGAAATAGCATAAAGAGGATAATTTTTAGAAACATGAAACAGCAAATCGAAGAAGGGCTAAGAAATGTTGAAAGGGGTCGTCTTCAGGGAGGAGGACGAGTAGAGGGGTAAGAGCTGTATTTAGGTGTAAGCTTTCACAATTTCTATTTTATTTTAAAAATTAAGTCCATGTGTTTATTTATATAAACAAAAGGTTAAAGCAACATCAGAATATGAGAACAGTTCAGAGAGAAGCTAAGTTTAATTGGAGAGGTAAATTAAGTTAGGTGAAAGAAGTAATAACACTTTCCCCCCAACTTTCTGTCTAAAAATGTATAGTATTAAGTACATAAAAACAAAATACAACGTAAATCACAAAGCAGGGGCATGTTTCCTAGCCTTCTTTATTTTGTAGAACATTTCTAAAGTGTCAAATCTAGAATACTGATCTCAGACTATGTAACATGAGTTATAATTTTAGAGAGTCAGTAATCTACAAGTTTCAGAAATTTACCAGAACCACCTAGTTGCATTATATCAATGAAACAAATTAGTTTTAAGTATGGCTAACTACACTTGGGTAGCATAATTTCTTTTGACTATAAGCTCTTAGAAAAACTAGATAATTTCATGTATTTAGGATTCCACCACCAAAAAATACCTTACCCCTTATAGAGATGCCCTGTCATCCCTCGATTCAGAGACCATGGTACATGTCTCAACCCCTTTCTTTAATTCACTTGGTCCCTTGGACACAAGTGACCAAAGGAAGATCCACCCAGAACGGCATCATGGTTTCAATCTTTGTAGTCTGCTGGGGCTGACTCAAATAGGAAAGAGGATGTCTTCTTATTAGCAGGACACCATTTTAACTGAAGCCTACAATGATAGAGACCAGTGCCGGCCATCCCACTTGCTCCACCAACTGCTGGTTCTCATTTACTCATTCACTTACTGTAATGGTTAATTTTATACGTGAACTTGACAGAGACACAGTGTGCTCAGATATCTGATCAAATATTATTCTGGATGTTTCTGCAAAGTTGCTTTTGGATGAGATTAATGATTTAATTGGTAGAATAAAGCAGATTGCCCTCCATAATGTGAGTGGACGTCATCCAATTAGTTGAAGGACTGAACAGAATGAAAAGATGGCCCCTCTGCTGAGTAAGAGAGAATTCACCAGCAGACTGCCTTTGGATTTCATCTACAACATTGGCCCTTCCTGCCTAATGGCTTTTGAACTGGACAATAGACTCTCCCTTAGTCTCCAGCCTGATGTCCCACCCTACAGATTGGACTTGTCAACCTCCATAATCATGTGAGCCAATTCCTAATAATGATGATGATGATGATGATGATGATGATGCAGGGATGCCTGGGTATCTCAGTCAGTTAAGCATCTGCCTTCAGCTCAGGTCATGATCCCAGGGTCCTGGGATGGAGCCCCACATTGGGCTCCCTCCCTGCTCAGCAGGGAGTCTGCTTCTCACCCCCCCTCTGCCTGTCCCCACCCCTGCTTATGCTCTCTCACTCTCTCTGTCAAATAAGTAAATGTAGTCTTTTAAAAAATCATAATAATACACACCCAGTAGGCTCTGTTTCTCTGAAGAACACTGACCGATACATTCATTCAAACAAATATTTATTTAATACAGACTACATGCCAAGTAGTAAGCTAAGTACCAGGATAAAACGTTAAAACTATAGTCTCTATCCTTGAAGATTTAGGAATTTGGCAATAATAGAAACAATAAACAGTTTCCCCTAAGAGTAAGTTGGCAAAGTTGGCCTCATAGAGATACAACGTGCACACGGATTCCATTTAGGAGCTTTAGGCTTTTTTGTGGGCTTATTCATGATGAGAGGTTGACCAAGTTTGCTTAAGCACTTGGGTATTTCCAGTCTTGCATTATCCGTTTTCTTCTAGAGGATGAAAGTTTCCAGTGCAATACCATAAATTTCCATCCCCTAAGAAGGGGACAGTGCATTTATTTGCTAGCGGTCCATGGAGTAACCTTGCTTATGCTTTTGTGTGGGTCTCAGACATAGTTTCCACCTTGGAACACTGCCCAGTATTCAGTCATCTGGGACATTTGTCCAACCTCCCTTACAAGTGGTTGGCTTGTGAGAGCTAGGTGATACTAAGAAAACTAATAAGTACACTGGATCTTGTCTGTGAGATTTCTTTGAGCACGAACCATTCACCAGGTAGGGAGCTCAAAATAAAACCCAACATGGGCAACAGACTATTCGAAGGGATTCTGCTGTGTACTATATGGTGTGCAGAGTATATTGGAAAGAGGAATGTCTTTAAAGTCAGACAGATCTGAGTCAAACTCCTGCACATGTTTCTTAGTAGCCAGGAACCTTGGAGAGTTTATCCAACCTGCCGGTTTCGGTTTTCTCACCTCTAAAAGGAGGACAGCAATACCTTGTCATGGGATTCCTGTTAGGACTGAATGGAGTGGTGCACACACCGTGATAGGAATGATGCCTGCCCTGTGGTACATATGTTCCTTCATCAGAGGTTACTTTTTCAAAATTTCTAAAATGATTTTATTCATTTTTTTGAGAGAGTGAAAGCTAGAAAGAGAATACCAGTGGTGAGAAGGAGCAGAGGAGGGGTGAAGCAGACACCCTGCTGAGCAGGGAGCTTAAGGATGTGGGGCTCCATCCCAGGAGTCTGGGATCTTGACCTGAGCAGAGGGCAGAGGCTTAACTGACTGAGTCACCCAGGTGCCCCAGCAGGAGAGGTGACTTTTTAACACAGAGCATGGATTTGTCTTTGATCCACCTCCGTGCGTGTAAGAGCAGTAGGGTTGGTCATAAACAATTGCTCGCAATTTTTTTTTTTTAATAAAAGAAGGATTACAGTCTCCGTTTCAAAAATTTGTATCGCACTTTTAGAACAAAGGACCTATTTTAGTTCAAAGTACAACAAAATCTTTGTTACTCAGAATACTAGAGAATCCTAGAGAATGGATGGTAAACGGAAGTCCAGAAAGTGTGGTCAATGAAGAGTTAATTCACATGCCAAGATGATCATACCTCCCTCTCCTTCCTGGGGAAACATCAGGGTAACTGAAAGACCAGAAAATTCAAAGCATTATTGTTTGTAAGGCAGAGAGCTAGCTCCCAACCCCTGCAAACTTTTTTACAAAATGAAGCCAGGAAAACAATCATCTTCTAAAAATCTGAATACCAACTTACAAAACTACTTTGTGTTCCTCTGGGGAAACTAATGAGATCAGTGATTTTTGCTGGACTGAGAAATGCTTATTCCTAGAACCTTGATGAGGCGGTGAGTATCAGATAACACAGCTTATTCTGCTCAATGATTATGCTTAACAAAGACAAACCCCAAGGAATTAGGGAAAGGAAGAGCGGAGAGAACAATTTCAGAGACATACTGCAGTCAGCGGGGTCGTAAAAAGATGTTTCAAAACCACAGTGTGAAGACTGCAACTGACTCATATTCTAAAAATTGCCCTGAACAGTTCTGGAAAGTTGTATAATAAAGATACAACAGTGGAAACATATGACTCGTTGTCAAACCAAAAGCACAGTAAAGTTGTAACTTTTACTCAAAATAGCTCAAAATAATGAGTTGTGAAGACATGACTGAGAAGAATAATACAGTCACAGAAATTAGGTAATCTTATATGATAAAAGTGTTGAGTACTAAAGTGCCACAAAGTTCGTCTGCAGTAAATAGTAGTAATCGGCTGTCGCAGCTTACTACATTATTATACTCAGAGCTACTAGTAGTTCCCCAGAAAGGCTAGAAGTCAATGTGATTCTGATTAGGGATGACAAGGTCTCCTGGCAAACCATCTTGGGAGATCATTTTTTACAGATTTAGGGAAGTATCCTTAAATCCTGATTAATATGAAATTATAGTATTAAAGTTTGAATTACGGACACGAGAGAGAAGACAAAATCCAAGCAGAGATTCATATGTTCATGCAGGAATCTGTGAATAGGCCATATGTTTTTGTGTAAGTGCTACAAGAAAACTTCCACTTCCTAAAGAGTCGATGGTGGCTCCATATTGTCCTGGAAGCAAGTTTAAAGTCTTTATTCTGATACGGAAGCCAGAATCTTATGTCATGCTTGCTAACAATACTCATCACAGGCTGATCACCTGTGTGCCATGAGCTGGGCTGGACCCTTGACATCCATTCTTCTTTTTCCTTAAAATCATGCAGTGGTTGTCCCCATTGACAGATGAGGAAACAGAGACTCTGCATGTTACAGCAAACTGCTAACGGTCACACACCTTTAGAATACAAATCGCAATCATCGGACTCCAGAAAGAAGGCCTCTTCTTCTTCCTACCCATTAACCACCCAAAGTGAGAGCCAAATACTGCTCATTCAGCCTTTCAGGCCACTGCATGGACCGTTTGCTTTTAGGGGATAAATGCCTCCACTTCTGCTTATCTTTCCAGTTCTAGACCCTCTCTCAAAGTTCAGGAGCCACCCCGGAGTCCCCTGACTATACCTGTAAACATCAGTGTCCCCCTCTGTGACCTTGGCAGAGAACAGACCACCTACGTCTCTTGGCGCATCATCTGATGAGTCAGGCTACCACTCTAGCTAACACTTTGTTACATTCTTTATCTGGTTTTTTGGTGTGTCATCTTTTCTTCTAAACACGCTGGCAAGAGCTAATTTTAGAAATTATCATATGCTTCCCCATATTATACTCAGTGGGAAAAACAGTAATTCTTTAATAGATTTAATTTAAAATACCCATTCCAATTTTTGAGCACTTTGTGCCTCACTATATCTGACTACACATTAAAAGGATAATTTACTTCTTAGCTTGCTACCCTATGATAATAATCTGCTTTAAAATAAATTAAAACTTTGAATGGAATTGCTTTTTTAAAATCAATTATAGTTCATAGTATCACATAATTGAGCTTTTCTAATATTCTTACTCATCTCTGTAGGCGTGCTAACAACACTGACTTCATCTTTGGCCCTCCCATCTTGTTCACACGCACCCCAAGAACTCCCTTGAGGCTACATGTTCCAGGCCCCATGGAGGTTAATGTATGACCTGACTGGAATGATGGAAAGCTTGTTCTCATCATCCCTAAAGTGGCTCATACAAGGCGTCACTTAAGTAACTAGTAGAGATGACTGTTGCCCAGAAGGCCCCACTTGAGGTATCTAGTAGAGATCCTCTGGTGCCAGATGGCATCACTAATCTGTGACCTCACTACCATGCCCCCTGCTCTATCAAAGCTGGCGACTTGGTGGAGACTAGAGGCAGAGGATGGCTGTCTACTGCCCGGACCATCTACCCACCTGCCCAAGCCCCCTATCAGTAAGTTACACTGAATAAAATTTTGTGTAATGCTATGGAGTAGCTTGCTTTGTTCTGTGTCCTAACACACCTTCACAGTCTGGAGGATACTTTACTGACACTCCTCTACCTTCTGACAATCTCCTTATAGTAAGAATCCTCAATTATGCAGGATGGAGATGAATAGTCATGAGTATACAGTTGCATTTTAGCCAAGAGTATCAAATTTCCCCTTTGCCATTTTTTTTACACACAACACAAAGTTCAAAAACTTGGATTGGTGTGTTTTACCTTTTCTTTTTGTCCCTGGCACACTGAAGTGGATCTTCTGTTAAGACTGAACTTGCCAAAAAAGGAGGAGCCACCAGGAAGTTCTAGAATGGAGAGGCAACCAAATTGAACCACCTCAAGTCGAAAGGCTAGATGCCCGTGTGAGGCCTGGTGGACAAGTCCATTGGCCAAGACTTTCCATAGGCGACCTGTCATTATCAAGCCAGAAATGGGCAGAACTTGTTCCAGGTCCTGGGGCAAGGCAATTGACATATTTAATAAGCCGCCTGGGCCACAGGAGGAAGAAAGACAGACATCAAGCAAGGCTGATCCCAAAGGACCCTCCACAGGTTGGTCCCTTGACTAAAAGGAGCATGGAGTAGGAGGGAATCTTAGGTACTGACTTTTTCTGGGCCATAGTCCTGAGGCTGGACTGTCAGGTTCTCAAACAGGCCTCATGATACCCCATCATACATCCTGGTCCTTGGAAGCTGGTTCCCAACTGGCTTATGAGGAGAAATGTGTTCATCTAGGAATCCAGTACAAGAATCAAACCTTTTTTTTCCTGCACTCACTGGGGAAGAGGGGGGATTATACAGGGGGGAGCACCTGGGTCCCACCTACGATCTAGGCAGCCCAATATCAGGATTGATGTGGCTTCTGCTCCTCCAAGAAACTCATTTCTGGGTCTTGCAACCAGAAGCTAAGGAATGCCTATTTCCTTTCCTTTTTTTCTGGGAAATAGGCAGCTGCTAAAGAATGTTGATTTCTTTTTCTTTTTTTTTTTTTTAAGATTTTATTTATTTGACAGAGAGAGAGAGATCACAAGTAGGCAGAGAGGCAGGCAGAGAGAGAGGGGAAGCAGGCTCCCTGCTGAGCATAGAGCCCTATGCGGGGCTCAATCCCAGGACCCTGAGATCATGACCTGAGCTGAAGGCAGAGGCTTAACCCACTGAGGCACCCAGGCACCCCAAGAATGCTGATTTCATTTAGATACAGTGCCACCTGGCTTGACAAAGCTGTTGTGAACAAAGCTGCCTTCTGCTCATCAGCACTGGGGTAAATGTTCATCTCCTCTATGCCCAGTCCCTGCTGCCTTGAACACATGGGCCTCTGGTCAGGGTGGAAGTGCTTCATCACTGGGAAGGGAGGGAGGTACCACCCTGGTCTTAGCCCTACAGAGAGGAACAGTCAGAAAGATGCAGATGTCCTGCCTTCCTGTTACTTTACCCCCTGCCTCCAACATCCACACACAATAACAGCACCCCTCATCCTATGGGTAGAAGCAGGGGGAATCTAGTCCAATCACATTTTTAGGTCTGAATTTTTTCTACCTCTGGTAAAGAAATGCTCATCTATGGGAAGTGGTGCTGAATGCCTCCTCTTTTCTCATGGAGACATACTATATTCCATGCTTGTGTAGCTCAGGGAAAAGTAGGGAAATTTTAAAAGATGTGTGAACAGAGAACTTTCTTTTTCTTAAATTTTTTATAATTTGTTTAAGACAGAGAAAGACAGATCATAGGTAGGCAGAATAGCAGGCGGCGGGGGGTGGGGGGCAGGCTCCCTGCTGAGCAGAAAGCCCATTGCCGTGCTTGATCCCAGGACCCTGAGATCATGACCTGAGTCAAAGGCAGAGACTTAACCCACTGAGCCACCCAGGCGCCCCGAACGGTGAACTTTCAAAGTCCCATTTATATGGCTCATGGTTCATGCTTATATGCATGTTTGTTTTTCCCAAATCAAAGAGACACCAGAAGGCAGCTGTGAGGCAGTTCCCAGCTCCCACAGAATGGATCAAGCCTCCTAATCTTCATTCACCCCATCTCCATGACCAGCAGAGGGAGCCAGAGAGTCCTGAGGGGTTATCTCCTACCTTAGGTTCCAAAGTCACTACCCCAGTCTCCAGGGGCCAGTCTCTTAACTTGAAGTCAGGGGAAGGTCAGGGAACTAGACACATTTTCCTCATCCAAATAATTCAAAGAGATCTACTGAGGAGTAGATGCTTAAGACAGGAAGACACATACCTTCAGAGAGAATGAAGCCAAGGAATGTTTAAGTTAAAAAGAAAGCATTAATAGGGGCATCTGGGTGGCTCCGTCGGTTAAGGTCTGACTTCTGATTTCAACTCAGGTCCTGATCTCAGAGCCATGAGATTGAGCCCCAAGGTGCCACCCAGGCGCCCCAGCACAATGTACTTTTAAATGCTCTACTTTTAATTAGTTACTAACCTTTAAAGAACTGGAGAGTTCATATTAATAAATTTGAAAACCACATTTCCAGATTTTTTTTTAAAGATTTTATTTATTTATTTGACAGAGATCACAAGTAGGCAGAGAGAGAAAGAGAGAGAGAGGGAGGGAGAGAGGGAAGCAGGCTTCTGCTGAGCAGAGATCCCCATGTGGGGCTTGATCCCAGGATCCTGGGATCACGACCTGAGCCGAAAGCAGAGGCTTTAACCCACTGAGCCACCCAGGCACCCCTCCAGATTCTTTTGATAAAGCAGAAGATCTGGCAAACCTTGCTGACAACCACTCACGGATCACACCTGCCCTCCCTAGTTAACCCCACCAAGCCCCTGGCCTTCCTCAGTCCTTTATACTCCCTACTGGACCCTGCGGCAGTGGACTTTGCCATCCTAGGCATGACCAGTATTTTTCTCTCTAGTGTTTCACCTAGGGAGCTCTGACAAATTATCCACACTTGCACTCTGACGAGATAAGTCAGAATCTGGGCCTGGAGAGAGACCCAAGCCATGGAAGTGTCTAAAGTCCCCAAATGACTTTTACATACGGCCAGGTTTAAGAATGGCTAAGTCTAGACCATGAAGGGTGGAGGATCAATTATTCTCTTCTTGAAGCTCCTCAGTGGCTTATTTCACCATTTTTGAGTTTTTCTTTGCATCCTACCAAAATCTGGTATTCTCTTTTTCCATTCTTCCAGCAGCTTACAAAGCCCTAAGTTTTCTTTTTTTTTTTAGTTTTTCTTCTTTTTTCTTAAGTTATTTTCATTGTTCCATTCTCAACCCCTCCTCCAGCTTCTCTGCATTTTTAAATAGATTTTATTTTTAAGTAACCTCTGTACCCAGTGTGGGGCTAAAACTCACAGCCCCAAGATCAAGAGTTGTATGATCCTCCAACAGGGAGCTAGACAGGTACCCCTCTCCACATTCTTTTTAAAGTACAATGGACAAAATTAGAAATGCTAACCATTATTTTACTAGAGTAGAATTCAGTAGTGGTATTTATTTCTGGTTGAATGTCATACTTAAAATCTCAGAATCACATTTATTTCCTTTCACAACACATTTTTTCTTTTCTTCACTTAATCATGCCCTGGCTTCTGTTAACAGGGAACTCAATTGCAAAAATCTGAGAAATCACACTCTGTGATGGAAAGAAAACCAGGATTTGGGGCAAATTAAAGTACCAAATATCAAATCTCATTTTCAGCTGAGAGAGAGACCTTTCCCCAGGGCCATAACCCGACATGTAAAATTAAAGGGGACATAAGCATGTCCATAATGGTTTTAGTTCTTTAGTTCTTTGTCTGTAAACTAAATTACAATCAATCGACCAGCCTATTTTTAGGCAAATTCTAAGCTTTTTTAAAAAGTAGACTCCTCATCCAGAATGGGGCTTGAACACAGGACCCCCAAAATCAAGACCTGAGCTGAGAGCAAGAGATTCATGTTTAACCAACTAAGTCATCCAGGCACAGCCCTCCACTTTTTAAAAAAATCTGTTTTTTAAGTAATCTCTATACCCAACATGGGGCTTGAACTAACAACCCTGAGATGGAGATTCGCATCCTCTATGGCCTGAGCCAGTCAGGCGCCCCTCTAAGCTAATTTCTAAGCTAATCCTCAACTGTCGAGTTATAACAGAAATGTTGCTTAGTGTACGATGGAACTGGAAGACTAGCACAAATGGTAGCCTATCTCGGTGAGGTAGTAATTTGTTGTACCTGTTTTACAGATTAAGAAACTGAGGCCTAGAAAGCATAAACAGCTTGCCCGCAGCTGACAGCCCACACACCCAGCATCTGATGGGTCCTGGCTCTGGCTGGCCCTTTGGAGAAGGTAAACCTAAGGTAAACCTTTCCATAATCATCAGCCCCTGACGCTGGGTACCAGACACCACATCAAGCAATCGAGCCTTGGAGACAGCAGCTGCTAGGCTCTAGAACCAGCAAGAGCAGAGACTGGGTCTCAACATCACACATTCGGGCCTGAACCAGATCACCATCAAAATGCACACGAAACCTTGAACGTGACATTCTGGAGTCAACGGACTCTCTTAAATGCTTCTTGGAACCCCTTAGGAAAAGCCAACGTTCTCTCAGAAATACATATACTACGCTGCGACCCTTGCTTGCATAATGCCAGCTCTGTAAAGCTGGAAATCCTATCCAGAGGGGGGAAAAAAATACATCGACACGTTGAACTACGAGATTTCCTCTAGACATAGATAGTTTAAAAAAAAAAAAAAAAAAAGAGCAAGCAAACAACAACAACAAAACTCAAAACGCCACACCCCTCCACCCCCAGTTTGAGGAGAAAGGACGGAATTACTGTCTGTTCTCCGAAAATGTCTGCCTTAGATCCCAATACGTGAGGCGGGGAAGGGAAGGGTTGGGTGTGGGGCTTGGGGAGCGCGGGAGGACCACGAGGCTCGAAAATCCCAACGGCGCAGAGATCCCCAAGGAACGCGCCCCGCCCTCCCGCGCCGCGCCCACGCCGGGGGCCTCTGCAAGGACGCACCGCGACGGTCACTGCGCAGCGCACACAGGTTCCCCGGGCGGGGAAACACTGGCCTCATCTCGAAAAAGACCAGAGATAACAGGGCTACGCCGGCTGCCTAGACCCGAGGGCAGCTTCTTTGTGCATCCGTCGCCAAGCCCGGCGCTAGAAACCGGGCGCTCACGCCCCCTTCTACAGTCGCCCGAGCGGTCGCCCCCTCGCCGCGCCGGCGCGCACCACTTCCAGACGAGGCGTGGCGACGTGCGCGGCGCGGCCCCCGGCAGCCCGATCCCCGCGCGCCCGCCTGTGCTTTCGCCCCCTGTGCGTCCGCGCGGCCGGGCTGGAAGCCGTGCCCCTGAGCCGAGCCGCCCGCCAGCCTCGCGGAGCCCGGGATACTCACGCGTCCGAGTGTTTGCGGGGAGGGCGCGCACTGCCCCCGCCCCCGCCCCCGCTGAGGCGGCGACAGAGCGCGGAGAGCCAGCTCTCGGGCCGCCTGAAGGGACTAGCGGGCGGCCGGCTGAAAGCCCCTCATGTTCTGCAAGCTCGCTCAAAATGCTCCTTGGTGCCGCCGACGCAGCTGCCAGGTTTAATAACTATGTCAGGCAGCCCCTCCCCCCCATAAAGAGCCACAGAGATGACAGGCTAGGGAGCGAGGTCCGCATGTTCCACCGCAGTCACCCTGCCTCCGCCACAGCGGTGCCGCGGCGGGAACGACTGTGCAGGGACCGACCGGGACAAAGGTTCGAGGGCCAGCCGTGACCGGGGATTTCTCCCGAAACCTCAGTCCTTTGCTCTTCGCGTAAATCTGATACCCTTCCCAGCAGTATCTGTGAAACAAAAGAAGCGGGCGCCTTCCTGGTTAACCTGACCTGCGTCTCAAATGTCAAGGGGACTTCTACGTAAAGGAACGCGGCAAACCTCGACCTTATTTATACTAGATGTCTGGGCATTGATAGGATAATCTGGCACCTTGCTCAATGCACGCAGGAAGCTCATCGAGCTGTTTCCCATCACGTTTTAGGGGCTCCCGCTAACGTTCCCGCCTCTGCAGAGAATTCTGGCCAACAGAACCTTACTGTCTGGGGGAGCTCCTTTGCAGATCCTCCTTAACCTGGACCATCTCCGACGCGCTGACAGCTCCTCGAGAGCGACTGGATTTTGTTAAGCCGGAAGGAATTCGCGGTTCTCTTTTACAAGTGAAATATCTCTCGGAAAGTAGTGCTTTTAAAAGACATGTACATCTAACCCGATGCAGGGCGCACTGCAGCCTGCCAGCCACGCCCCGCGGCCTCCCTGGGGCCCCGCCCCGCCCCGCGGGCTCTACCCCGCGCGCGGCCCAGCCAGCCGCACCTGCCTCTGTAGGGAGCGGTTTCCGTGGAAACTCGGAGAGCGGGTTCTCCCTTCAGACTCGCTGTTGCCCTGACAACAGAGACCTCGCATTAGGCGGTCCAGGAAGGCTGTCAGTGGATGCCTGTTTTAAATGACGGATTCAGATTCACGAGGGTAGTAGGGCAGAAATAGGAGGGCCGTGGTATTTGGGAATGGAGACTGAGCCGCGCAAACCTGAACGTGGATGGGGTTAACGGACAATGCAGACCCCGGGGCGCAGCATCTCTCACTCCTCCCACCCCCCAGCAAACAAATTTATTATACTTGGCTTTAAATGCCGTCATCCCCTTCAGCGTATTTACTTTTCTCTATTTTGCTTAAGACACTAGGTAAAAGTTTTTTAATTTTTTTTTTTTTTTTTTTTTTTTTGCAATGAGTACTAGCTAGCTCCTGGGAGAAGCAAGGAGAGACACATAAAGATGGGTGGAGCAGGGAGAGACCTCTTGGGAATAATATTTGATTAAAGATGATCTCGTGCACATAAATTAAGGAATTGTTCAGAATACAACCTTACACTATCAGGCTATGATGAATGCATGGTTATAAAATTCAGCTCTATTTCAGGTGAAGTTTTAGGTGGATAAAATGGGAAGGGTGGATGAGACTATCCATATCCATATTTGGTAAAAATCGAAATTGTTCATAAGCCATCTTGTTACCTTTGGGTATGGATATTTTATACCCATCAAACTGCAAACAGGTACTAAAAAAATAAAATGAAACAAGTGAATGCTTTGTGCAAAGTGTAACAGGGTTGAATACACACACATACCCCATACTGGTTTTTCCTTACTATAAATTGTATATTTTATATCTCAGTAATTAAAAGCTTGAAATTTGTGGCATATTTGAATTAATGAGATTTTACCATTCACATTATAATATGATGATGATAATTAACCTCTGGCTTGAGACTAAAATATGTATCTCTGCACATATGTATATGTGTATATACATAGATACACATATAAACAAACTTTTAAAATGACATGCATTTATGTAAAGTTCCATGTGCATCTAATTTTCATAAAGAAAGTGACATTTCTATATTTTAAGGAAACAGCTTCTGTAAAGGAATACTGGAAAATTTTGTCATAAAGCAAAGACTTTTGTCAAGAAGAACTAGCTAATTTGTATGTTTTGAAAATCCACACTGTGTATCTTAAAACTGCTCTGAATCACATAATTTTGTAATCATATGACACAGATATTTATTGGCAAAGACCTCTAAAACAAAAATGTGTATGCACAGTCATAGAATAGCCACCTCCCTGACCTAATACATTTCCAATTTGAAAAAAAATGTATTTTTAAAAAGTATTAAACAGATGATCACTTCTAACAAAAATTGAGAATGAACATTGTGGAAGACAGAAGAAGAGAGTAAGTAATACAAAGCGATGCAATCATTTAAAAATATCTTTCTAAAATAAATGAAACTAAATGGAATCGGGAGGGACACAAACCATAGGAGACTTTTAATCTCACAAAACAAACAAACTGAGGGTTGGGGGGGATAGGGAGAGGGTAGTGAGATTATGGACATTGGGGAGGGTATGTGCTATGGTGAGTGCTGTCAAGTGCGTAAACCTCGCCATTCACAGACCTGTACCCCTGGGGCTAATAACACATTATATGTTAATAAAAAAAATTAAAAATTTTTAAAAAGAAAAAAAATCTTTCTAAAAATAATTAAAAGCAAGATGACTATCTTTACAATATTATATTAACTGCTAATATGAGATTCAAAACAATAAATAGGTCTGATCCCAATCTATTTCAAAATCATGTGCTGTGTGTGCTGATACATATGACAATGATGAGTCAGTGGAATTCTTGGCTTTATGCTTGCCTCCATCACGTGTCTCTATTTCTTTACAGTTGTCTGGATTTTCCACCACCAGCTATTGCCAGTGAGAGCAGAGTGGTTGCATGTTCGAGAGAGTAGGCTCAGCATCTGCTAGACCTGGCCCAAGTCCCTGGTGATACTTTAAGGCTATGTATGTTTTTTCATTTGAAACATGGGCTAATAATAACATCTTCCCATTAAGGTGGTTGGGAGGATTAAGTGGTGTAAGTAAGCCCTGAAGAACAGAAGAATGTGCTCCTTATATCAGATACATTCATTCTAGTCTGGGGGCTGTTTTCTCTAGGTTCTTAATTCTCCTTTAGATAATTCTTTTAAGATTTATTAATTTATTTGAGGGGGGTGGACAGAGGGAAGGAAACTTCAGGCTGACTCCCTGCTGAATGCCTGATTTCAAGATTCGCAACCTGAGCCAAGAGTCCATGGCCCAACTGACTGAGCCACCCAGCCGCCCCTCCCTTAGATAATTTTGACCCTTCAATTAGACATTATCAAGTTCTATATCAGTATTATTTACATGTCCACAGTTTTTACTGATTCTCCTCATCATTCCTTTTTGCATCTCAGAAATTTCTCATGAGATCATTCTCTTTTTCCTTAAAGTACATCCCTAAGAAGATTCACGGTGATGGTGTTCGTCACTCAGATCTGCTGGTTTCGGTTCGATAATATCTTCATTTTGATTTTGTTATTGAAATATAGTGTCATGACATATAATTTTAGGTTCATGGTTATTTTCAATTGGCACTTTGAAGATATCGTTCATCTGTCTTCCGGCTGTGCTACTGTTGTTGAGTAACCAGCTGTCATGTAATTTTTACTTTTGTCTAGCTAATCTGTCAACCTTGAATGTTTTTTTCCTTGTTATGCTTTTATTCTGTTATCTTAGCTCTTTAAAAATATTAAACTTATTTCATATACTGTATCCAATCATTCCAATATTAGTAGTCTTTGCCGTCCAGGATTACTGTTTCAGATGACATCACTTCTTTGTTTATTCAGTGATTTTTATTTATTGTGAATTCCTGTACCTTGGAACTTGATCTACAGGACCTCTTGGAGTCCCGGGTACCACGTAGATGAACTGGGGAGGTGCGGGCACTTCTAACTTGGAGCTGCTTTAAAATAAAGTTTCGGTTTAGGGACGCCTGGGTGGCTCAGTCGTTAAGTGTCTGCCTTCCGCCCAGGTCATAATCTCAGGGTCCTGGGATCAAGCTCCCTGCTCAGTGGGAAGCCTGCTTCTCCCTCTCCCTCTGCTGCTCCCCTGCTTGTGTTCCCTCTCTTGCTGTGTCTCTCTCTGTCAAATAAATAAAATGTAAAGATCTTAAAAAAAATAAAAGATCAAGTTTCAGTTTAAAGTTCTCAGGTCCATTTACATTACATTCTCTAGCAAGTATAATGTCAGGCTCAGACACTTGGGAGTGGAAGCCTGAAGTTGGGACAACTGGAGGGAGATTTTTCTGTACTTCACCCAGCATGGCTTAGATTGCCAACATCTCCTGCAGGCAAGTCGTTTTCTTGCATGTTGTTTGTGGTCTTTTAGGGCTTCTGGTCCCACCTGCTCAAGCCACATGCTCTTTATCTCCAGGCCCCTGCATGTGATTCATTTAAACTCAGACTGTGAGGCTGGCAGACACCTTTCCTCCAGCCCTCTCACCAAAGACCTGCTCCGCCCTTGCTCCTCCTTGTGCAATCAAGCTTTCTCATACTTTTGCCTTCTATTCCCTTTACTTTGCCGCCAGCCCCAGAAGTGCTTTGAAAGTACAAGACAAACAATACCCCCTGAAAAGTAGGTAAAAGGTTTGGACAGTCATTTCACTAAAGATACATGGGTAGCAAATAAAAACACTAGAAGATGCTCAGGATTGTTCACCGCTAGGGAAATGCACATTAAAACTACAATGAGGGGCGCCTGGGTGGCTCAGTGGGTTAAAGCCTCTGCCTTCGGCTCAGGTCATGATCTCGGGGTCCTGGGATGGAGCCCCACATCAGGCTCTCGGCTCAGCAGGGAGCTTGCTTCCCTCTCTGTCTCTGCCTCTCTGCCACCTTGTGATCTCTCTCTGTCAAATAAATAAATAAAATCTTTAAAAAAAAAACCCACAATAAACTATCACTCATAATAATGGCTAAGAAATGAAAAAGACAAACAGCAGCAACTATTGGCAATAACGTGGAAGATTGGGAATTCTCATACATCCCAGGTGGGAGGACAACCATGGTACAGCCACTCTGGGAAACAATTCAGCAGTTTATTAGGAAGATAAACATACTTATGCCTTATATATTAGTTTTCTTCTGCTGTAACAAATTACCACAAATTTGGTAGCTTAAAACTACACCCCTTTATTAGTTCATAGTTTGAAGGTCAGAAATCTGAAACAATGTGACTGGGCCGTCTGCTCATAGTATCACAAGACCACAAAACGGCAGGCGAGGTGTTAGTGGGCTGAGTTCTTTCCTGGAGGCTCCCGGATGAAATCTGCCTCCAAGCTCATTCAGGTTGTTGGCAGAACTCAGTTCCTTCTGGTTACAAGTCTGAGGTCTCCATTTTTTTGCTGGCTGGCAGCTGGAGACTCCTCCCAGCTCCCTAAGGGTGTCTACATTCCTTCCTTGGGGCCCTCACCATATTCAAGCCAGTAAGGACTCACTGAATCTCCCTGCCCATCACATCTTTCTGACTTCCTTTTTTGTCTGCCACTTTTAAAAGGTGCGCGTGATTAGATCAGGCACACCCAGATAATCTCCCCTTGCCATGTGAGTGACAAATCATTATAGTCACCTGTTCCACTCACAATCAAAGGGGAGAGGGTTATACAAAGGTGAGCGCCCTTGGGGGTCATTCCTAGAATTCTGCTTGCCATGAGATACAGCCATTTTGTTTCTAGGTATTTACCCAAAAGAAATAAAAAATGTATGTCTACCCAAAGACATATAGGTGAATATTTATATCCATGTTATTCATAATAACTCAAAACCAGAAATAACTCAAATCCATCAGCTGGTGGATTAATAAAACAACTGTTGGTCTATCCATCCAGTGGAACACCAGTCCTCAGTAGAAAGGTTCAGACTCCTGATACGCACGACAACCCGAAGACATCTCAATAGCATGATGCTAAGTGAAAGAAATCAAACACAAAAAAACTATGTAATGCATAATTTCATTTATATGAAATTCTAAAAAAAGGTAAAACTATAGCAACAGAAAGTGGATCAATGGTTGCCAGGGATCAGAGGGTTCTCTGCAGTCTCGCCATACGCATCTTTGCTGCAAGCATTTTTGCTATAAACAATTTCATTGCATAACTGACTGTAAGGCAATTTTGCCATAAAAGATTAAAAAAAAACAGTTGGGTTGCATTTCTCCATTGATGCAGAACTCCCACTTTTATATTATGTAAATCTTAGCCTTAATACTGATCTATACAGTGGTGCAAAGTTTTGAACTCACCTTTCCTATAGGACCTTGGAACATCTAACTCTGGACATGTGACATTGCTCCAAGAACAAACAACACCAGAAGGCTTTCACAGCGTGACACAAAGCTCATTTACAAATATGCATCCTACTATCTGAAAACTGATACTTCTTTCAATGAAGGAAGAAATTTTATTTTTTTTTAAAGATTTTATTTATTTATTTGACAGACAGAGATCACAGGCAGGGAGAGAGGCAGGCAGAGAGAGAGGAAGGGAAGCAGGCTCCCTGCCGAGCAGAGAGCCCAATGCACGGCTCAATCCCAGGACCCTGGGATCATGACCTGAGCTGAAGGTAGAGGCTTTAACCCACTGAGCCACCCAGGTGCCCCTGAAGGAAGAAATTTTAATGAGGAAATAAAAAGTGTGGTGCTGGGGCACCTGGCTGTTTTCAGCTCAGGTTATGATCTCAGGGTTGTGGGATCGAGTCCCAAGTTCCCTCTTTCTCTGTGCCTCACTGTCCCCCCCACCCCCGCGCCATGTGTAGTTTCTCTCTCTCTCTCAAATAAATAAAATCTTTATTTAATAAAGTGTGTTGCTGAACAAGGGGAGGAATAGACAAGCTGAAAAACAAAAAAGAAAAGATAATACCATGAACAAAAGGTTTGAAAGATAAGTGCTTGGGTACAATCAAAAAAATGAAATCAGTTATTTGCATAGTTTTGCCATGAATCTATATACATTTTTCATATACTCAAATACTTTGTATTTTGCAATAAAGGCTTTATAATTTTGCTGTTAATTTTCATATTTCATTATGTCCTTCTTGATGAATGTCTCCCTTTTATTTTTTGTGATTTTATCTTTTTACGGCAGAATGGTTTTCATGCCAATTAGTTATGCAGTGGAAATGCTGGTGATGAGGGTGCTTTATGGTGGGAATGTGGAAAAAATACCGGATATGGACCAAGCATGGCTGGAAGGGACTGGCTGCATAGGGCACACGGCACTTGGTGGGGTGATGGAGTTGTGCTGTACCATGATTGTGCTGGTGGTTACGGGACTGCATACATTCATCAGTATTCACTGAATTGTACAATTAACATCAGTGAATTTCATTATATGTAAATTTTACTGTAACTGACAAAAAAGAAGACTGTAGTCTTCATATTTTATCCAGCATCTTAAGGTGTTTTATATTGGAAGTTTCTCTACACATTTAATCCACAAAATTTGTCTAAGACTTTCATAAGAGTTTCTAAATATGCCTGTATTTTTTTTATTTAAAGATTTTTATTTATTTATTTGGGAGAGAGTGAGCACACAAGTGGGGGGAGGGGCAGAAGGCGAGGGACAAGCAGACTCCCCACTGAGCAGGGAGCCCAGGACCAAGTCAGATGCTTCACCAACTGAGCCACCCGAGCACCCTGCCTATATTTTTTAATTCATAGCCCTTGCACAATGAAGTTGCATAGTCATGTGATTATTGTCTATCTCCTTTGTGTTTGACTATAAACTCCATGTGGACAGAATCATGTCTGCATTCACCACTGTACCCCACTTCCTGGGGCCATAGTGAGTCTTTGACAAATATTTGTTGGATAAATGAATAATGCCTTCTCCAGAGCAACTTCAGACATGAAAGATCAGATTACATATCTTTCCTCTAGCTGATCTCTTGAATTCTGTTACTAAAACCTTTTCTAAGCTATAACTGAAAGTTGGAGTTAGGGACCTTTCGTTTAGCCCCATGATGTTATAGAAAGCACGCATCCTGACTGCCGCTATCTGGGCAGGGAGCCCAGGGTACGTCAGTGTCACCATATGGGCTGGGAGAGGAGGAACACAGCAGCAGAGAGCTAGCTGGCTGACCTTGCTGTTTTCTCCCCATTTCCAGTCTTTGTTGTCAGGGCAAACTAAGCACCCTGCTGCACCACAAGGCTTACATTCATGGTTTTCCTTTTAAGGCATACTTGATTCATTTAAACATTAAAATGTATATTAGTATTAGAGAGCAATGTCCTTTGGGATTAAGGGAGACATTCCTAGAAGCCAAAGACTGCAGAGCCCTTTGGATTGGAGCCAGCAGCCCCCTCAGAAGACAGCAGGGCCAGGAAGGCACCAGACCATTTTCTGTTGAGAAAACTAATTAGGTCCTCCATTCATTCGACCTTGGCCTTCAGTTACTTATCTGTAAATGTCACACCCTCCCCCCCCTTCCAGGTTAATATGAAGATGCAAAACTACCAAGTGCTGAAATCCTTCATGATTATTGTAACCTATGAACTGGAAAAATATATGTGCAAAATGGTCATTTCTTTCACCTCTGGTCTTCGTATATGAATCTGTAAGCACAAATTGTGTGAATTTGATGGTCCCTCTTAAAAATATCACATAGGACACAATGACTACTTGTTACTGAGCATCTATTCCCTCTATTGGCAATAGGACCTCAAATTTCCAGAGGAAATTTGGCTTGGGTGGGATCAACCATACCACAAGTTCCAGGAGGGAGTGCTGGTGGGCTTAAACCAACTGGCACACCTACCTGTGCCCCCAAATCATCTGGATTGGATTGGACATTAGCACTAACACAATCATAACCAACAAGCCAGGACAAGATACATGCTGGGGCTCTCGGGAAAAATAAAACTTCTTTCTCTTATTGTGGTTCTGGGAGAGGAGACCATTCCTTTTACTCTGGATGTGTGGTATGAAGAATACCCCTCCAATAAGGAAGACCCCAAACTGCCTTTGGAGCTGCCTTGTGAAGCCTGCAAATAAAGTCAACACTATATAAGACAATGTGGGGAGGAGAGAACCCTGGCCTAGGTGGCATTTTTTGAGCAACTGGATCCAACCTGACCTGAAACCAGTGCCTCTAGATTTTCAGTTACCACTGAATCAATAACATCACTTTATAAGGCAGCCTTGTTTCAGCCATCATTTGCAATAAAAAATAAATATGATGGTTCATTTTAAGATTTTCAGATTAATACAAGAAAGCCATTTAGACATCACCTAAAAACTGGAGAAACAAAGGAAAAGAAGTAATTGTTTCTACTTAATCTGACCCATTGGAGAAGACTGAATCCTCTAAATGGATAGAACAATTTTGGAGAACATAAGTAGCTTACAAAATATATCGTACTTGTTAACCAGAGACAGATCCCCAGAGTCTGATTTGCCACCTTTTTTTTTTTTTTTTAAAGATTTTATTCATTCATTTGACAGAGAAAGAGATCACAAGTAAGCAGAGAGAGAAGACGGGGGTGGAGGGGGGAAGCAGGCTCCCTGCTGAGCAGAGAGCCCCATGCGGGGCTCGATCCCAGGACCCTGAGATCATGACCTGAGCCGAAGGCAGAGGCTTTAACCCACTGAGCCACCCAGGCACCCCTGATTTGCCACCTTTACCTTAAAATTTCCATTAATGATTTGAATGTAAAGAAACTTAAAATCATTTGTTGAGCAAATGCTAGTTATTTTTTTCCATTTCTGCTTCTCCAATGATAATAGTAGGCACATGTTGAATGCTCTTGAATACTCTACATCAGGCATGGAATAGGCCTTATCTCATTTACTCCCCAAAGAAACCTGAAGTTGCAATCCCATTTTATAGATGAGGAGACTGAGGTTCAAAGAGGTTAAATAAGAGATCACACGACACATGTGAGGCAGAGGTGAGATCCACATTCTGGGTCTGAAGCCAAAGTCTGTGTCCTTAACCAGTTCTCCATATTCTCAAGTCACGCCTGTCCCCTCCTGTCGACATCCTATCAGTATTTCCTCTAAATCACATTTATGACTCCCTTTCCCTCATACAACCTGCAATCGCAAAACTCTTCCTCGTCTGTGAGTGAACCATGCTCCACCTGGTCTGAAATTCTCCCACCAGTTCTCTCTTAGAGCAGGACACCAAGGAAGGGAGGAGCAGCCTTGCCTAAAGGGGTACAGTTGTCGTGTGGGAGATCTTCCCTTTGTGCTCCCATCCATCAAAAACACATGCACCCCTTGCCTGAAACCTCCCATCTCCGACCAAAGGGAATAGCTCCTTCTGCAGAAGCTGAGAGCCCTGTTGCCTCCTCCTGGTCTGTGGGGTCTCCAACAACCAGGACTGCACACCTACTGTGTGCACAGCACTCCACCAGCTTTCAAGTGTTCTTGTCGGATTCTTTCCATTAAAGTGCTGCCTCTTCTTGTTATGACAGCCCCAAAAGTGCAGAACATGGACCCGGAATATTGAGTAGTAATACTTTTTTGAAATGGAAAAATGAAGGGAAAAGAACAAAAAAATCAGAACCACAATGAGCTTCACTGCTGGCTGCTGGTGTAGCAAGGGAAACTGGCGTGTTTTGAGCACCGACTCCCCGACTCTATGTGAGATTGGTTTTAGCCACCACAAGCTCTGGGAAGTAGGGAGCTAATACCCATTTTATAGATGAGGAAACAGATGGGACTAGGCTAGGGGCATATAGCAGTGAATGGGCAAGGCTCTGAACTGGCCGTCCGGCTCCACAAGTTCAGTGTGCCATCTTAGGGCAGAGCGAGGACCATGGGCGGGAGGAGGCTGGGAATGAGATCTGAGAATGAGAAGAACTACAGGTACCAAAGGCTCCTGGGTTACAAAGTGAAGCAGGAATGAAGGTCCTGCATGACCAGCTAATAAAAAGCTAAGGGAAACATGTCCTTTGAGTCAGGAACACGATAGAAGGAAGTAGGGGACAAGCGGTTTGGCAAAGGGCCAGAAGAAAAACCTCATTTTTCCTGCATTCTGCCCACAGTGACCACAGCTTTCACGGGGAATGAAGTCGGCAGGAACCTGGTGACAGCTACATGACCCTAGAGGCCTGAAATCCCAGTTTCACTCTTCTCCCAAGTCCACTGGGCAGCCTGCTCCCAATGAGGGTGCCCCTTCCTCTGACTTCCTGTTAAACCTCAGTTTCTCCTGACTGTATGGACACACGGGCCATGGGTTTATGACATTTTTTTTCTAAAGGTGTTTTTATTTATTTTGAGAGAGAACAGGAGGGAGATAGCAGGGGGAGGAACAGAGGAAGAGAATCTCGAACAGACTCCCCACTGAGCACAGAGCCCAATGGGGGCTCGAACTCACGACTCTGAGATCATGACCTGAGCTGAATCAAAAATCAGACACGTAACTGACTGAGCCACCCAGGACCCCTAGGTTTCTGACATTTTGTTGAATAAAATTTCATCCTTGATCCCCAGTCTCCAACAACCACAATAAAAATGTGCCTTTCTTGGGGCTCCTGGGTGGCTCAGTGGGTTAAAGCCTCTGCCTCCTGCTCAGGTCATGATCTCAGGGTCCTGGGATCAAGCCCCACATCTGGCTCTCTGCTCAGTGGGGAGCCTTCTCTTCTCTTCTCCCCTCTCTCTGCCTGTCTGTGCTCTCTCTCTCTCTCTCTCTCTCTGTCAAATAAATAAATAAATAAATAAATAAATAAATAAATAAATAAAATCTTTTAAAAAAATTAAAAAAATTTTTTTTAAATGTGCCTTTCTGGAAAGGGGTGGTGGAAATGGCGAGACCGCACTGTGAACGTACTTAGTACCATAGAACTGCGCACTGAAAAATGGTTAAAATGACAACTTTTAGGTTATGTATATTTTTTAAGTGTGATTTAAAATGTGCTTATCAAAACTCTTCATGGACTTGGGGCACCTGGATGGCTCAGAGGAGCGTGTGACTCTTGATCTCAGGCTCATGAGTTTGAACCCCATGTGGGGTGTAGAGATTACTTAAATAAATAAAACTTAAAAAAAAAAAAAAAAGACCACTTTTACATTTAGGCCCTGTGACTTTAGGGCCACATCCAAACATGGAGAGCCAAGGCTTCTAATTGTGTACGACCCCAAATGTTCCCTGCTCATGCCTCTCCTTTGTGTTTCTTACTCAAAGGACATGTTTTTGCTCCCCTTAAGGAGCCCCATTCATACCTTTGTACTCCTACAAGCTGGGGCCGGTCCTGTGGCCGCTGCTGTCTGTGTGCTTGGGGAAGCCTCTTGCCCATGTCTGTCATTGTAGACACAATGTAAATCATGGCATTAGCATCCACCGGCCTGCAAAAGCTCAGTGTGTCTGCTGAGAGGCTAGTGGCCTGGGCATTTCTAGGGCAGATACTGGATGTAAAATCACTTCCCCTGCAGATGCTTTTGAAAGCAGTGAATGTTCTGCATTCTCTTGGCACCTGGTAGGAGACAACCCTAGGAGTAGAGACAGAGGCCCCTTTCAGATTATGTGTTTTATGGCATCTAATTTCTTTTTTTAATTCATTGGATGTAAGAATGATCACTCCCTGCTCATGATGCCTATATTTGCCTTTACTGGTTTGTAAAATTCAGAAATCGACCCGAAACAACCAGAGTACTAAAGCCCTGGTGATATGATTCTGTGTGATAGATCTATTCCCAAAGACGGGGGAGAGAAACAGTTGTTAGACTTGTTAATAAAAGCTGACATTTACTGGGTGTTTCTCTGTACCAGGCACTGGGCTGATTTTTTCCCCCAGGCTTTATCTCACAAAATCATCAAGGCAGTTCAATGCAGCAGGCAAATGGCACCAATGAGGAAGTTTGGCACAAAGTGATTATTTAGCTCACCCCAGATCGCAGCAGATACAAATGTCAAAGCCTGCTTTGAGCTCAGGTGGCCCAATATATGAGCCTCCATGAGCTCTTTTTTTCTTTTTTCTTTTTTTACCATAAAACAACAACGGGCCCTGCTCTGTAAACGGTTTTTAATAAATCCTTTCCAGAAGAAGAGAAAGATTCAGTACTGAAGATAATTGTACCATTCTGTGTGTTCAGATAGTTATTTACCAGATTTTAGAGTGTAACACACTTTGATCTAGTCCAACCACGACAATTTCTGGCACATTAAATATTTCATTGTCACAGCAAATGATCATGATATGGTAACCCTCAGAATTTGGAAGAGGTGCGTATATTTCATGCTTTGGTAGAAAACAAGAGGCAAATGAGCATTTCTGTGACCAAAGGCTTTGTTTAAGAGGAGAAAAGAAGCACTTAGCTCTCTGACTCAAAGAAGCTTCTGTCATTTCAGATAAGCCGCAGGCCACCAACCAGATCCCACGGACCAAGGTGGGGGAAGGGGGGGGCGTGTTCTTGTTCAGATAAGGGCTGCACATGACCATAGCAGGAAATCAAATAAAACCCAAAAAGGAGTTCAGAGGGTGATGATAGGAATGCTGATACTAATGAGATGGTTTGGGGCTGTCTCTCTTTCAACCAACGCGGGTCTTTGTTGTTTCCCGGGAACACTTGATCCCATGTTCGCGGTCAGTGATTCTTGGTTAGACCTGGAGTGTCAGTGGCTCTGGGGCAGATGCTGCAGGTCCCGTGGAATCCGGGGCTGGACTCCTGGAACCTGGGGAGTGCATCTGCTCTCTGGAGCCTCTCAGCTGCTCTGGCTGGAGAAATGGGCTAATGCTGTCTGCTCAGGACTCACACTCCCCCTTACCCTTCCATACCCCTCCTCGAGCCTGAAAAGGTCATACCCAGTAAATCAGATGGAAGTAACTTGATGTCAAACACCTGTCATGCATCTATGTACACTTGGCCACTGAATCCATGAAAAACAAACAAACGAACAATCGTCTTACAAAGTTCAATAATGAGAGGAAACCAACCCCTTGAAACCTTCTCTTCCTTCTTTCTCCTACTGAAATAGTTTTTAAAATAAGATAGAGCACCCCTGAGACATATCAAATAGGATTTCATTGAAAAAAATCCGTTTTTCAGATACACAGCAATTCTTTATCCGAATTTGGTAAGTTTGATGCCAAGTGGACACCACGCTCTGTCGAGCAGGTGCCCCCAAAATCATGTCAGTCGTGGGCTGTTGCATTGCCTCGACGTTTGGGGAGAGAAGGGGAACGTGGGCCAGAGGATACTGTATTTAGAGAGTGTCAGTCTCACGAGGTGGTCAGGCTTTCACTCAGGGTTCTGAGATACAGTCCAGCTGGGCAGGGAAGGGGAGTACCTGCTTCCTGACAAGCAGGTCATATGTCCTGACAGAGCTGGGAATGCAAGCAGGTGCTGGAAGTGGGGAGCCAGGCTCTAGGGTACTTTGGTGATTCTACAGTGACCAGAATATGGCCTCTAGTGTCCTAACTGACACGCTTCCTAGATTAAGCCCAAGGTTAACTGAATGTCTCTCCCTTTCTAACATAGCTCAGACTCTCTTCTTGGGTCTGCTTGAAGAGTGCAAGCAGTGAGTCATTTTCTCTAAAACCCGCACGAAAATCCCCCTGCTTTCCCCCAACCTGATGCAGCCAGAGGGCGTTGGTGGACTTCTGGGGTAGTCCCATCTGACAGGTCCCTCTGTCCCTCTGCTACAAAGAGCCTGCGAATTCCCCACTGCTGCTGCTCCACACGTTTCCATCCCCGGGAGTCTCTGGAGACTCTCAGTCACAAAGAGGGCTGCGCAGGCTTGCTGAAAGTCTCATTATGACTCTGAAAACATCTGCTTGGCATTTCCCTTCTTCAGTGTCTGCTTCAAAACCATCCTGTCTGGGATTTACACCACACTCCTTTTCCTCCGCAGCTTTTTTTCTTTTTTCTTTTTTCTTTTTTTTTTTTTTACACTTCTTCTCCCTTTTGAAAAGCACAGTGATGGTGACACATTTAAAAATCCCACGCTAGGTGCACCTGGGTGGTTCAGTGGGTTAAGCCTCTGCCTTCGGCTCAGGTCGTGATCTCAGGGTCCTGGGATGGAGCGCCACATAAGGCTCTCTGCTCAGTGGGGGGCCTGCTTCCTCCTCTCTCTCTGCCTGCCTCTCTGTCTGCTTATGATCTCTCTCTCTCTCCATCAAATGAATAAATAAGATCTTTAAAAAAAAAAAAATCCCATGCTATTTTCCAGCTATTCTATAGGAGGAAGAAAAGGGGATGAAAACCCTTCTAGGTGTCTACCATCAGGGCCAAGAGGTTTGCTTACCAATATGTGGAAGTGCATCAACAAAACAAGTAGGTCACATTTATGTATGTGTATGAATGTGTGTGTGTGTGTGTGTGTACATGTATAAAACAGTATCATTAATGAAAAGTAATAGCTATAAGAAACTTTTTTTTTTTTAAATATGAAGGAAGGATCTCATAATTATGCTTCCTCCCTCCATGTTCTTTTCTTTTATTTTTTTTTTAAGATTTTATTTATTTATTTGACAGAGAGAAATCACAAGTACTTTTTTTTTTTTTCCACTAGAAAAAGGCAATGGTTTTATTTCCTTTGATCTAAAGCTGGATTAATTTATGCACAAGAGAGAAGACATACCTAATGTAGTCTTCTGAACCCACATGACTCAAAATGTCAGAATATACAGGAAGCAATGCAAAGCTAATCAAAAAGAAAATACTGTAAAAGGTCACTTCATCTTTTTAGTGAATCCTATTGCCATTTAGAACCACCCCTATAATGACCACTGTTGGGTTTACCCAGAATCCCTTCCCCCTCTTTTACTAAGAGTACCTGGCTTTTCCTTACTGCATGACCCTCTCCTACTCCACATGCTCTCTGTGGGACAGCCAATCTTGGTGTCCAGCCCCACCTGCTCAAGGAGTGACGTATCACTCAGATTCACAAATCAGCAGATATTCTTTTCTTAACTAGAGTAATTTGTTCCCAGATTGGCATACAACCCCAACATGGCCAAGTAGAGTGTATCTTGAAACTGGATGCTGAGAAAGACAGGATCTCTCTTTTTTATGGTGGGAAGGGTCCCAAGCAATGACCACATACTTTGGGCTACCACTGTCTGTCTTTCCTAATATGTGGCTAAAGCCTTTATGAAACAAACAAACAAACAAACAAACAAACAAACAAACACCAGAATCCAGGTTCAAATGGAGATTCCAATAGGATGATGGTGACAGTATTCAGACCCTTCAGTCCATTATTCAAGGATAATAACACATCAAGAATCACATATGCAAGGATGACTCAACATCACATTGTGTCTTGAGACTTTCTTTAAGATTTAGTACTATGACAGTTGTACCACAGGTTTGCCAACAACATGTTCCATGTCCCAATAACCATGATGACATCCTCTAGAGATAGTTTTGTTTTGCTTTCCCCATTATTCTGCTAATGCAAAAACTATTTTCATAATTGTGTATTCCATTCTCACCTTTGCCAAATACATACATTTTTATGATAAGACTAGGGAACATATGTAGTATTATTTGCGGCCATAGGAATTCCTATGAACCGTCTCTCCTTTCTTTGCCCCTCCCCCATCACATACCCCATGACTTATATTTCTGTTCTAACAATTATTTCCCTGCATCACAGTTAATATTGGTGTTTCAATCTCCTCTATCCCTGGTAACAGCACATCATCTTTATCTCTATGTTCTCAGAATGCAGTACTGTGTGCCTGGTATACAACTGGCACTTAATAAATGCCTGTTAAGCTAGTGATTACAAGCACAATGCCATGAGAGCAGATTAGTCCAGACCAAGGTTATCCCCGTTCTGGAGGCTGTGAGCTTATATAAAGTCCACCGGCCATCAGACCCCAGACATTTAGCACAGATGAGAGGGGAAATCCTGAAATTTTCAAAAAACCATGTCTCTAGTAAGTTCTCAGCAAGAGGTAATCTACCAGCAATGTGTATATCAGACATTCAAAAGGACCAGAAAAAATGAGTCGAGCCTGATCTGGTGTGACTCTGTTCTTGGTCAGACGCCCAAGATGGACCTGCTGAATCACTGGCCTTGAGGACTGCTGACTGCTCTGTATGATCTGAGAGAACCCAGAGTGCCCATAGCATGTAGCTGTGGTGATGGAGAAAATACACTATTTGAAGGAACTTGTGGTCCTGGATATGATTATCAACCTCAACCTGGTCTCCACTATACAGATGAATTAAGTTCAATGTAAATAGCAATAATGAAAGGCAAATTAAATTTCATTGTCAGTGAAATGGTCCAAGAGGGATTCTGGAAAGGCGGGAGTGGTGACAGCATAGTGTTTGAACATTTGTTTTGTTTTTATTTATTTTTAACTAAGCTCTACACCCGACGTGGGGCTTGAACTTGCCAGGCAGCCTGACAACATGGTTTTTATTTATTTATTTTTTTTGTATTTTTTTTTTAAAGATTTTATTTATTTGACAGAGAGAGAGAGAGATCAAAAGTAGGCAGAGAGACAGGCAGAGCGAGGGGGGAAGCAGGCTGCCTGCTGAGCAGAGAGCCCGATGAAGGACTCCATCCCAGGACCCTGAGATCATGACCTGAGCAGAGAAGGCAGAGGCTTAACCCACTGAGCCACCCAGGTGCCCCACCTTATCATTTTCTTAATGACTTGTAGTTCATCTTGCAAGAGGAAGTTCTAGTTATGATTTTTCTTGGTGGATTTTTTTTTCTGGTGTGCTTACAATGTGGAATAGCCCTTCTGCATTTATTCCCCTTTTTTCCCTTAGAAACTTTATATAGAATTGATTTTTTCTATTGTTTATTTTTTCTTAAAGATTTTTATTTATTTATTTGACAGCACAAGCAGGCAGAACAGCAGGCAGAGAGAGAGAGAGGAGGAAGCAGGCTTCCCGAAGAGCAGAGAGCCCATCGCAGGGCTCCATCCCATGACCCTGGGATCATGACCTGAGCTGAAGGCCGAGGCTTAACCCACTGAGCCACCCAGGTGCCCCGTGACAGCATAGTTTTTAAGTCACACAAATTTCCTCGTTAAGACAAACTGAGCAACTAAGTAGTGACACCCAAAACCCATGAACAGCTTATACCATAAGACTAGAATTTAAGCCATCCCCACAAACCCCAAACTGCAAATAAATAGCCTCAAGGCCTGCATGGCATCTGTGCAGAAGAAAGCAGAGGGAGGCAATGAGGCCTCTGACAGAGCTTTGAATAGGAGAACGGCACACTAGCCATTAGGTGTTCTCTCAGAACAGTTTGAGAGGGGACGTGTGGGTGACTCATTTAGTTAAGCAGCTGCCTTGGGCTCAGGTCATGATCCCAGGGTCCTGGAATCAAGCCCCGCATCAGGCTCCCTGCTCATGGAGTCTGTTTCTCCTTCTCCCTCTGCCTGCCGCTGTGACAAATAAATAAATAAAATCTTAAACAAACAAACAAACAAACAAAAAAACAGTTTGAGAAGTGCAGCTCTGACTTGGAAGGGGCTTGTCCACACCAACAGTAGGCGAACACGAGAGGTCCATAGTCAGCTCAGTCTAAATCCCACGAATGCACGGAGTCCAGCCAGAGCCCCCTGCAGGCAAAGATCGCCACACAGAGGACAAACTGTGCAATCACACAGAGCAAGACATGGACACCATGAAGAAGAAAGGAAGGTCTAGATGAAAGTGCTGGAGGGGAAGAGAGCCAGACAATCTCAGAAAGCAAATTACACACACACGTACAATCAAAAACCAAGAGGGAGCTCTTTGAAGATAGAAAAGCTACCCTGCCTGACTCCTTCTAAAAGTTAAGAAAAACTAATTTTGCTTAAAAATAAACAACAGACGGGGGCTCCTGGGTGGCTCAGTGGGTTAAAGCCTCTGTCTTCAGCTCAGGTCATGATCTCAGGGTCCTGGGATGGAGCCCTGCGATGGGCTCTCTGCTCTGCGGGAAGCCTGCTTCCTCCTCTCTCTCTCTCTCTCTCTCTGCCTGCTTGTGCTCTCTGTCAAATATATAAATAAAATCTTTAAAAAAATAAACAATAGAAAAAAATCAATTCTATATAAAGTTTCTAAGGGAAAAAAGGGGAATAAATGCAGAAGGGCTATTCCACATTGTAAGCACACCAGAAAAAAAAATCCACCAAAAAAGATCATAACTAGAACTTCCTCTTGCAAGATGAGCTAAAAGCCATTAAGAAAATGATAAGGTGGGGAGCCTGGGTGGCTCAGTCGGTTGAGCCTCTGCCTTCTACTCAGGTCATGATCTCAAGGTCCTGGGATGGAGTCTTTCACCGGGCTCTCTGCTCAGCAGGGAGCCTGCTTTCCCGGCCCACTCTTGGCCTACCTCTCTGCCTGCTTGTGATCTCTGTCTGTCAAATAAATAAATAAAATATTTTTTAAAAAAAGAAAGAAAGAAAAGAAAACAATAGGGGACCTGAGTGGTGCACACAGTTAAGCTTCTGACTCCCAGTTTCTTAGCTCAGGTCATGATCTCAGGTTCATGAGATTGAGTCCACACAGGGCTCTGCACTCAGCCAAGTGTCTGCTTCTCTCCCTGGCCCTGCTCCCATGCTCTCTCTCTAAAATAAGTAAATCTTAAAAAAAAACAAAAATTAAAATGATACAACTAGGGACACCTGGGTGGCTCAGCTGCCTTCAGCTCAGATCATGATCCCAGGGCCCTGGGATCAAGCTCCGCATCAGGGTCCCTGCTTAGTGGAGGGCCTGCTTCTCCCTCTCCTTCTGCTCTTCCCCACCCCCCTGCTCTTGCTCTCTCTCTCTTTTTCACTTGCTTTCTCTCTCTCTCAAATAAATAAATAAAAAATAATCTTGGGGGGAAAAAAAGGAAAGGAAAGAAAATGATACAACTGAACAGCTCTTCCTTCAAGGGAGACATAGAAATGGACAGTAAGCACAAGAAAAGATGCTCAACATCATTAGCCATAGAGGAAATGCAAATCAAAACCACACCCCCTGGGAGGGCTATAATCACAAAGACAAATAATAACAAGGGTTGGCAAGGGCATGGAGAAACTGGAAACCTCATACACAGCTGGTGGGATTGTAAAATGATGCAGCCACTTTGGAAAACAGCTTGGCAGTTCCTCAATAGAACATACAATTACTACAGGACTCAGAATTTCTACTTCTAAGTATTTACTCAAGAAAACTGAAAACCTAAGTCCACACAAGAACTTGCGCATAAGTGTTCATAATAGTTTTATTGGTAAGAGCCAAAAGGTAGAAACAATGTCAATGTCCATCAACTGCTGAAAGGATAAGCAAATAATGGTGTATCCATACAATGGGCTATTATTGGACCATAAGAAAGTAGGAAGTGTTGACACCTGCTACAACAGAATCTTGACAACACTATGCTAGGTGAAAAAGCCATACACAAAAGACAAAATATTTTTTGGTTTCATTTGTATGAAATAGCCAGAATAGGGAAATCTAAGGAGCAGAAAGTATTCTGTGGTTGCCTTAGCATTTGAGGGGAAATGAAAAGTAGCTGCTAGTGGGCACAGAGCTTCTTTTTTGGGGTGGCAAAATGTTCGAACACTGTGATGATGGTTGCACATTTCCATGAATATACTACAAAGCACTGAACTGTACAATAAATGAATTGTATGACATGAGAATTTTATCTCAAAAAGCTCTTGCTGAAGAGAAGAAAATTATAAAAGACATAAAAGAGCAATGTAAACCAGAATCAAACAAACTCAGAAATGAGGTTATAGAATTCAGAATTAGAAATTTAAAAAAAAAATCATCTCAGAAGTGAGGACTAAACTAGAGGACTGAAGAACAGATTGAGCAATAACAATAGAAAATGCTTTAGAAAGAGAAGGTGAAAAAGGAAGATATTTTAAAAAATATCTTTCATTTAAAGAAATGAAAGAGACGGGGGTGCCTGGGTGGCTCAGTCATTAAGCGTCTGCCTTTGGCTCAGTTCATGATCCCAGGGTCCTGGGATCAAGCCCCACAGGGAACTCCCTGCTCAATGGGAAGCCTGCCTCTCCCTCTCCCTCTCCCACTCCTCCTGCTTGTGTTCCCTCTCTCACTGTCTCTCTCTGTCAAATAAATAAATAAAATCTTAAAAAAAAAAAAAAGGAAATGAAAGAGACCTTAAAAATTCAGGAGAAAGTGACAAGCATTGGAAACAAAGAAGATCCAACATATGGAGAGTATGAGTTTCTAAAGAAAAAAAATTCCAAGCAAGAGAAAGGAGCAAATACAGAAAACCATAATTTGAAAAAGACTTCCCTGCAGTAAAAAAGATTAAGACTACATAATGAAAGACCATAACACATATCTGGAATATGGACTCCAAACAACCAACACCAAGATCTATTCTAGTAAAAATAATGGGCTTAAAAAGAAAAAAATCCTTTTCTGTCTATGCTGTCTTTCTTAGAAAGAAAACCAGATTTTCATCACAAGAAATTGGAATAAAATAATATATTTAAGACACTCAGGGAAGGAAAACGTGAACAAAGATTTTATAGCTTACAAAACTGACTATTAGATAAAAGGTACAAACAAACAGTTATCAACATGCCGGGATTCAGGAATATTGAGCCTTTGCTGAGGAATCGACTAGAGAATGAGTCTCGGAAAATCAAAATGATTAGAGATACATTGAGATATGGACTGATGGGTCACTTTAGACGTATATAGATTACTTGTAGAACTAAACGTGGGTTAAAAGGAGAGGATATCATATGTTAAAGTTGTATGTGCAGATAGTGTAGACGTAGCAAAAGTATAAAAAGTAAATGAAGGAGAAAGGAAAGAGCAAACATTTTCAGGCTATTCTCAACAATCTTATTGGTGATAGTAGTAAGGTTATCCTGAGACTGTCGTATATGTTAATATGGGCTAAAGTACATGACTAATTACAGGCTCTACTAATTCTGTCATCCCTTCAGAACCAAGATTGTTCGGGTGCAAGGAGATCCAGCATAACAGAACTTAAATAAAAAAACTTGAAGGATGCCTGGGTGGCTCAGTTGGTTAAGCATCTGCCTTTGATCTCAGGGTCATGGGATCAAGCCTGGCTTCTCCCTCTCCCTTTGCCCCTCCCCCTTGTTGTGTGCTCTCTCTCTCTCTCTCCCTCTCTCTCATGCTCTCTCAAATAAAATCTTTTAAAAAAGCAAAAGCAAAAACAAAACCTTTAAGTCCTGAAATCAATCAGAAATATCAGAATGAATTCATGAAGTGATCTATCTATCTGTCTATCAGTCTTTCAAAAGAGGCCTGGGAAACAGTCACCCAATCCAGTTGTGAAAAACATTTTTTAGATTGTGGCTTGAAATGCCATTTTCCACTAAAAAATCCCCAGGGTTTCTTGGAGGACTGATGGAATCCTGATACAGTTTGAGCCTAGATCATCTTGCCATTTCAAATAAAAGTAAACTAGCAAAGACTAAAGGACTCAGAATCCAACCCAGCTGGGGTGGTCAACCAGAGTCACAGATACGTGACCTTTCTGCTCTTTCTGACATGGTGGTGTCTGGGTGGTAGGATTTCTCATAAGCTCAGGGCTCCAAGAGCATGTATTCTAGAAAACCTTGTATGACATGTGCATTGAAGTCACAAATTGTCATTTTTATGCACTGTGTTGTTTGAAGTGATCATATGCCCTCCCAGGCTCAAAAGGGGGAAACAAAGATCCCACTTCTTAAATGCAAGTGCCAGACTTTGGAGCTTTGTTTTAAAACCACCACAAGGGGGCACCTGGGTGACTCAGTCGGTTAAATATCTGCCTTCAGCTCAGGTCAGGATAGAATCCTGGGATCCACCCCCACATCCGGCTCCCTGCTCAGCCTGGAGTCTGCTTCTCCCTCTCCCTCTGTGATCCCTCTTGCTCTCACTCTCTCTCAGATAAATAAATAAAAATCTTAAAAATAAATAAATTAAATAAAACCACCACGAGAACGAATTCATTTTCTTGAAAACTGGTTAATTAAAGCAAAGGAAATTAAGGTTTTTCCAAGTGAACTGTGCCACTGAGAAATCAAATACAGTATGAAGGGATGTAACCCTTTATAAAAATATTCCAAATAAGAAATGAAAAATAAATGGTGAAATTAGAATATCAGTGTTTCAGAGACCCCAGGGAATTAATGGATCTTGACATTGAGCATTAACAGCTCATATCACCACAACATGTCAAGCAGTGATGACCTGCCTCCTGAGGAAAGAATACACCGCCACATTCAGTCCTGCTGAAGGGATCTACAGTGAGTCTAAGCCAGCGTCTGGCTCCAGCTCCCCATTTGCAGGACATACAACAGACAAGGAAACATACTGGATTGCACCATGGATATGCAGTTGGCAAAATAAGAGACTCTGAGGGGCTCTACATGTCAAGGACCCCCAGGTTCTTCAACAGATAAACTAAAAAGGAAAGAAAGGAATGGAGGGGAGCCTATAGATTAAAATAAACTTTAAAAATAGAAAATTGTAGGGGCACCCGGGTGGCTCAGTTGTTAAGCATCTGCCTTTGGCTCAGGTCATGATTTCAGGGTCCTGGGATCGAGCCCCATGTCGGGCTCCCTGCTTCTCTCCTTCTGCCTGCGGTTCCACCTACTTGCACTCTCTTTCTTTGTCAAATAAATAAATACAATCTTAAAAAAAAAAAGAAAGAAAATTGTAAAGATAAGAGGAGGGGGTTGCTCAAATTAAACTAGTGTGGAGGCGGGTGCCTGGATGGCTCAGTGGGTTAAAGTCTCTGCCTTAGGCTCAGGTCATGATCCCAGGGTCCCAGGATCGAGCCCTGCATGGGGCTCTCTGTTCAGCAGGGAGCCTGCTTTCCCCCTTTCTCTGCCTGCCTCTCTGCCTACTTGTGATCTGTCAAATAAATAAATAAAATCTTAAAAACAATAAAATAAAATGTATGACGTGACTATTACAAAATGTTAAAATGTGTTCGCTATTAGTATTTGGCAGGTGGGTATCTCTCAGATTATTTTTGTGTGTGTTTAAACATTTTTTTGAGGTGTCCCTAGGAAAGAGTCATGGCCAGACTGACTCACTCACTCCATAAACTGTAGGAAACTGAAGCTAGAAGACCCTCCAAGTCCATCTGTTTGGCTCCCTCATTTTCAAAGACAGAAAAAAATAGGAGGGCTAGTGTGGGTTTTAAATGGAAAGGTTTCTGCATATTTTCTGACACAGATTTTGCACATGATAGATGATTAGCAAACACCTGTGACGTCGATGGGAGATGCCTCCCAAGTGTTTGTTTGTGGCTCACTGCGTTCATGTTATGCTTACTTACCAGGAGGTGTGTGGATTGAGGCCTGTGACTTCATGTCCTGTTCCTGCCCTGATTCCTACGAACAGTCTGTGCCAGTGGCTTTTAGATGAGAAGGGACAACTGTCCTCTGGAACTTAATAAAAATGCAGTTTCCTAGGCTCTACAGCCAAAGACACAGATTGGAGGGGGTAGGTGGTTAGTTGGGGGGAAGGCTGGTAGAGAGTCATGACGGAGTTATTTTGAACATGTACTTCAAGATGTTGCTGATGTGGGTGGCTTGGAGAATTCACTTTGAGAACAACAGCTTCGGCAGCCTGCTTCCCCCTCTCTCTCTGCCTGCCTCTCTGCTTACTTGTGATCTCTGTCTGTCAAATAAATAAATAAAATATTAAAAAAAAAAAACTAGTGTGGAGGTATGCACATGATAAGACCATGAAGAAGCAAGGACGTTACTTCGATAAAAATCAGCATAGTGGTTACTTCCTGCAGAAGGAAGAGAACTGAGCTGGGAAGAGGGGAACAGGGGGCTTTGGGGATGGGAAATTTTGGTGATAGGGGTATTCACCTTATAATGACTCATTAAGCTCTGCATTTGCTTTGGGGTGGTAGCTAACACTTATTGAACGCTCACGGAATGCAAGGCACAGGGCTCAGCACCTAACGAATTATCTCATTTAATTCCTGCCATTATCACCACTACGATCCCTGAGTCTCTTATGAGGAAACTGAGGTTTGTGAAAGCTAAATAACGTATCCAAAGTTATTTATCCAAGGTTATTCAGTTAGTAAGTGGTAAACCTGAAATTTGCTGATGATCCACAAACTGAAAATTCCCCCCGAATAAGGTTAAGGGAAGAGCAAGGCCATGAGGATTCTAGTCTCTCCTCCTTTGCTGAGTGAAAAAAAGCAAATAAAGGAGTATTCGCTCTTCAATGTTTATTATGGAGAGATTCATTTTTGGTAAACAGCACTTTAGGGAGTGGAGGATATTGTCCTAAGTACTTTGAGATAAACTACTGACAGGTAAGATAATAATTTGATTTGGGATTTGCAAAAAAAAAATTTAAAAATTATCTCATTATAGTGATTTTAAAGATCCAGCTATCCTTACTGAAAAAAAAGTCCTACATGCTCTTCATCTTGTTTCTAATCTTTAAAAAGGAAGGAGTTTTAAATCATACATTTAAAAATAATTTAGATCGAGCAAAAAACAGATCACTAGGTTTTAAAATGAAATTTTGGGGGCACCTGGGTGGCTCAGTGGGTTAAGCCTCTGCCTTCAGCTCAGGTCATGATCTCAGGGTTTTGGGATTGAGCCCTGCATCAGGCTCTCTGCTCAGCAGGGAGCCTGCTTCCTCCTCTCTCTCTGCCTGCCTCTCTGCCTGCCTCTTTGCCTACTTGTGATCTCTATCTGTCAAATAAATAAATAAAATCTTAAAAAAATTTTTTTAATGAAATTTTGGCTATCAAGTGAGGTCATACCTTTGTAAGAAAAAGTATTAAAATAATTGATCTCTTTGTCTCTCCAAATCACTTCGAAAATTCCAAAGCAAGCTGTTACACCTATGAGGATAAATGGAGGCCTTTTAACGCATGAAACATATTATAATTTCTTTTGTGTTCTCTCCCAAGGAAATTGAAATACAGGTCCTGTTTGGTAACCAGCCCAATGCTTCCTGAATTTGTAATTAGTGAATTTTCCAGAAGAGGGCACTCATTCCCCAGGCTACTCAAAGGAGCCCCTTGCCAAAAGCTCAGTAGCAAAGAACAAAAGAGGCACATTCCACCCACAGAACTAAGAACAAAAGGGTAAATTTTTAAAAAAAGGAAAAGAAACTCAGCAGTTTTTGTTGTCTCCCATAATCTCCACAAACAGCCTATAACTTGACCACAACTTGTCATAGACAGGCCAAATATTGCATTAAAAATAAATTGGAAAGCAGCTGTTTTGTTTTGTATTTTAAAAGACATTGTTTGCTGTAATAATATCATCCTAGTAATGCCTATTTAATCAACAGTCAATTTTGCCAGAATTGTGTTTTCCCAGAATGAAACGCAGGCAGGCATTGCTGAATCCAAAGCCAATATATTTTAACATGAATCGTGTTTGGTGGGACAAAAGCCTATGTGCTCTGTTTTGTAAGATGGGGTCACTGGGCCCTCACCCCCATCCTGTCCCCCCCCCCCCACCCTGGGCTTATCCCTGGCCTCGTTTGTTCCAGTGCGCTCCTGAAAACACATCTCATCCACACGAATAGCTTTACTCAAACCATTAGGCTTTTAAAAACTCAGAGCCCCATCCAACGGTCTGTTTTTAAGAAAACAGTAAATATTCCTCAGCAAACACGAAGATAGAAATACCTCGGAGCAAGCAATTCAAAGCAAACACACCAGTGGAACCCAATCCCTCCTCCCCCTTGTTTACTTACAGGTCTTTAAGCTCTTAATATTGACATGAGTTTCTTGGGTCTCCTGTGCATTTTCTTTCCTATAGCAAACAGTATAAAGAGGCAGGCTTTGCTGCTCCAGAAAGATGGGCTAATTGTCCCCCCAAGGACGAAAGCGTGAACAGTGCTGAAGAGTTATGTTATTGGGAGCAACAGGCAAGAAGGCTTGGTTAGCAGAGTAAGTTCTGCCGCATAGACTACGGCCGTGCATTTCAGAATCCTGGATAAAAAACGGGAGCGAGAGACAATCTGACGAACCCTGTAAGTGTTGGAGAAGGCTTTGGCTACAGCTTTTTCTTAGGATCTATTTGAAAGTTTTACATGAAACTTCAGCATGCCTTTCCGAAAAGTATTTTTAGAAGCAATTAGGTTAAAAGCTTAGCGCTCTTTGGGGTTTTATCTATACGGATATCTCCTGGCCTAAGGGACCTTAAGGTATTGAATTAAGTGAGACTCCTCTTAAAAAGCAGGAGCTCCTGTATATGGAGAAGGCAGCCGAACGTGGAGGGCGCCAGCGGCTGCGACGCATTTGGAAAAGGCCAGGTGTGTCAGGTCGAGCGCTGCTGAGGCCCTGGGAGCTGTTTGTTTTAACAGGCGTCTTCCCTGCCTGGGCGGATTGGTAAGGAAGGGCCTGTGAGGTCTGGCTCAAGGGCTCAGGTGTTCCTGCCCCACCCCCTTCCAGGAGGGGCATTCCTCCCGGCCCGTGGCTGGGCTTCCTATCTGGAGGGACTAGGAAACCAGCATGAGACTGGGCACCCCTGCTCCCTCCCCTCCCACCCCAGACCCAGCGCCCACTCAGCCAGGGCTCACCCTTCCCCTATCGCATCCTGTGTCCTGGCTGTTTCCAACTTGGGCTCTACTTCCTGCTCATGGCCTGGGGCAGGAGATTTTATCCCCTCACCTTAAGGATACACAGCTTCAGGGTCGGCCACGTCCTGAAGTCACGTGTGAGGTGTGTGGTTATAACATGTAGATTGAGGGGGAAGGCCTGGTTGGTACAGTCCCTTTAGTGACCAACTCTTGGTTTCGGCTCAGATCATGATCTTAGGGTGGTGAGATCGAGCCCCGGGTTCGCTCCACACTGAGTGGGGAGTCTGCTTGAGATTCTCTCTCTCCCTCTGCCCCTCCCCCTGCTCACACAGGCGCTCTCTGTCTCACTCAAAATAATAAATCTTTTTTTAAAAAAGGTACATTTTTTTCCTTCTGAGAGGATGAGACTTCGGTTTCCTTGGACTCTCAGAGGGATTTACAGCTCCCAAAGGGCCATGCAAACCACCCCAAAGGGATTGTGAATGAACTAAAGTCAGAGAAACAAACACGGACTGAGTGATAAGCCTGGCTATCAAGACTTGGTTAACAGAGGTGCCAAAAAGAGCTGGCAGAGCCTCCCACAGTGTGTAGCCGACAAAGGGGTCTAGAGGGAAGCTAGTCCAAGTTCTTTATCTTCTAAATGAGGAAGCTGAGTTCAGAGTCATGGGTCGGGCATCAGGCCAGCACCTGGTCTGCTCGGTCTCAGAGCTCTTTCCATAATACCGTTCTTGTCATTCTCATCCTGGAAATTGTGGGAGGATGTGGCAGGAGAGAGATGACCTCGAATATCCTTGAAGTTGTTCTAGACTTCATAGGGTTTACTTAAGCAGTGTGGCCTCTGGAGCATGAATATGAGTCTTGATTCTGCCTCTTCTGCCTTTAGTAAAATTATCTCAGTCTGTGTGCCTCAGCTTTCTTATCTGTAAAGTGGGAACAATAGTGGCACATACCATTTCAGATTTTGCTGTGAGGATTAAGTGGGCAAATATATGATATATATTATATATACTAAATATAACATATATTACTTAGGCTTTGACACATATTAAACACTCATCCTCACCTATTGTTTACATTTTAACCAGCATTTATTGAGCACCTGTGATACTCAAAGCACTGTGCCAGCCACCAAAGATTCAAAGACGAAAGACCCAATTTATTCCCTCCAGACTGGAGTAGGATATGGGCAATCACAGTTAATTAAAATATTTCATGACAAGACCCTCAAGAGTGGTTTGCCCAGTGCTCTTGGGCCAACCTTAGTAACTGGGAAGGGCAGTCATTAATGCCTGATGTCTTAAATTTTCCCTGAGACTCAAAATGCAAACTTGGGTAGGTGAAACAACAGTGTACTCTCTAGACGTACCTGCTGAGGGACCCTGGAAGGACCGAGAGTATGCTCTGTGCAAATGCAAATAGCAGCTGCTCTAGCTCCACTTGGGGCAGGGCTGCCAGAAACTGGCACTTGGCCAATTGGGATTGAAGGTAGGAGCAAAATTGAGCATGAGTGCAATGGGCTGGGAAGAGCTGCTTGAGGACCAAATATAGCAAATGGTGCCAGGATATCCTGGGATCTGGTTATGCCCCACAGTTAATGAGTCAGCCAGAGCAAAGACACAGGGAAATGGAGCTGGGTGAGGTGGAGCACAAGTCTAGGTTTACATCTATAGGGTGGCTATGTTCTGTGCTTCCTTTTTGAAGGCATCCAGCTGGGGCCCCAGCCTACCAATCCTGTGGTTTAACTAGAAGGCCCTCTGTATTAGCGTTATCCAGGGAAAGGGAGCCAATAAGATGCATATATACTTTAAGAGATTTATTTTAACGAATTTGCTCATGCTACCGTGAGGTTTGCAAGTCTGAAATTTGCAGGACAGACTGATGGCCTGGAAACTCAGACGGGAGCTGATATCGCAGTCTTGAATCTGAAGGCTGGAAACTCAAGCAGAATTTCTTTCTTTTTTTTTTTTAATTGAAATTTTAAAATTAAAATACAATGTATTATTAGTCCCAGGGGTACAGGTCTGTGAATCACCAGTTTTACACACTTCACAGCACTCACCATAGCACATGCCCTCCCCAATGTCCATAACCCAACCACCCTCTCCCTACCTGCTTCCCCGGCAACCCTTAGTTTGTTTTGTGAGATTAAGAGTCTCTTATGGTTTGTCTCCCTCCTGATCCCATCTTGTTTCATTTATTCTTTTCCTACCCCCCAAACCCCCCATGTTGCTTCTCTACTTCCTCATATCAGGGAGATGATGATAGTTGTCTTTCTCCAACTGACTTATTTCGCTAAGCATAATACCTTCTAGTTCCATCCACGTCGTCGCAAATGGCAAGATTTCATTTCTTTTGATGGCTGCATTGTATTCCATTGTATGTATAGACCACATCTTTTTTATCCATTCACCTGTTGATGGACATCTAGGTTTTTTCCATAGTTTGGCTATTGTGGACATTCAAGCAGAATTTCTATACTGCCATTTGGAGGAAAACTTCCAACCTCTTTGGGGGAACTCAGTCTTTTCTCTGAAGGCCTTCTACTGATCAGATGAGGCCCACCCACTTTAGGGAAGTTAGTCCACTTTTCTTTAAGTCTTCTGATTTAAATGTTAATCACATCTTCGCAGCAATATCTAGACTGGTGTTTGACCAAACAACTGGGCACCGTTGTTGCTAGGTTGTAGCTAGGTTGATACATAAAATTAACTGTCACACCCTCTGACTCTAACACTCACCAATGACTGTGGGGCCACATGAAGTTATGAGGGAAGGAGAGCCTTTAACATTTGAAATCCCAGGAAATGTGACTCTTCTTTTCCAACTCTCTGTTCACTCGTCACCTCCTCTGGGCAGGTGCTCCCTCCTTTGTGCCATGAGGTCTGGGTTCCTCTTTTATGACCCAGTGCAACCACTAGCCCCTACAACCTCAGCAGTCTTGGGTTGTACGCCTGTGTTTATTCTTCCCACTGTCTCTCATCCTCGTACCCCTAGGGCATATTTTCATCGCACCTACTGGACACAGTAGACACTTAGTAAATGTTGATTCAGTGATGAAGTTTCTGCTTTTGGAATCTCAGCCGAGCCTCCACATCAGTGAAGCAGAGAATTCAAGTTCCCTGACAAACCTTGATGCCAAGGAAAGCCCAGCATCTGAGATGACAGATGGCCCTTATATTGATGTTAAACATTAAACTTATCAAAACACACATCGTGCCCAGTGATGAATACTACACTTCTATGTAATGTGCTAATAGAAACACATATTTTTCTTATTCACCATCAGATAGCAGCTCTGAGTCACTTCCTTGGGAGTGGGAGTTCAAATGAAGGATCTTGACGTGAATGAGGTTCCAGACTCGTCCTCTGGGCTTGCCTGTCATTCTTCCCTTCCTCCTCTCCTAAAGCATTTCTTGGGTGCTGACTATGTGTCAGGAGTATGGTCCCAGCTCCTCAAAAAGTTCATGGGCTAGGGCTTAAGATGTCACTTTTATGGTCATAAAGAAATGCCAGATTTGCTTGATATTTTTTGCTAAGGGAACATAGTGAGTCTTAGGTCAAATTGTCATCTTTCTTGACTTCTCTTTTTTTTTTTTTTTTTGTAAGATTTTATTTATTTATTTGATGGGAGAGAAAGAGTAGCAAGGAGAAGCAGATTGCTCCACTAAGCAAGGAGCCCGATGTAGGGCTCGATTCCAGGACCCTGGGATCATGACCCATGCCGAAGGCAGACAGTTGACCCACCGAGCCACCCAGGGGTCGCATGACCTTGTCTTTAAATCTGACACACAGTCGAGGCTTTGGGCATTGTAAGCCACTGTGCAGTTCAAATTTTGTGCCATCTCTTCTCTAGCAGCATGTGATACATAAAAACACCCATGTATCGGGCTATAAATTTTGCTCCATGGCAAACTTAGACTAAAGGCAGTGGAGAAGACTCCCCCACCCCTTTCTCCTCCCTCTGACCAATACCTCAAAATCAAACTTGGGAAACAAAGGGGGAATAGAGAAATGTGTCCTTTGTAATTATCATACAATTGGAATAGAGTGGAATGCCACCCTATTACCAACTAGAAAAAGAAATGTGTCCAGGGTGATACTTGATAAAATTCAATATGCCTCAAAATACCAGAAACTCTCTAGTTGTATCTTATATTCATATGTGCATCCGTGCACATATCAGCTAAGGATATGGCAGGGCCTAATTCCCAAACTGGGACAGGAGACGTGTCTGGGCATGCACAAGACAACAGGCTTGGCAGGGGCCCTGGAGGGCAGCTGCTCTCTGTACCCAGCAGCCCAGGTAAGGGCAAGGAAGCTTATCTCTGGCCTGAGCAGTTTTTTAAAAAGTCTCATGAGAAATCAAAATCCCAAGCTTGTGTCCAGTGGGTGTGAGGTCCAAATTCACACTATCTGCAAGATGAGGGAATAACAAGTTAAAAAAATTAGTATAAAAACGATTCCTTAGGGCACCTGGGTGGCTCAGTCATTGAGCGTCTGTCTTCAGCTCAGGTCATGGTCTCAGGGTCCGGCATAGGGCTCTCTGCTCAGCGAGGAGCCTGCTTCTCCCTCTCTCTCTGCCTGCCTCTCTGCCTACTTGTGATCTCTCTCTCTCTGTCAAATAAATAAATAAAATTTTCAAAACAAAACAAACAAACAAACAAACAAAAACAAAAGAACTATTCCTGAACCAGCAAAATCCTAGGGCCCAGAGTAGAGGATGACATTTTTTTCCCAACTGTTTTCCAAGTTCCATGTCACACACTGGGAGAAGATATTGTAAAGCATAGAACCAATGAAATGTTTTGAATCCAGATTTCTTTAATTCAGTAAGGAAAAAGACAAGGGCACCTGCTGGCTCAATTGGTGGAACATGAAACTCTTGATCTCAGGGTTGTGAGTTTTGAGTCCCACATTGCGTATAAAGAGTACTTAAAAATAAAATCTTAAAAAAAAAAAAAAAAAAGACAAAACAACCCAATAGAAAAATTAGCAGAGTATGGAATTAGCAATCTACAGAAGAGGAATATGTATGGCCATTAAAAAAGGGGAAGAAAAAAAACCCAAGGCAACAAAAATTAAACGTAAAAATGACAGCATTTCATACCTTATCGAATCAGCAAAAATGTTAAAGACTGTTAAAAAATATTGGCAAATGTGGGTGGCTCAGTCAGTTAAGCATCAGTCTCTTGATTTCAGCTCAGGTCTTGATCTCAGGGTTGTGAGTTCAAGCTCTGCTGGACTCCTCGCTGGGACTGGAGCCTACCTTTAAAAAAAATTGGCAGGCAGAAGGGGAAATGAGAAGCCTCTGTGGGACTGTAGGTGGCGCCACCACACGGAGAAACACTTTGTTGTGGTCGCAGTTGTGGGAAATGAAGTTGGAGAAGTGTCAGTGAGTAGGGGATGGCTAAATAAATCGTGACGATACTCACACATTGCAACACCATATATAGCCTTAAATGGACAAAGTAGAGATACATGTATTAATATAGATATATTTGGAAATATTAATGAGAAACAAGAAAGAGCAGAAATACCATACACTACAGTGACTATGTATGCTATATGGCATTTCTGTTATTTTCTTTCTTTTCCATATATAGAGATATATAGTTTATAACTAGTTTATATAAACTAGTTTATATAAATAGTTTATATAAATACATACATACATATTATATATAGGGTTTTTTTTTTACATATAGTTGTGTAGTGTGTATATATACACACTACACAGAAAATTATTCTTTCAAAATATAAAACCACAGATGGGGGACGCCTGGGTGGCTCAGTTGGTTGAGCAGCTCAGGTCCTGATCTCAGGATCGTGGGCTCAAGCTCCGCAATGGGCTCCACACTCAGCGGGGAATCTGCTTGAGATTCTCTTTCTCCCTCTCCTCTGCCCATCCCCCCACTCACTATGCTCACAGCGCATGCATGCTCACACTCAATAAAAAAAATAATATTTTTTAAAAGACAAAATGGAAAAATAAAATCGTTTTAAAATAAATAAATAAACAAACTCCAGGTGAAGGACACATACCAGCTTCAGGATTACTACTTTCGGGGAGGAAGGAAGGGAAAGAGATAAATGGTATGGCAGTGAGGACTCCATTGTATTAATAAAGATCTCTTTCTATAAAAATAAAATGTATAAAGGGGGCGCTTGAGTGGCTCAGTGGGTAAAAGTCTCTGCCTTAGGCTCAGGTCATGATCCCAGGGTCCCGGGATCGAGCCCTGCATCAGGCTCTCTGCTCAGCAGGGAGCCTGCTTCCTCCTCTCTCTCTGCCTGCCTCTCTGCCTACTTGTGATCTGTCTGTCAAATAAATAAATAAAATCTTAAAAGAAATAAAATAAAATGTACGAAGGAACTATTACAAAATGTTAAAATGTGTTCACTATTAGTATTTGGCAGGTGGGTATCTCTCAGATTATTTTTGTGTGTGTTTAAACATTTTTTTGAGGTGTCCCTAGGAAAGAGTCATGGCCAGACTGACTCACTCACTCCATGAACTGTAGGAAACTGAAGCTAGAAGACCCTCCAAGTCCATCTGTTTGGCTCCCTCATTTTCAAAGACAGAAAAAAATAGGAGGGCTAATGTGGGTTTTAAATGGAAAGGTTTCTGCATATTTTCTGACACAGATTTTGCACATGATAGATGATTAGCAAACACCTGTGACGTCGATGGGAGATGCCTCCCAAGTGTTTGTTTGTGGCTCACTGCGTTCATGTTATGCTTACTTACCAGGAGGTGTGTGGATTGAGGCCTGTGACTTCATGTCCTGTTCCTGCCCTGATTCCTACAGATAGTCTGTGCCAGTGGCTTTTAGATGAGAAGGGACAACTGTCCTCTGGAACTTAATAAAAATGCAGTTTCCTAGGCTCTACAGCCAAAGACACAGATTGGAGGGGGTAGGTGCTTAGTTGGGCGGAGGGCTGGTAGGGAGTCAGTGACGGAGTTATTTTGAACATGTACTTCAAGATGTTGCTGATGCGGGTGGCTTGGAGAATTCACTTTGAGAACAATAGCTTCAGCATTTTGGCCCCCTTGGCTAAATACCTGCCTTGGTTTCCTTTCCTTTGAATAAAACAGGGGAAAAAAGGAGGCCTGGCTTACCGCAGGTGAACATGAGACCTCAGAAACCAGGGCAAGGCTCATCACCCAGCCTCATGGAAAAAAAAAAAAATCCTGGACTTGACGCCAAAATGAAAGTAGATTATTTATCTAGTTAGAAATGGAAGAGGCAAGTTTCCACTGTAAGTGCCAAGGGTGGCAAGCAGATGGTAAGGTAATGCTTGAACGAAAGGGGAGTCCAGTCCCTTCCCCCTGTTCTTGATGGGCAGAAGTAGAAAACAAGGAAGAATCCACTGAGAAAGTTCCTGCTGATTTACTCAACTGTGGACTCATGTCTTATCATGTATTCTTGTTTGCAAAGCACTCTCAGCCTTCTGATAAAAAAGAAGGGAACAAAATATTGGCAACGTGTTCACTATTACTATATTGAAGGAGCGACCCAGCATGAATATTGACACCCCAAATGCAGAACTGGCTAGCAAGACAGACAAACAGATGGATGGGCAGTTGGCCAGCACTTCAGACTGACATAAACTAAACCTTATTCTACATGCTGCCCCACCACCTTCCAACTCACATTCCCAGAGTCCCAGAGTCCACAATAGAGTTGTAAGGGCTGGGGGCGTGTCTGTTAAAAGGTGACAAGATCTGGGAAAGCCCGGAGCACCCATGCCATGGGTATCAGTCATCTCAGAGGCTGCCCAGGAGGTGACACATGATGAGTCTTGGGGGAGGCTGTTGCAGTGGCCCACATGCCTTTTCCCCATTCTTGGGAAAGCCAGACACAGATCCCACAGGACCCACACTCAGCTGGGCAGTTCCTTCTATTCAAGGTTTTGGACCTTGAGTTAGTAAAGCAAAGAGTCAGGGATAAAAAGACCAGCTTTGAGACAGTGGCAATGATGGCAGCAAAGCAGGGACAATGTCCGGAGTCTGGTGTGGGCAGAATCTTCACAATCAGTTTCTAGAGCATGATTTTGGCTGAGTTCTGGCCTTGAGGCTTCCTTTATTCCCACAGATTTTCATTCCTCTCGATGGCTCTATGAGCTACCCAGTATCTTTTCAGTACCTCGTATCTACCTGAATCAGCTGGAGTTGGTAACCATTGCTTACATCTAAGAACCTAGCTGATTCAATCAATGCCTCAGAGGAGGAAGGTTCCAGGTAAAGGAAACTACCTACTTAAAAAGAAGAAGAAAATGTCCCTGTAATTCATTCCAGAGATGGTAAAGTCAGGAGCTTCAAAACCTCATTTATTATTAATGACAAATGTGTGTCCAAGATCTCTACACTTTAAAGAAATGGCACAAGCCATTTGACTCAGCATTTCCTGTTCTAGAACTTTATCTCCAGAAACACTCCCACAAGGATGATGCTAGTTGTTGGGCTTGAATGACAAGAAAGATGGTAGTACCATTTTCTGGAGCCTGATAGAGAAGAAACAGGTTGGGTGGAGAGGGTGGGAATCAAGGGCAACATTTGGGAAATGTTGTTTGAGATGCTCCTGTAGTATCTGAAGGAGATACCAAGCTGGTACTGAACCTGGTATAGGAATTTGGAAGTCAGGGATATTCCAATCAAGGAATAAATTTGGAAGTCATCAGTAAATGGATGGTGTTTAGAGCCATGGTTGAAAACACCAAGGGAAAAGATTGAAAGAGAAGAATGAGAGGGCATACACAGAGATCAGGGGGAAACTCACTCGGTGAAGGAGACTGGTTAGAAGTGTCTTGTGTGCTAGGAGGAAAATTTAGAGGGTATTGATCAGGAAAAATGAGAGAGGGGAGTGATCCAAGGGAAGGGAGTAGGCATTTGTGTTGCACCTTGCAAGTATGGTTACAATAGATAAAGTTGGATTTGACAACATGGCAGTCATTGATGACCTTGATGGGAGGAGTTTGAGGGACAGTGATGGAGCCAGAAGCCCAGGACCGGGGGTGGGGAGGGGGAACTGAAGAGTTAAGAATTGGTAATTAAGTAATTATGTGTTGTAGACAACTTGGTGGAAAAGTTTTGTTTTGAAGCAGAACAAAGTGGGAAGAAGCTAAGGGCCTGTGGGGTCAAGGAAACAGTATCATTTTTAATGGTGGGTGATTCTAGCTTATATTTGTATGTTAGTTGGAATGATCTAATAGAGAAGAAATTGTTGGTGTAACAGAAGGAGAGATAACTGGAGAAAGGAAGTTCTTTGTTAGGCTTCTGGGAGGGGCAGTTGGTTGGGTGTCTTACTTCCGCTCAGGTCATGATCTCAGGGTCCTGAGATCAAACTCCGCATCAGGCTCCATGCTCAGTGGTGATTCTGCTTCTCCCTCACCCTCTGCCCCAATTCCCACTCATACTGGCTCTCTCACTCTCTCTCAAATAAATAAATAAAATCTTTAAACAAACAAAAAGGAAGTTCTTCTTCATTCAGCATTTAGCACTTACCACATGACAGGCACTATATTGGGCACCCACCATAGAACACTGAGTGACCCAAATACGGTTGCCATTTTCATAAGCCTCCTTCTGGGGTGAGCTCAGGTGAAGGGATGGCTTTTGATAAGAGCAAGACAGGTATAGATGTAGGTATATTGTATGTTTGGGATGGGAAGAGAATTGAGTCCCCTCTGGTGGTGCCTGCTTTCTCGGCAAAGCTAAGTGTTAAGCAGGTCATCAGTAAAATTAGGGGAGCAGGAGGTCATATGGGAGGTGTGAGGAGAGAGGAAAAGTATGACAGTGCTGCTTAGGGAAAGTAAACTCTTGAGAGAAACGAAGAGGGTAGCTCAGTGGTGCCCATGGAGGTCAGGGGCCATGAATTTAAAGTAAAACCAGTCATCCTGATCAGGTGATTATTTTTCCTGTCAAGGTCAGCTGCTCAAGGGCAGGCAGGTAGAAGGTCAATGTTTGAATCAGTTAAGGTTGGGGCTTTGCCATAAAGGTGTGACTTAGAGAGGAGAGAAGCATGGAAGTTGAGGAAGTCTGCCGGGGAGAGGTTATAATGATGGATCTTGTAATCTAGGTAGGTATGGAGGACAGTGATGAGGGAGGGGGTTATGGATAAGGCAAGGTCAGGAATGAGTCTGAACTCTTTGGGTGGGGTCCCAGAGCATGCAGGAGAGCTGGGAGCTGGGAGCGGTTGGAGAAGAGGGTATTTGAGGTGGATAGTTGAGAGGTGGTGGAGAAGCTTCTGGGACAAGGTCTATGGACTGTGATACTGGAGTAATTGAAGTGGGAACATGACAAGGCTGAATGGGAAGCCTCCAAAAGACAAGTTCATGCCCTGGAAACTGTGAGTGTGACCTTGGAAAAGGTCTTTGCAGATGTAATTCACTTAAAGAGCTTGGATTTTCTGAGGGGGCCCTGCATCCAACAAGTGTCCTTATAACAGAGAGAAGAGGAGAAGACCTAGACACATAGGAAAACGCCATGTGAAGAGGTCAGAGTTACACAGTTACAAGCCAAGGAATGTCCAGTGCCACGAGAAGCTAGGGGGGGCAGGGAAGTCTTCTCCAGTAGAATCTTCAGAGGGACGGTGGCCTGGCAATACCTTGGTTCGGGACTTCTAGCCTCCAGAACTGTGAGAGAATAATTTTCTGTTATTTTCAGACAGCCGGTCTGTGGTATGTTTTTACAGGACATAATACAGAAACCCAGCAGTGGTGACTTTGGTGGGTTCCTCCACGTGGATACCGAAGTCATTGTAAATGAGGCAGGAGTCCGGGTGGAGGAGAGATCCCTGAGCCAGAGCTGGAGTGTGCAGGGAAGGGCAGGAAGGATCGGAGGTTGGTGAAGAGCCATGGGGGAAAGCAGGCTGTGGGATAACCAGATAGCACATGCTTGAGGGGAGCTGTGGGTTTTAAAGAAAAGATAAGAGAAATAATTTGGAAATGGCAACGGGGGAGGGCTTCCAAGGAAGTGATTCCGTGGGCGGGGGTAGTAAGGGGGGCAGTGTGGTGTCAGTCAACAGAGAAAGGAAGAGATCACTCAGAGAAGGGGTTGACAATGTGGAGTCTGCCAATCATAGCGGGGGGTGTTGGCAAGAGGAGACAAGGGGCCCATTTAGGGGACATGGAGGGCAGAACAGGAACAAGAGTCAGGGGACAGTTGCCAGGAGGCTTGGGGTTCTCATGGGACCAGTGGATAGGCTCTTGAGGCCTACACCAAGGCCTGCAGTCCTGAGAGGCAGGAGGACTACGGGTCAGGGTCTGTGCTTCCCAACACTCAGCTTGCTTGTTTGGGGCCTTGGGGGACAACTGCCTAGGATGGCTGCCTTGGCAGCATTGTCCCAGGCGCACCTGTGCATGGCTGCCTGGGGCAAGGGGTGGTTGGGGGAGTGGGGGGGTGGTGGGGAGGGTGAGGCGTCCAACACGCAGCTGGCTTTAAATTCCCCACAGTCATTTCCTAAGGGCAGAGCTGAAGCATTTGAGCTTGTTTGTCTAGATTCATGGCCAGATTACCTCTCAAGATTTATCTGAATGGGTGTCTAACAATAAAGGGTCTGTTAAATAAATTATGATACATTCATACAATGGAATGTTATGCGACCTTACAAATATGTGGTGAAGAATATGGGGAAATATTCACAAAAATAGTTAAGTGCAAAAAGCAGTTTACAGAATATAGACTATGATCCCAATTTGGCAAAACAGAGGTTTCTCTACAGGCGTAGATAGGCCTGGAAATGGACTGTATATACTGCAATATATAAATAACAGTCTGCTGAAAATAGAAGTATGGGAAATTTTTTATTTTCTTCCTACTAGTCTGTATTTTCCAGAAAAGACAATGAATGTTTATCACTTTTGTGATCAGAGGGATAAATGAAAGAAAATCAGTTCTATTATACTTCTCCAGAAAAAAATCTTTTCTCCCCCTCTCTGAGAGGAACATTTAAAGAAACTTTTGAAATTACTTTGAAAAGTTCAGGGACTGATGGCTGCAAGTAAGAAACTAAATTGTAAAAAAATTTTAAAAATTAAAATTAAAATTAAAAAAGAAAAAAGAAAATTCTCAGGGCTTCCTGTGGCTCACAGTAATTGGGACACTTCACCCCTTGAAGCTCTGTCCCTTAACTACCCCTTCAACACTGAAACAAAGTATCTGGAGTTGAAACAGCTGTTGTGGTCTGGATCTGTGGGTCTTTTCCACAATGTGCCAGACAAGTGGCCTGCTGGACAGAGCTCATTTCTGTTTGGCTGCAACACCCAGGCAACATGTAGCCTTTTATTCTAAGACTTGCCTACCTTCACCTTATACCTGTAAGGGAGCCCCAGGCCCTCAGGCTTTCCTACTGGGCCACTAACCTTGGCGGCTTCCGGGTTGGGGATGGGACCCTCCCTCCCCATCCTGCTCCGATTGCTCTCTAGCTGCCCCCATTCCCTCCTGGCCCTTGGCCTCAGTTGCCCTTTCTGGCCGTGCTCCTGCCCTTGAAACTCACCCTGTATTAACTCTTCTTGGGTTTAGACTTATCCTCTGGCTTCTTCTGCTCCATGCTACTCCAAGAGTATGCCTAGTCCCCTCTTGGACGCCTTGGGCCTGTCCCTCTCACTTCCTCCCTAAGGAGGACTTTGAAATCAGAGAGGGAGGGAGGGAGGTAGCCCACTTCCTATGGCTCTCTGCTAATCTGCATTTGGTTCAGATTGGCCCGTATGTTAAGAATTGTTGATCCTAATTCAGTTTCAAGCCACTTACAGATAGAATTTGCATGCTGTCTCTGCCCTTATACAGACACTGGCGAGCTTGTTGAACGGGCTCAGAACAGATCAGGTATAGACCTCCAGAGATTTCCTGTGGGGACTGACACTCACAGGGCGTGGTAACAACCCATCTAATGTGGATGATTCGGCCTAAAGTTCTCCACACACTTACAAGGCTAAGGCCTTACCGAAATCCCAGCACAAGCATCCCAATACCCCCCGATGTTCCAGGCCAGGGTTATTCCTCAATCACTACCCTGCTCAGAGACTTAGAACCTTACCCTTCTGGTCTATAAAATGAGGACATGTGGCAATATTGGCCTTGGGCTGTCATGAGATAATGTATGTGAAAGCACTTTGCAGCCTGTAATTTATGATTGTCACCCCAAATGGTAGTGGTTGACAATTGAAGCTCTACCTAGGAAAGGCTGAGAGTCTGCCCCTACTTGTTTTCAGTAATCTGTGCCCCTCCCAACGATCAGGACCACCCCCCTTCTAGATATTTACAAACCATCCATTGAATAACGTTTTTGAGTGTTGCCAGGAATTTATATCAGACTCAATGGTCTAGAGCTTATGAAACCAATCCGCTCCCCTTTTTTGAAAATTGAAGCAACCCATCACACCCTGTTGTATCACTGACACGGGAGTAGGATCCAGACTGTGTATAGAACTAGGATAAATCAACAAGAAAGAGATAAACAGCTCAATCGAAAAGCTGGCAAAGGGCGCGAATACGCAATTGACGGAAGAGGAGACCCAAAGAGCCCATAAAAATACCAAAAGGTGCTCCTCCTCTTTTGCAATCAGGGAAATGTAAATTAAAGTCGTGATGAAAAACCACTTCACCCTTTAGATTAGGAAATACAAATCCAAGTGCAATGAGGACATGGAGGAGGGGACGCCACACAGTGAGGGAGGGGAGCTGGGCAGCTCCAACATCGAGTTAGCTAGGGGAGCGCAGCGCCGGCCTCAGCAAGATGGCGCCCAGGTGTAGCCCAGAGACCAGTTCTTGCCCATGCACCCGAGGAGACATGGATCCAGATGGGCACAGCAGCAACGTTTATTAGGAGAAGAAGGGCAGGAGCGCAGGGGGGCTCAGTCAGTTGAGCGTCTGCCTTCAGCTCACGGCCCTATCTCAGGGTCCTGGGATCAGAGTCCAGGGCAAGGGCTCCCAGCTCAGCAGAGAGTCTGCTTCTCTACCAGCTCCTGCTGTCTCTCTCTCACACAAAGAAATAAATAAAATCTTTAAAAGAAAAAAAAAAAGGGAAAATAACTTAAATCTTCCATCATGTAAGAAAATGGATTTTAAAATCATAGTCTTTACGCAATGGAACTCTATTCCACAATTAAAATGAATGAACATCCCAGCACACCTAAGGAGGGCATATAAGTCCTTATAATGTGCTACTTATCTTTTTTAAGCAATGTCATGGCTACAAAGATGCAATCACTTTGTAAAAAATTCCTTGAGCTCTATCTTTAATTTTCAACGATCTTATCAAATAGATATCACACATCGATAAAAACAGTGTGCAAAAAGATGAATGAATGTGAATTGTATATATCACCATAGATCAATTTAAAAGACCTAGGGTTAAGAAAGACAGATGTTGCTGAAGGCTACATGGAGTGTGGTGTCATTTATATAAAGTCTGCGAATGGGCCAAATGATTAGGTATGTTGTTTATGGATACACACAGATGTGGAGAAAGTATTCAAACACACATGGGGTGCAGAGGCAAAGGAATGAGTTTAGAAGGGCCACACGCAACAACATACCTGTAAACTTTTGTTTTCCAAGCTGGGTGGTAAGTATACGGGTACGTCACTGTATTATCATGCATATTTTTGTATACATGAGGAGGGCTTCTAAGTGAAATGTCTTATTTAAAACATTTTATAGGAGCGCCTGGGTGGCTCAGTTGGGTAAGCGTCTGCCTTCAGCTCAGGTCATGATCCCAGGGTCCTGGGATTAGGTCCGGCATTGAGGGGGGAGGGTCCCTGCTCAGCGGGGAGCCTGCTTCTCCCTCTGCCACCCTGCCCCCAGCTCGTGCTCTCTTTCTCTTGCTCACTCTCTCTCTCTCAGATAAAGAAAATCTAAAAATAATAATAATAACAAATAAAGCATTTTGTATAAAATCAGAACCAGTTTTCTGGTTCTCTCCCTTTCTCCAGACTTCTCACAGGTGACCTCAGAGGCTGAGAGTACTTCCTGTCTGCGTGTTTTTCTCACACCGAGGGGAGGTAGTGGTCAAAACTCCAGAGCCAGACTGCCTGGGCTCAAATCCCAGCTTGCTATTAGCTAACTGTGTGACCTTCAGCAAGGAATATAGCCTCAGTTTACTGATCTCTAAAATGGGAATTATAACAACATCCACCTAGTAGGGTTGTTGACAAAACTAACGGAGCCAAAGTGCCCAGAGCTGTGCCTGACACACGGTACACACTGTATGCATGGGTTCTTCCAATGAACTTTCCAAAACATAAGTGTGGACTGTGGAGAAGCCGAGTGTCACCTGGGTCTACCCTTTCATCATTGTTCACCCTTTCCAGCTCTCCCCTGAGCAAAAGGCACCGAACTGAACAAAGGCGGAATATTTCCACATTCTGGTTTCTTCAAGGTCCATCACCGTGAAGGGCTTGCTCTTGCTCTTTCTCCTGCTTTTGCCTTTGTCTGCCCCTCACTCTAAAGCCCCATGGCTGTCATGTCTAGCTCTCTTCTCCGGCCTCAGGACATTCTGGGTCTGGCTCCCTGATCTCTTGCTTCAGAGGCCATTAGTTGTTTTATTGGTTCCCCATGGCATTTTAAAATAACTTGAAACAGTTGCCTACATTTATACACTTATCAGGAACATTCACATTAAAGTCTGGATCCGGGGCACCTGGATGGCTATTGTTTAAGCATCTGCCTTCGGCTCAGTCATGATCCCAGAGTCCTGGGATCAAGTCCCACATTGGGCTCCCCACTCAGCGGGGAATCTGCTTCTTTCTCTAAATTCTCCCCTCTCATGCTCTTGCTCTCTCTCACATAAATAAATAAAATCTCTAGGGAAAAAAAGTCTAGATCCTTAGCTTCTTTAGAAATATTGGAATCTTTGGCAGTAATCTTTGATCTGGGCTGAGTGACAGCCTCAGAGAGCCCTGTAGTCCTCTCTCCTGCCTTTCCTGTGGTGCCACACACAAAGGACACATGTGCCCACGCCAGGGCATGAGGGGCACTGAAACATAGCCAGGCTCTGCTCACCAAGCTGTGGCCCTGAGGATAGGATGTGTTTCCCAGAAGAAGCGCCCCTGTTTCCTCAATGACACAGAGATGCCGTATGGGCTTGAGACGGGCCTGTTCTGTCACCTGACTCTCTCTGGGTATTTGAATTAGGGACTGCCACTTCAGTTGGCGGTCCCACGCCCTCCTGTATGACCCCATTCTGTTATGTGTTGTCTGCCCATCTTTGCAACTTGAACCTCCTGCAAAGTGTATATCTTTCAGGTCCTGTGAGGAAACACCTGAAGATGATTCCTCTGTGGAGAAAATACGTCACTGATGTTATGTCATTCACCGAAAATTCCCCTGGACATGTGAATTATCTGTGATGAGTATAGGTTGGCACTTCTCTGCACCTGGGTGACTACTCCCATTCATTCCCCCAACAGGTGTCTGGAAGAGAGGAAGGTGGTGGCCGGAGGTGGGGGGTGGGGTGGGGAGGGCAGAGGAGCCATGCAGGAGGGGCTGAGGCGGGACTGCAGTGCCTCGGTGTACCTCCTGATCATGGCCCACTGAAGGACCCTGAGATGTTTGGAGCCTTTGGGATGTCTTCATAATTGCATGTGCCTGACCCTCATCTGTTTTTCTCAGTGATTTACCAAAAAAAGTCTTAACCCAAAGGGATTCAATGCAGATTTGTGGGAGCAATAGGAAAAAAAAAAAAAAAAGCTTCAAAGCCTGCCCAAACTCAACAGATGGCTTTAGGGGAAGTGGAGAGCAAAGGGATGGTGGAACAGTTCTGACAAGGAAGGGCAGCCAGGCCAAATTCCAGACCTTTGGGACAGCAGGAAGAAGCACGATCCCAGAAGAGGGCCTTGGGGCAGAAGGAGCGGGAGGTCGGCGGGCTTCTGAAGACTCTGCGTCTTTCTCCTTCATATTTCTCTGCTTGGAATTTCATTTCTCGGAAGCTCCTTTTTTTTCTTGATGAGTTTATTTTTAGAATCTCAGACATTGAAATCTGCCATTCTAAAGTCAGCAATTTTTTAAAAAGATTTTTATTTATTTCTTAGAGAAAGAGAGAGAGCACAAGTGGGGGGAAGGGGGAGAGGGAGAAGCAGGCTCCCCTCTGAGCAGGGAGCCTGACATGGAACTTGATCTCAGGACCCCGGGATCATGACCTGAGCCGAAGGCAGACGCTTGACCGACTGAGCCACCCAGGCACCCCTGAAGTCAGCAATTCCTAACCAATACAGCAAACATAGATCCCTGCATGAGAGCCATACTGTTATTTATTCTTGGGATACACATGGAATCAAGGGCCCCCGCTCACACCTGCCAGGATCACCAATGCTCTTCTCCTGTGGCTCAAATGAGATGCAGACCAGAGCTCTCTCCACTGTCTCCGGGAGTCCTTTTACCAAGCCCTCAGCTCAGATGAGAATTGCTTTAACTGGGACTTTGTGAATTAGATGGAAAGGAGGGGACTAGGACATGATTTGCAAGCAGCGTGAGGTGGCAGACATACTCACGTCTCTTTGACTTTCAAGTTTCAGGTTTAGGGTTTTTTTGTACCTTTCTTTCAAAGGAAGAACTGCAAACCCAGTTATCGGATTTCTGCTCCAGACTGAATATGCAGTGATGGGCTGCCAGGGGCTGGGGCGGCAGCCGAACAACAGCCTGAGGTGAGCAGGGGAGACGTGGTGACGTCTCACCTCCCACACTTTCCCAGAGAGGGGACACATTTTAACTTCCACATGTTGTTTGCCCACAGAAGGAGAAAGCCTACAGTACGGGTCACTGCCTGTTTTAGGAAATCGTTTCAGGAAAAAAATGAAGGACAAGAAGTGCTTTCTTGATTTTTTAAAATCTGTCAGAATACAGGTGAAGAAAAATAGTGAAGGGAGAAACACAGAAGACCATGCAAATCTGTTAGTATCCATTTTACTTAGTGAATGGACACAAATATTTGTGAAAGCAGTTCAGTCAAGCTCTGAATTCCTGTGGCCTGGGTCCTGGTTCCTGTGTGAAGCCATTCTAGAACAGAAAAGGGAATACACTCTAGTTCTTCATGTGTTATGGACTGAATGTGTTCTCCCCAAATTCCCATGTTGGGACCTTCCCCGCTCTTTGGGAGGTGATTAGGATGGAATGAGGTCATGAGGGTGAACCCTCACAGTGACATCACTGCCCTTAGAGTCCTCCTCTCTCTGTTCTCCACGGTGTGAGGACACAATGAGAAACGGGCATAACCTACCCTTTTTTGATTGACACACAACTTTGTGTTTGTCGATAAACGGGTCACTGCCTGTTTTAGGAAATTGTTTCCTAATCGTTTCCTATATATATATATAGAAAACACATATACTTCCCATGTTAAAACAATTGCACGTCTTTTGGGTGTGGCCACTACCTTCTCACAATAGAGCCTCTAGGGGCGGTGGCTGGGTCTCGCTCTTTCTGTGGGAAGAAAGGAGATGCCAGTGCAGACCAAGGTAAAAATGTGGAGACAACAGACTAGAGCAAAAGAGAGGCCTTCTGAAAGGACACTTGAGCATTTGGGGAGCACTAATTTGCAAGTGTTTGCAGCCCTCCCCACTCCATAATCTACTTACTGAAGCCTGGAGCTCAGAAATGGATTGTGGGAATGCCTGGCTGGCTCAGTTAGTAGACCATTCGACTCAGGGGCATGAGTTCAAGCCCCACATTGGGCATAGAGCTTACTTAAGAAAAATAAAGGGGAGCACATGGTTGGCTCAGTCAGTTAAGCGTCGCCCTTGCCTCCGGTCATGATCTCCGGCCCTGGGATTGAGCCTTGCATCAGGCTCCCTGCTCAGTGAGAAACGTGCTTCTCCCTCGCCCCGCTCAGCTTCTCCGCTATGCTCCTGTTCTCTTTCTCTTTCTCTCTTTTAAATAAATAAATAATGTTTATTTCAGAAGAAGAAGAATGGGAAGAAGAGGAAGAAAAGGAAGAAGGAGGAGGAGGAGAAGGAGAAAGAAAAAGAGATCTGTAGGAGGACTATGGAATTTAGTGGAAATACATCAGAACCAGGTTCAGACCTAACTTCCCTGGTTCTCTCCATCCTTTCTTTCCCATATCACCTGTTACTTCACCCATATAAAAGGCATGGCAAAAGCCAACAATTTGATCTTGATTTCAGTGCGTCTGACCCTGTTCTAAGCACTTTATGTGTATGGAATCTTTTGATGTTCCCAAGAACGGTCTGCAGGCGTACTCCTGTTACTCGTTGTAGGAGGCTGAATACCAGTCCCCAAAGATACCAGGTCGTATACAACAACCCGTATATCTTACTTCATATGGAATAAAGGATCTTTGGAGACATGGTTAAGGATTTTGAGGTGGGGGGACTTTCCTGAATTATCTGGGTGAGTCCTAAATGCCATCACATGTCCTTATAAGAGAATAGCAGAGAGAGATGACAGACACACAGAGAAGAGAGTGCACAGGGAGCACAGAACCAGCACTCGGGTGACATAGCCACACGCCAAGGAATGCTGGCCAGTATCCGGAGCTGATTTTCTTCTAGAGCCTCTGGAGGGACACTGATGTCAGCCTTTTGGTCTCCAGGGTGGTGAAAGAATACATTTCTGTTGTTTGAAGCCACTGAGTAGATGGTAATTTGTCACATACATCATACATGTGTTATAGCAACCACAAAACAAAACAAAAACAGTGTAGCCTCATTCTATAGATGAGGAAACAGAGGCATAATTATGTAACCCGCTAGGGTCTCCCAACCGATACATAGCAGAGTCACTTTGGAACCCGGATCAAGGTGTCTCTGGGCTCTGCACACCTCTGTTTGCCGCCGAGGGAACGCAGGAACCCAATGGATGCCGAGACTCTGCCCTCGCCCATAATGTGATCAGCTCTGCCCAGGAGACAGAAGAGTCATTCAGAGCCCACCTTGGCTCTGTGTGCATGGAAGTTTCTCACCGTCCCCTGGCACTGGTGTCTCTGCAGACAGAACAGGCCAGATGGGCTGCAGACCATCCCCTCTCCCCCCAGTGACTGCTAGCCATTCCCTGGATGGTTCACTTCCCCAACAGACCAGCACGATGGCAGAATGGTCATGGTGAGGGATACAGCTCTCTCGTTGAAGCACCTGGAACTTTCTGGTGGGTTCTGAGCTGGGCTGAAATGCCCCTGAGAGTGAGTTCATGTGATTCTGCAAAGAAAAAGTGAAAACAGGCATCAGAATTCAGCTCTTCCTTAATAAAGACATGAATGCAAAGCTATCAGTACTATGCAGGAAGCAAATCGTAGGGGAGAAGGGTGCTCATTTCCCATCCTGTTAGGGGCTAGTGAGAGTCACAGGCTTTCACCTTCTGTAAACACAGGCTCAATACTTTTCCCTAGACAAGCAGGAAAAACTATGTCTCTCAAGAAATGGTGCCCAGGCTCCCTCCTGCATTTTTAATTCCTTATGGCAGAGAGCCCCAATGTCTGTTTTTCCCTTCTTGCCTCCCAGGAGAGGCCCTGGTTGTAACTGGGCACATGGCTGCCCAGAATGAAGACATTTTCTCACCTTCCTTGCAGCTAGGTAAGGCCATGTGACTAAGTTCCGGCTGATAGGATATAGGTAGAAATGCTGTGTGAGATTCTCAAGATGCAACCTTAAAGGATCAAACATGCCCTTTTTCTCTCCCTCATCTTTCCGGCTGCCTAAAATCCAAACGTAATGGCTGGTACATCACATCTTGGGACAATGTGGTGAAAGCCTCACGCTGAGGGTCGTGGAGGGGCAAGAGAGGAGAAGGTGGGGTCCCCAGGCACAGACTGCCTACTTTGGTCTTCCTTTATGCAAGGCCACCGCCATTTGGAGTTTTTGTTTTTGTTTTTTTTTAGAGATTTTATTTATTTATTTGACACAGAGAGAGAGAGAGAGAGATCACAAGTATGCAGAGAGGCAGACTGGGGTAGGGGGGGGCGTAGAAAGCAGGCTCCCTGCTGAGCAGAGAGCCGGATGCGGGGCTCGATCCCAGGACCCTGAGATCATGACCTGAGCTGAAGGCAGAGAGTTAACCCACTGAGTCACCGAGGGGTCCCACCATTTGAAGTTTTAGCCCAAACTGATGGACCCCTCTTTCCACAGTTATAATCTTCGTTGTCTAAATCTCAGTCACCACAGTAACCTTACCTGGCAAGAGACCCTTGGCCTCCAAACCCAGATAAGTCAGCCAGCTTTGTTTTTCCCACTTAGAGTTAAAGAAAGTTAAGGGAGGGTATATGTAGGGAAAATGTTCTGGATCTTTCTTAAAGGGAAAAGAACCTGAAATACAAAAGCTTTTCTTTTTTTAAAAGATTTTATTTATTTGAGAGAGAGAGAACGTGAGAGAGTGTGCCCAAGCATGGGGTGGGGGCAGAAGGAGAGGGAAAGAGAGAGAATCCCAAGCAGACTCCCCGCTGCATGTGGAGCCCACTGCGGAGCTCCATCTCTTGACCCTGAGATCATGACCTGAGCAGAAATCAGGAGTCCCATGCTTAAGGGACTGAGCCACCAGGTGCCCCACAAAAGCTATTCTTAAGTAACATGAAAACCAGGCCTGTTATGCCTCCATCGCCCATTCGCGAAGATGCGCGACCGGCTTTATGATGCAGTGTCGGTTTCAAGAGAGGCTGAGGATGGATTCCGATCATATGCCAGGGCAGCGGGGTGGTGTTAACTGTACTTCTGCACTCGCGCGGATGCTTGTCTTGCGTCCCGGGGCCTTATGTTCCTAACTAGAAGGTAAATAAACGTACAGGAGCCGCCTCTAATGCACGTCTTTCCTTTTTGGAGAGCCGGGCGCACTGCCTCATATGAGCCTGCGCCCTGGGATTGCGCCCGTAAGCCAGCGTCAGAATGGTTTAGGTTAGGCCAACCCCCTGCACCTTTACGTATGTTTCACTTTGTTTCCTAGCTTTGTTACCCTTCTCCTAGTTTGCTCAAAGAAATTCCTAACAAAGTTTTTTTTTGTTTGTTTTTTGGTTTTTTTTTAAGATTTTATTTATTTATTTGACAGAGATCACAAGTAGGCAGAGAGGCAAGCAGAGAGAGAGAGGAGGAAGCAGGCTCCCCGCTGAGCAGAGAGCCCGATCTGGGGCTCGATCCCAGGATGCTGGGATCATGACCAGAGCTAAAGGCAGAGGCCTCAACCCACCGAGCCACCCAGGCGCCCCGAAATTCCTAACAATGTTTAAAATTTCCCGGGAAGTAATATTTCATGGCTTTCTTCTTTGCTTGAGAATTAGATGCAAATAAGTTTTGAGTGTCAAATTCTAACTGAGCCGCTGAATGCTTCAAGCAGAGGTCCTGTATTCCTTTGCGTTTCTCTATGTAGCCTCCTTCAGGAAGGTAATTTCATTGTTTAAAAAAGCAAAGAATTCTCATTTCAAAGCACCCATATTGTGATCGCTTTTTATTATGAGCACTGTATACAACTTTTGTTGGAATTGTGTTAGACTAGCCATCTACCTGCAGAAACACACTTAAATAAATGTGTGGCTTGCACTTATTTGCTATCTTACAGTTTTACTTCAACAATTTTGCATTTTTTTATACTTACAGCAAAGACCCTTACTACTGCATGAAGCTATTTCATTGTCAGTTAGGTTTTTAAAAAAAAAAAAAAAAAAAGTCCTGTCAGAATCCTTGACTATATGCTTTAATCTTACCACTAACAAGCGGAATGAAAATTAAACTGTTGCTTTCAAAACAAACCTTTCGGCTTCAAAGGTCAGCTAACGTTAACCCAGCTTCACAGTTCACAGGTGTGGAAGGCCCTCTTGAGTGCCCACTGTGGAGAGTTCCAAAACCGCCCTCCTGAGACTTCTTGGGGTATTTGGGAAGAAGCTCCCAGAGGAAGTGGTGAGCAGCAATGTTCATTCCAAAATAGTGCTTTTGGAAGCAACGCTGAGTCTTCGTAATATGGGTATAAACTTAGGGGCTTGGCAGACAGGCATCTGTCAATGGTAAGTCAGGTAAGCTTGTTGAGTCAGTGTTTTAATCTTAGCTGTTCCATATCAGCTAACAGGAAGAATTTTAAAAGATGGTGATCTCAACAAAGCAGCCAGGATCCCTGTTGCCTCCCTGAGGGCAATGATCTGCACTGGTGTCCACCCCACAAATAGCCAGGGCAGAGACATCCATAATAACCACGACCTCAGATTTTAAGGCACTGGCCCTTCTCCGTGCTGCTTCTAAGTTGCAACCCAGCCAGACTTCTCAGGGAGCCCTCAAAGGTCCTGTCGTATCTCTTTGATATCAGATAGAAATTGGTGGACACAGTAGATAAGGGAGACCCCATATTCTTTAAGGAACAGATATTCATCTGGAAAGGGTTTTTCTCTCCTGTCCGTGTTGAATTTAAGTGAAACAGGTAGCAAAACTCACAGAGTAATCCATGTAAGCAGAAGACCAACATTACTTGAGGCAGAAACTGAAGCTGAAGTTCTCGAATGCCCTGTCTCTTAGTCCTCTTCTTTTAGACGGTCATCTTTCCTTCTTTATCTCTTACTGCCAGCTAAGGTCAGGGTTTGCCATCCATCACTCAGCTTCCTGTGAAAACCTGCTACACCCATTTCTCAACCCTCGTTCAGCTTCTACACTATTCTACCATGGTTGTTTTTACCAGTGGCGTTCACCTGACACATTCCTGTTGCGTTCAAAATAAAATTTCAGTCCTTGTCTCGGCCCTCAGGTCCTCTCTGCTCTAGGACCAGCCTACTTCTCCGAGTACCCTCTCTAGAGCTTTCTACACACTCTTTGCCCTGGTCTTTCAGAATTGGCTGTGTTTTATGCTTTTGCTCAATATCTCCCTTCTGCCAGGTATATCTCCTGTCCCTCCTCTCTCTTCAGCTATTAATCTCTTGGCCCCATACTCAGTTCCTAGGAGTTGACTCAGGAAGCCTTCCTTGACTTTTCAGTACCCTCTTCTGGTCCCCCTCTGTGTCTTGGGCACCTGTCTCTCAGGGAGGCTATCTTGTGTGGTAAAGGTGAACCGTTGCACACCACAAGCACCAGTAGAATGTAGACTGGAAGATCCCAGTAGTCAGGCTGTACAATATTCACCAACTGGCACAGTGTCTGGCACAAATTACATATCCAATAAATATTAATTAAAAACATAGTCAATAAATACTAATTAATTACATGAGTGGATCCATGGCCATATAGAAATAGAGCAAAGGAATGATAGCTCTGATGTCTATTGTAAAGCAAGACACAGTGGAGCCTTCCCACCTTTCTCCTTCTCAGTGATTCTTCCACGTCACCCTCTGTTTCTGCCTTTTCCTCCTTGACTCTTAGGCACCAGCATCGTGAGCAGGCACCTGAGAACATACCCAAGTTGGGAAAAGTGAGAATGTTCTAGAAAGGTGCATTTGTCTGTTTTACTGTAAGTTCCTACTGTGTATTTCTGTGTAAGTTCCTAATATGTCCATTCATATTGGATATTAGTTTCCAGCCCTGATAAAAATTTGGAGGATAGGGAATAGGAAAGAAGGGAGGGAAAACCACTATTTTTCAGGTAATACCAGTAAGAATACAGTCCCATACGATGAAGTTATGAAGAACCTCTTCAGTTTGAGAGATATACAGTTAATTTATAAGTAACAGGAAAATGTAAGTTTCTATGCACACACATAAGCCATTGGATGTGCATATTCTTCTTCATTGCTCCCTCAAATCTATTTTCTGCCCTGCCCCTTGCCCTGGGAAGCTGCCATCTCTAGGCTGCATCACCTGGGCTCCTTGCCCCCTGGCTCTGACTTAGGTCGGACCCATGGGAGGCACCGTTAGTAGATTAGAAAGAAGGCACAGAAAGAGGTAGAGGTATCCATTTCCTATCTGCCTGGCTTCTGGCAAAGTTCACTTGTCCTATTTTCAGCAGAACTGTCAGACCAGTCACAGACAGGATGAAGGCATCCACGCTTACTTAAAGAATACGATATGCATAGCATTAAGTAAGTGGGCTTTGTATATGTCCTTACTACAAGAACAGAGAAAGCCAGAGAGATTCAGCTGTAGGGGTTCCCCACAAGCCCTGTGCTTGGGCCTCTTTACCTTCACTCATCTTTCTTCTTCTTCTTCTTCTTTTTTTTTTTAGAGATAGATTTTATTTATTTATTTGAGAAAGAGAGTGAGTGAGAGCAAGAGACTGCCACCCTAGGGGGCACAGAGGAAGAGGGAGAAACAGGCAACCTGCCAAGCAGAAAGCCCAACATGGGACTCCATCCCAGGACCTGGGGATCATGACCTGAGCCAAAGGGAGACGTTTAACACACTGAGTCACCCAGGCACCCCACCTTCACTCATCTAACAAACTCGATAGAGTACCCAAGACATTTAATCTATGGTAATGAATTTAAGCCATGAAGGGACCCCAAAGTCACTTTCACTCCCCCTTTGGTCATTGACCAAAACCAGTATGTTCTAGCTGAAAACCAAATATCTGCTTCTGCTTTCTCCAGTAGGTTTTTTTTTTTTTAAGATTTTATTTTATTTATTTGACAGAGATCACAAGCAGGCAGAGAAGCAGGCAGAGAGAGAGAGAGAGAGAGAGGGAAGCAGGCTCCCCGCTGAGCAGAGAACCCAATGTGGGGCTCTATCCTAGGACCCTGAGATCATGACCTGAGCCGAAGGCAGAGGCTTTAACCCACTGAGCCACCCAGGCACCCCTCCAGTAGGTTTTGAGAGTCTTCCTTTTTCTACTTTCAGGTCAAAATGAGAAATCTGAAGACTGTTATCCACTGTATGGAAAATTATAAATACAGATTAATTGCTGTAAGAGAGAGGGCTCTAGAGATGTATCTCTCATTGAGGTCAGACATAGAGCTAAGCACTTCTACATGCGTTGCCTAATTTAATCTTTAAAACCCTTGAGGTAGTGAGCATTATCCTCTGTCTCATAGATAAGAAAACTGATTACTGAGAAGTTACAAAACTTGCCCAAGGTTACACTTGCTCCCAGCTGCCAAGTCCGGATTCAGACACAGAGACGCCAGAACGCTTGTTCTTAACCACCACATTCTACCACTGTGAGAACTCAGACAAGCCTGTCATGTTCTCCAAGCCTGAATTTCCTCCCCTGAAAATAAGAGCGCAAAATTAAATCATTTTAAAAAGTCCCTTTTGCTCTCAAACTGTGTTCTCCTCAGGAAGCTGCTTTACTTCCATCGACCACCAGGTGGCGAAGAGCCAACCGTGCAGTCTGACTGCCAAGACCTACCTACCCCCTCAACCCTCTTAACAGTTGCCTGGGAATGGAGAGGAAACTTATTTCCAGTAGCCATGGGTGGAAAGCCACACAGCCTCCATGTGGCAAAAGCAAGAGTTTAACCATCTGGTCCAACTCCTGTGGCATATTTCCATCAGCTGCGTGGCTGCCCCTCTTAGTTGACAGGTAAGGGGGAGATCTAGGTTGTCAAACAAGCACTTCCTGTTAGCTCCTTTGCAGCACCTTTATGTTTTCTGCAAATAGCATGTAGAATCAACATTTAAATAAATAGTGGGAAAGGAGTAGATGCGTGCCATAAGAACGTGAATGTTCTTAATCCTCGAAGGAGAGAGTTACTGTCCATAGCACACCCAAACCCTAGCCTCGGAAATCCCTGTGAGGCCTCTGACCAGTAGCCCGCATTTGTGCATATGAAAATAGAAGAAACCCAGCTTGGTTTGCGAAGATGGAGACAGTCTGCAACAAAAGCACAGCAGGGGCTTGCTGCCTTGGGAAGGGATTTCAAGTCCACAGATGGCCTTTTCAGGGGGAATGAGTCACCGAAGTAAGGATGGTCTGACCATGTCCTTCTCTGACAACCTCGGAAACTGAGAAGCTGCAGGAGTTGTCATCAGTATGTTGACTCTTCCTTGCTGGTAGAGTAGATGACCCCCAGGCTGGCTCAGCCATGACCTGCCTGTCTCCATGGTCTGAGACAGACAGTGGAGAACAGACAGGAGGCATTGATGCCCAGGGACTTGGGAAACAGAAGGGTAAAGATGGAGACAAGGGTTCTTCCTTCTTCATGCCCCGGCTAAGGTTCAAGTGTGTATGTGCTCTAACTGGCGGTGACAGTCAGATGTCAGAACATCTCCAAGGACAGAAGCCATCACTGGAGGAGGCCAACAGAGCCATTTCATGAGAGCTACCGACCTTTACCCGTACTGCACTATCAGCTCACACCCACTCTTCAGGTTCTGCGAAATCTCGTAACTCAGAGCAGTCTGACCAGTTATCCCGGCTTACAGGGAAATCCTTGAGAAAAGCCGTGCAGAAGTCTGCTAAAGAGAAGAAAATGATAAAGGTCACTGTGCTCATTTAGAACCGAGTTTTCCAATTTGGATTCTTGTTTTCTCTCCCAAGTGGAAAATTTGAAGAAAAAGAAAATTATTTCAGTCTCAAAAAGATCATCTTTTTAAGAAATTAGCCTGATGTGATTTATTTAGAATGTCAGCATGGTTTGGAAAGATGGTTTCGTAAGAACAGAGTTCATCTCCCTCTACAGCAAGGTCACCCAGACACCCCAAGAGCTAGAAATCAGCTATGAATCCAGCATCAACATGCTTGGTGGGAGCAATTAACACTGAGTCAGATCCAAATGCATGTTGGGAACTGATAGGACTTTAATCGCGGCATCCCACTGTGTGAAGAAACATCAATTTATATTAGTTCTAGGTCAGTGACTGTAGCTCCCCACATTTATGAGCTTGGAGTCTTGCGGGCTAAACAAACAAAATCATATCTGTGGCCTCTCTGGTCCCACCATCTTCCCTGGTGTTGACCATTCTTCCCCTGAAATGTCTGCTCTCCTCAGGAGAACAAAGGAAGCCCGAATATTGACTTGAGGAGGGCTAAGACACCATCTGGTGGCCATTCGCTATAAATCTTTGCCTCAGATGCAGATTCCTTGCACAAAGGAGCCTGACCTTTTGATTTGCAGGCTGCAGGCAACCAGTCTCTATACCTGGGAAAGCCTGGGAATACCCCAACTTCCACAGCACAGGCAGGCCTCTTTTCAAATTTTTCCCCCAATTTAAAGTACCCAGGCCCAAGTTCTCTAACAACATTCTAACCACGCAACACGGAGGGAAGAAGTTTCTCTTTGAGACCTTGCAGAGCTTGAGAAAAATATTCATTTCAGTTGTGATGTTTTACCCTCTTGTTGTGACAGTTCTAGAAAGGACAAAATACCTGAGAAATCCTGGTGTTTTTTTTCTATGAATGTTGTGCAGTAAATAAAAACTCTCTGTCGGGTTCCCCTTCTCAAGTAAAACCTCCTTCACTGACCAAAGACCATTTTTTACAAGACTAATGCATTACAAATTTAACCTTCCCCACGTCCAACCATCCTGCCTTGGGCTCCCTGACACAAACTAGCCTTTGTCCTCTTTGGTAGACGGCAATGACTAAAGTGACCCCAACTTGACATTTTCTGATTCGTAACCACAGAACAAGGCTCTCCGTGAGCAAAATGCTCGAGCAAAATTCTTCTCCAGGGTCCCTTACTTTCCCTTAGCTGGGGTTGAGGCGGAGGGGTCATTTCCCTGACCACTTCTCTCCCTAGTTCCACAATAGCCCATCCTGACAAAAACATGACAACTTTGGGTCCCAATTTTGAAAAGTGTTGCTCGCTAAGGTAAAATACTCTCTGAGTATTTTAAAATACTCTCTGAGTATGAGCTCTGTCATGCTCTCTCTGTCAAATAAATCAATAAAAAATAAACAATAGGAGCTCCACAAAACCTACATGAGCCAAAGAATAAAATCTCTAATAATGGAATTGGATGGGGGAGCAGGTTGGTGATAATGTTGTGAAAAGTAGCTATGGGCACTAGACCTCACCTGAAGCAACCCCCACCCTCAACCTACAGCAAGCCCCTCCTCTCCATACCGGTAGGGCTGACCTTCCAGACTGGATCTCAAAGACCCTGAACTTCATGTCCTAAAAATGAACACCCTTCTCCCTGTCACCAGCTCCCCAGTGTCCATGGCTCTCCTCTAGACAGGCAAGTAACTTTACCTCTTCCTTCTCCTACTGTGTTTGGTAGAGCTGTGTTCAGACTTGCCTGTTCTGAAATAAATAGCTGGGCACTTCTCAGAAACGGGTACTTCACGTTAATTAACAGGAAGAAGATGAAACAGGAACCCAACTCAGAAGGAGCCATTCACCTCACGGATCAGGAGTAACAAGTTGGGGGAGGGGGCAGGAGGCCAAGGTGTGGAGGAAGGAATGGGGTGCAGTTCAGCAGGTAGCAGTTTTCTCAGGCATAAATTGGTTTGCTTTTCCTTGTTTGGACTAGAAAAGGTTAAAATGAGGGTGACTCTTGTATCAATCACTTTCCCGGACACTTTCCCAGTCACCAAAGCATCCCCAATGGCAAAGACCAAAGGCCAGGAAAGTCAATTCACTTGTTTCAAGAGGCCCGAAGCACCTGGACTTCAGGTAACTGGGGTGAAGAGGAACAGACTCCTACAAATAATTTGCTCCTCTCAACTACAATAACGACTAAATACCCCATTACAGATGTCTTCATTGCCACTTGCTATTCTCCAGATCCTGACTGGAATACAGAGACCCAGCCCCAGGGCAGCTCAGAGTTGAGAGGAGGGGAACCAGGAGGGGAAGACCATGACCAGGGGGCCATTCACAACCCTGCCCAGACTTCAGCAGCCAATGCTCCTGAGATCCTGGGGGGAAGAAAAGCCCAGGCTTCCGATCTCATGATTTCTCTGATTTTAGGAACTCCCTGTAAGCAGAGATGTGAGTCTATCCAAAGTACTTAGTCACTGAAAAGGTTTGACAGAAAAATCATGAGGTGGTAATGCCAAGTCATAACAGAACGAGAAGTCAAGAGAACCACAGTGTTATGGAATGAATTCTGTCCTCCTATACATGTATGTATGGATGGATGGATATACAGGCTTCCTCACCCCCAGAATGTGGTCTTGTTTGGAAATGGGGTCTATACAGAGGTAATCAAGTTAAAATAAGGCCAATAGGTTGGGCCTTCGTCTTATATGACCAATGGCCTTGGACCAAGGGGAAATTTGGACACAGAGTTAGTTACACAGAGGGAAAATACCAAGCTGAGAAGAGAGGCCTGGGGCAGAGTCTCCCTCCCAGCCCTGAGAAGGAACCAACCCTGCTGACACCTTGATCTTGGACTTCCAGCCCCCAGCCCTGAGAAGGAACCAACCCTGCTGACACCTTGATCTTGGACTTCCAGCCCCCAGCCCTGAGAAGGAACCAACCCTGCTGACACCTTGATCTTGGACTTCCAGCCCCCAGAACTGGGAGGCCGTGAACTGCTGTGGAATCCACCCAGCCTGTGGTACTTCGTACTGCAGCCCGAGGAAACAAATACCCAGGGTTCATCCCTGGGGACTCTCCAGATGACTGTATCTTTGCATAGGTCCTTCCAGCAGTCTGGGGAATTTGAAGTTTGGCTGGACACGTTCCAGAATCGTTCCAGCCCTACACTCTGCTTCTTTGGCCTCTGGGCTTATGTGAACCAAGGAAACATCTGTTCCACTCAACACCTCAAAAAGACCGACACCCTGATTTCATGCATCCCATTCAATCATCAAGTTCCAAAGAGCAGCAGCACCCGGAGATGGGAGTAAGGCAGGAGTTTGCTGCCAGGCATTGGAAGCACATTTGGGAAGTAAATCGGTATATAGGTTGAGGAGTATTGCTCCCTTCCACATAAGCCTTGATCTTCCTCTGGCCATGCGTCAAGTTCAGAGCACATTATCCTTATATGTTATTACTGGTTGGTAGTAATGAAGAAGCCCACGCCTTTGAACCTACGTTGCTAACCGCATTCTCCATTCCCGCCTCTTTCCCACAGCTTCCACCATGGGTTCAGTTGGGTTTTGCATGTGGATACGTATGTGTTGGGTGAGCGCTAGTGTGTCTGGATCACAGGTGCAGGCTTGTTGGATGAGAAGGTGCAGGAGGGGTGGGTGTGGTGAGGGTGGAGATCAACGTTGGCACATGCAAGCAAGCTGGGGAACATTCTGGTGGGTCTACGGGTTCTCGAAGGTGCCTCCTTCTCCAAATACTTGTATCTTTTCTTTGGCAAGATGAGTATTAAGCCAGCAGCAGTGGTGGGAACCAGAGCTGAAATTTAATAGGTCAATTAAAAAGCTTGTTTTGACATTTTGATACCAAAGGCAGTGGTGGGACCATTCTAGGAATGGGTTTAACTGCAAGGCAGCACCGAGCCCTTCTCCTCCGGAGATGTGTAGCCCTGCTCGTATTGGAGCAGCGAACTCAGTACAGGCATCCCAGGTCACAGCAAGGACCATGCCTGGGGCTGACCTGATGGAGCTTCTCACTTTGGCTCAGTGGGTGGGGGAAGGCACTAACGTGCCAAGAAAAGGGGAGAGGTGAGGAGAAAGGGGGCAGGGGTGAGGGCAGGCTCCTTTGAGGTTCGCTCTGTGCTATGTGACTAAAATGAGGGTGATGTAATGAATCATCTGCAGACTTCCAGCTGCTATAATTCCGTGTGAATAATTCTGATAATGACCCTTTACTCAGCAAGGGTGGCATCCAGATAAGCAGATTGCTGGAGCTTTCCTGTCAGCTTATGTTCGCGGCGCATTCGATTGCCATCTGACATGACGTAACAGCACCGTGACTGACACGTCCCTGTGGGGCCCGCCAGGGCTGTGAGAGGAGTGATGAAAACGACCTGTCCAGGTGGAGAGAGGACTGCTCATGGGGCCCTCGGAGCTTGTCCACTTCCTCTCCTTCCTGTGGGTGGGCACCAGGTCAGAGGCAAGTGCAGGTGGACAGAGCTTCCCCTTGAGGGAAGAGGGTTCAAGATCTTCTTTCTTGTCAGGAGCCTTGTGAAAAGGAGAAAAATATGGGTCATGAGAAAGAGGCTGGGCTGTGGGGTTTTGGTGCATCGTAAAGTCAAAATTCTGGTACCCTCACGTGCCCCAAGTGTCATCTGCTGTGAAGTTTTGTGTTAGCTTTCCCAAGAACCCTCCCTCCCTTTGGTAAGTGTGCTTCCAATCTCTCTTTGGGGAGCTGCTCCTCCCTACTTTCTTAACCCATGTGGTCCCGGGAGAGGTTACCCTTACTTCCAGCCCAGCAAGGGAGCACACACCTAGGACTGGCCAGTGAAGGCCTGCCCCCCACCCCAGGCACCTTGATTGGTTCAGGCACTGGCCAGTCAGGAACATGCCTGAGATTTTTGTCCCACCAATTAGGAAACAGGGGCTCTATCTGTGCTGGAGTTGCTCAGCTGATAGGATTATTCTAGCATGGCCGGGAGGCACTTCTGCCAACTTGGGAGAAGAGACTAACCAAGAATAAAGACAACACAGAATAAAGCAAAGCAGAACTGAGAGTGGAGGGTGGGAAGAGATCTAATGGATTTCTGTGATCCATTCAAGCATCTAGACCCAGTTTTGTTTGAAACTGACCCCATAGTTTTCAGATATATGAACCAATAAATGGTCAATCTCTCTCTCTCTCTCTCCCTTTCTCATTTTGGGTTGGGTTTCCATTGTTTGTAGTGGACAGAGTCATAAAGAGTGCCCAAAGCCTGTCACCTCCAAAAGCCCGTCACCTCTGAAAGCCCAGCATACAGAGTACACTGTGGTGTCTCCGAGGCACAGCTCTGCTGTCTGGAACGGTGGGAGAATGGGTCACCTCTCCCAGAGGGACTAAGGGATCTGAACCTGTGCCAACAATCTCCCCACAATGCCCTACTCATTTCTCTTTTTCCCTTCCTTTTTTATCCTGCTGTTACACTTTATTACTCTTCTTTCCTTCGCTCTTCCCTCTCTCTTGATTTTACCTAGTATTTTTTTAAAATGCCAAACATTTAGCATTGCCAGAAAGCAAGTGCTCAGAAAAAATGGGGCACAAGGACATGGGAGCAGCTGGAAAAGGCTCCAACAACAATATGAGAACTAAAACAATGGAGTACAGAAATGTATTAAAAAAACACTAAAAAATAGAAATTCATGAGTCCACGCCAATTATAAATATGTAAATGATAGAACAAACAAATGCAAATAAACAAGTAAGTAGAGGAGAAGGAAAATCTTTTGCTTACAGCAGATTATCCAGTGCCTGCTAATAAATCAGAGGCCAAAGAAATCATTGTTGAGAAGGTTTGAAAATTCTCACGTTGAAAAATCATTTTGAAGCTGTCATAGTAAAGATTTATATAGATAAATGGATTCTAATTTTAGGGGGAATTTTGATTTCCCCTAAAGGAGCACGATATTTTCATAGTCCCAAAGTGTCTCCCCGGAGACTGCTCAGGAAAAAGCAGAGTAACTACCTAGTGGAGAAATAAGACCATCTCTAGATCAAAATTAACATCAGCAATGAGGAATGGGTGGATATTATGTGCCTCCAGATAGGATATCCTGAAAAGAACACGTAGTGATTTTAGTGATACTCTTGCATAACTGAAATCTAACCATGAGAAACCACTCCACAAATCCCAAATGGCAAACAATTTATTTCTCTCTGTTAAATTTTACTGTGTAAAACTATGTGTAAAAAAACACATAAGATCTACCATCTTAACCATATTTACAGTAACAAAATATACATACAATAGTATCAACTATATACTTTATTGTGCAACAGACCTCTAGATATTTTTCATCTTGCAAAACTAATTATTTTTTTTTTTAAAGATTTTATTTATTTGTCAGAAAGAGAGAGAGTGCATGGCAGGTAGAGGGAGAAGCAGGTTCTCCACTAAGTAAGGAGCTGAATGCAGGACTTGATCCCAGGACCCCAGGATCAGGACCTGAGCTGAAGGCAAACACTTAACTGACTGAGCCACCCAGGTGTCCCTGAAATTCTATATCCATTGAACAACTCCCCTTTTCCCACCTCCCTCAAAGTCTTTGGCAACCACTATTCTACTGGCTATATATATATATATATATATACACACACATACATATATATATGTTACATATATATGTCAAATATATATATATATAACTCATCTACAGTCTGTTTTTTTTTTAAGATTTTATTTATTTATTTGACAGAGAGAGAGATCACAAGTAGGCAGAGAGGCAGGCAGAGAGAGAGGAGGAAGCAGGTTCCCTGCTGAGCAGAGAGCCCTATGCGGGGCTCTATCCCAGGACTCTGAGACCATGACCTGAGCCGAAGACAGAGGTTTAACCCACTGAGCCACCCAGGTGCCCTTCTACTGGCTATTTCTACAAGTTTGACAACTTTGCATTCTTTATACATATAAGTAGAATAAGGCAGTATTTGTCTTTTTATGACTAGCTTATTTCAGCTAGCATAATGTCCTCAAATTTCATCCATTTGTAGCATGTGTCAGAATTTCCTTCCTTTTAAGGCTGAGTAATATTCCATTGTACACATATGTAAACACCATATTTTCTTTATCCGTTCATCTGTTGATGGACATCTAGGTTGTTTCAACCTCTTGGTTATTGTGAGTAATGCTACTATGAACATGGGTGTGCAAATATTTCTTCAAGATCTTGCTTTCTATTGTGGGGCACCTGGGTGGTTCAGTTGGTTAAATGTCTGCTTTCAGCTCAGTCCATGATTTCATAGTCCTGAGATCGAGTCCCATGTCAGACTCTGTTCATTGGGGAGTCTGCTTCTCCCTCTCTCTCTGTCTGCCACTCTGCCTGCTTGTGCTCTCTTGCTCTCCTCTCTCTCTTTCTCTGTGTCAAATAAATAAATAAAATCTTAAAAAAAAAAAAAAAAGATCTTGCCTTCTATTCTTCTACATACCCAGAAGTGGGAATGCTGGATCATATTTAATTCTATTTTTAATACATTGAGGAAACTCCATACTGGCTCCACAGTGGCTACACCATTTTACATTCCCACCAACTGTACATGAGAAATCTCTTCTCCACATTTTTTAAAATTTTATTTATTTGACAGACAGAGATCACAAGTAGGCAGAGAGGCAGACAGAGAGAGAGGGAGAAGCAAGCTTCCTGCTGAGCAGAGAGCCCGATTCAGGGCTCGATCCCAGGACCCTGGGATCATGACCTGAGCCGAAGGCAGAGACTTAACCCACTGAGCCACCCTGGCACCCTCTTCTCCACATTTTTGCCAAAATTTGTTATTTTCTATTTTTTTAATAGAGGCCATTCTGGTGACATGAAGTGATTTTGATTTGTATCTCCCTAATGATTAGTGCTTTTGAACGTCTTTTTATAAGCTTGTTGGGCATTTGTGTATCTTTCTTGGCAAGTGTCTATTCAAGTGCTTTGTTTTTTTTAAACTAGATTGTTTATTATTGTTGTTGTTGAGTTGTATGAGTTCTTTATACATTCTGGATATTAACCCCTTACCAAGTATATGGCTTGCAAATATTTTCTCCTTTTCCACAGGTTGCCTTTTCACTCTGTTAGTGGTTTCCTTTGCTGCACAGAAGCTTTAAATTTGATGTAATCTCATTTGTTTGTTTTTTGCCTATTTTGCTTTTACTTTTGGTGTCATATCCAAGATACCATTGCCAAAGTGAAAGCCATCAAGATTTTCCCCTGGGTTTTCATTTTCTTTCTTTTCTTTCTTCCTTTCTTTCTTTCTTTCTTTCTTTCTTTCTTTCGAGAAAGAACAAGAGAGAGTGAGGGTGGCCACAGGTGGGGGGAGGGACGCAGGAAAGGTAGAGAGCCAATCTGAAGCAGGATCCACTCCCAGCGCAGAGCCCAACATGGGGCTTCATCTCACACCCTGAGATCATGACCTGAGCCAAAATCAAGAAGGACTTTAACCAACAGAGCCACGCAGGTGACTCTCTCCTGTTTTCTTCTAAGAGTTTTATAGTTTGGGGTATTACATTTAGGTATTTGGCTATTTTTTAGTCTATTTTGTAATATGGTATTAGGTAGGGGTCCAAATTTTTTCTTTTGCATGGGACTATCCAGCTTTCCCAACACCATTTTTAAAAGAGATTATCTCCTCCCTGTTGTGTAACCTTAGTACCTTTGTTGGCAATCATCTGACTACACACCTGAGTATATTCCTGGGCTCTCTATTCAGTTTTGTTGGTTGGTATGTCTGTCTATGCCATACCACACTGTTTGGATTGCTATAGCTTTGTAATATATTTTGAAATTAGGAAGTGTGAGGCCTCCAGCTTTGTTTTCCTTTCTCAAGATTGTTTTGGATATCTGGGGTCCTTTGAGATTCCATAGGGATAATTTTAAGATTTTTTGTTCATTTTTGCAAAAAATGCCATTGATATTTTGATAGGGATTTCATTGAATCCATAGATTGCTTTGGGTAGTATGGACATTTTAACAATATTAATTCTTCCAATCATTGGCTCATTAATCATTTAATCATTGGCTATTTTCCCGTTCATCTATGTCTTTTTTAATTTCTCTAAACAATGTTTTATAGTTTTCAGAATCAGTCTTTCACCTCCTTGGTGAAACCTTGGTTAAGTTTAATCCTAAGTATTTTATCCTTTCAAAGCTGTTGTAAATGGGATTGTCTTCTTAATTCCCCTTTTGTATCATTTATTCTTAATGCATGGAAACACAACTGATTTTTGTGTGTTCATTTTGTATCCTTCAACTTTACTGAATTCATTTATTAGTCTAAGTTGTTTAGTGTGTGTTTGTAATCTTTAGGGTTTTCAATAAATAAATGTTATTTTTAAAAGTCAAATTTATTCTTTATAAATGGTATTATAAAAGATAAAGAAAAACTGTGGAAGTATTTCAGAATAAGGAGACTATAGGAACACGACAACTAAATGAAATCCCTGACCCTAAACAGCATTCTATATTGGGGTAAGGGGGATGCTATAAACATTAAAAAATTAGAAAACAGATTGTAGTTTAGGTAAAAGAACAGTATTAAAGTTTAATTTTTAAAAAGATCTTATTTATTTATTTTTCAGAGAGAAAGAGAGAGAAAGCACAAGCTGGGAAAGCAGGCAGAGCAGATAGAGAGAAAAGCAGGCTCCCTGCCAAGCAGGGATCCCAAGGTGGGACTCGATCCCAGGACCCTGGGATCATGACCTGAGCTGAAGGCAGATGCTTAACGAACTGAGCAACCCAGGCATCCCTCAATGTTTAATTTACTGAAGAGAGTAACTCAACTCTAGTTGCACAAGAAAACAGCATTATTCTTAGGAAATGTAAGTTGAGGTATTTAGGAGTAAGGGGACTTGATATATGTCACTTAGTCTCAGATGGTTCAGGAAAAAAAAAATAGAGAACAAGAGAGAGAAAAAAGAAAGGAGCAAGCAGCACAAATAATAAAATGAGTAAAAAAGTTAAATCTGATCAAAGGGTGTGTAGGAAATACTACATACTATTCTTATTCTTAGAACTTCTCTATTGGGCTTAAAGATTTTTATTTATTTATTTATTTGATAGAGAGAGAGAGAGAGAGAGCAAGCAGGGGGAGCAGCAGGCAGAAGAGAAATGGGTTCCTTGTTGAGCAGGGAACCCTATGCGGGGCTTGATCCCAGGATCAGGACGTGAGCCGAAGGCAGATGCTTAACTGATTGAGCCACCCAGATGCTCGTCTGTAGGTTTTTAATTATTTCCAAATTGTTGTTGTTGGTTTTAAGATGCTAACGCCTAACGTGTGAGATTAAAGAGAAGAGATAGAACCAACCTTGGTGAGCGCTACTGTTCTGCTGTACGAGAATGATGGTAGAAATGGAGTATGTTAGGGGAACAAAGAAGCATGAATAGAGATTTAGGGCTATGTACCTGCCTGGGGACAGTGGCTCCCACCAGCCGTGCACTTTGGTAGACGACCCCTCCTGTCTCAAAGGGCCCTGCTGTAACTTACAAGAGCAGCAAATGAGACACCTTTCCACATGGATTGGTAGTTTTGTCAAGTGGAATTTAATCCTTCCAAAGCAGGAGGATTATTTTGGATAAGTCATTAAAATTAATTAAAATGTTAGTGTCAGATTGCCTTTGTTCTTGTTTATAAGAATTCTCCCAGAGCCTGGGCATGTGGCACCTCTCTTTCCTGGCTCCCCTGTTGAATCCAGGCTAAATCCAGGGCCCTGATATCACCCCCCATTTCTGCCCGTGACTGAGGAAGCCTCTAAAGGTGGGCATGAAGTTGAAAGAGAAGAAGTATTTTAAAAAACATTCTCCAAATTTAGAGAAGACCAAATATTTTGGACTGAATATTTGTGGAGCCTCTGGTATGTGGAAGGCAATTGGGGAAGGTACGGTCATTGTCCTCAAGCAGTATACCTTCTAAAATAAGAAAGCAAGAAAACAAACAAAAAGCTGGATAATCATAGAAGGTATATTTTAATAGTTCCCCACTGGAGAAATAGTGTCAGGCAACAGAAATTAATTGACTCATTAATGGAAGACTATAAGGACTCCACAAATATTCAGGAAAGAAAAGGATCCTTGTAGGCAGAGAGGATGAAGATGACAGTATAGAATGAAAAGGTAAAGCTGAAATGGAAGGATGGGTAGGATCTGTGGACAGAGAGAGAGAGAGGTTTCCAAGATGGAGAACCACAGGAACCAGGATGGGGATGAGAATGCTCAGGTGTGTTCGAAGAACAGGGAATAAACCAGTTTTAGAAGCTGAGAACTTGGGAAGGACAATGAGGGGTAAATGTCCTTGAGTAGACTGGTAATGGAATATCCAGAGCTCTGAATACCAGCAACCGAATTTAAAAAAGGGTTTTGAAGCAGAGGCTGGGGTAGGAGAGCCCCCAGAAGCTACTGACTATTAGAGCTCATATACACTGAGCCCGCGCTGTGATCCCAGGATTTAATATACTTATCTCTGATCCTCACAAGAACCTTGCAAGGCGGATATAATCACCTTCACATTGGCAAGGACAACTACAGTCCCTGGGAAGGGCAAGTACTTTGCGCGGGACCATGCCGTTGTGGTGAGGGTTGCAGGGGTCCCACGGAGGCCTTTCAGACTGCAGGCCAGAGCTCTATCCTCAACACCACTTTCTTCTCTCTATTGTTGTAATAGGGGCACAGAGTCACAATGCTTGAACCAGGGCAGTGGCAATGGACATGGGAGGAAAAGATGTGAGGAAAGCATACAGGAAAAGCTGACCGGACTGGATGAATGATGGAGTGTAGAAGGTAACCGAAAGGGGAGTTAAATAAAGCTTCATTTTGCTCTTCAGGCAAGAACGTCCTGTTACGACAGTCTATTTGGAGAGAGAAAAAAAAAAATCACAGTATCGGGACGCCTGTGTGGCTCAGTTGGTTGAGCAGCTGCCTTCGGCTCAGGTCATGATCCCAGCGTCCTGGGATCGAGTCCCGCATCAGGCTCCTTGCTCTGCAGGGAGCCTGCTTCTCCCTCTGACTCTGCCTGCCTCTCTGTCTGCCTGTGCTCGCTCTCTCTCTCTCTGACCAAAAAAAAAAAAAAAAAAAAAAAAAAAAAAAAATCTTCAAAAAAAAAAATCACAGTATATCCCCCACAGTACTACTGCCCTAAAATATTATAGCCTAGTACATGATATTGTAAATATACAGAAATACGTATAACACAGGGAGCCCTCCGACAAATGCTCTAAGAGCGAAATGTACAAAGTGCTGTAGAATTTGTTTCTCAGGAGAGAGAAAATCTAAGTGATAAAAACAAGCATTCCCTGAAGGGACAATGTTTGATCTGGACTTTACGAAAGGAATACTGCTTTGAGTGGCAAGAGGAAGAAGTGAGGGGAGGAGAGTCCAGATCCGGGTTTCTCAACCTTGGCGTTACTGACGTTTTGAGCCAGGGTAATTCTTTGCGGTGGGAGGTTGTCCTGAGCATTGTAGGATGTGTAACAGCAGCTCTGGATTTTACCCATTAGATACCCCTCCCAGTTCTGACAACCAAAATGTCTCTAAAACATTGCAAAATTTCCCCTGGAGGGCAAAATCAACCTGGGTGAGAACTACTGTTCTAATCTAGGACAATGATGTTAGAAATGGAGTATGTTTGGGGAATAAAGAAACATTTGTATCAGCCTGTTTCAAAATGTGTTCCTGGGAACCTTAGATCTAGTGAGAGAAGTGGTAGTCCCTTAAATAGGGTTCATGGACAAATAGCATTGAGAAATACCTCATGCTTTTCCCATGGTTGGAAAGTCACAGTATACATTAAAATAGGAAAGGCTTTGAGAGAGTGTGTAGGGAAGCTGTTTGACGTTAGTTAAATATGATGATCAAAGAACTTTTTTTTTTTTTTTGGTCTAGGAACAAATATTAACCTCTTGAAGGGCACTATTGTATTGCAGAACACAGCTTGAAAACTGACGGTATATTTGACTGAAAGGCAAAGATTAAAAGATAAAAGGCAAAGATAAAAGATTGAAAGCTGGAAAAATACAGAGGTGCCTAGGTGGCTGAGTGGTTGTGTCCAACTCTTGATTTTGTCTCAGGTCATGATCTCAGGGTCATGATATCAAGCCCTACATCGGGCTCCCCGCTGAGTGTGGCGCCTGTTTAAGATTTTTCTCTCTTTCTCTCCCTCTGTCCCTCTCCCTCTCACTTTCTCTCTCTCTCAAAAGTAAGTAAGAAAGTAAATAAATAAATAAATAAATAAAGCTGGAAAAATACATATAGAGACTAGAAGCAGATTCAGAAGGCTTGGAACTCAGACTAAGAAGTCTGAATTACATTTAATGAACAATAGGGAGGTAACCAACAGGTAGTGTAATTAAAATTGTGCCTCAGTTATTCATTTATTCATTCAACATATATTAAGCAACATTAGTCTAGTGGCAGCAAGCCAGATAGATTAGAAGATATAGAAACAGGAGCCAAAGTACATTAAGTTATTGCAAAAATAATAACTTACACTGATAAAGATGGAAGGAAGGGGCACACGCAAAAAGTATTTTAGTGAAGCGCTTGGGTGACTCGATTGGTTAAGCAGCCGACTCTTGGTTTCAGCTCAGGTCATGATCTCAGGGTCGTGGGATCAAGCCTCAGTGGGGAGTCTGCCTGAGATTCTCTCCCTCTGCTCCTCCCCCTGCTTGTGCCCTCATGCTTCTCTCTCTCTAAAACAAGTAAATAAAATCTTTTTTTTTAAGTATTTTTTAAAAAAGTATTTTAGAGATTGACACAACGTAGTATCTGATTTGTTGGAGGGTAGAAAATGAAGGGGTCAATCATGATTACAAATTTTTAGGTGTGAGTTACTGGAAGCTTCTTTAACTGAGAGGATAGTCAGAAAAAGAAGCAGATTTGGGGAGAAATCATCTCACTCACATCCTGAATTTGAGGGGTTAGTAGGACATCCGTGGACAGATGGTTAGCAGGTAGCTGGTATTATAAGACAAGTGAGTGAAAATGGAACTGGAAATATGAAAATGAAATGGGAAATCATCTGCCTTAAGGTAATAAAAGAAGTGAATGTGAATGTGGCAGCAAAAAGGGGAAAGAGTAGGGAGAAAAGGAAAGGCGATGACTAAGAGCAGATGTGAAGAATATCTATACTGTGAGAATGGGAGAAGGATGATGATGTCATGAGGGAGACAGAAGGATCTATTAGAGGAGTAGAAGATCCAAGAAAAAATGTTACAGAGGCCCAAGGGGGTGGGGAGGGGGAGTGTCAAGAAGCAATTGACCATGTCACAAAGAGGTCAAAGAAGATGAACACTGAAAGAAGGCCACTGGACTTAGGATATAGGTCAAAAGAGGCTATTGAAAAGAGTATCTGTAGAGTGGTGGGGATAGAAACTAAATTGCAAGGAGCAAATTGGTGGTAGGAAGTTGAGGCAATGAATATAAATTATTTTTTTGAAAAGTTTGCTACCATGACTTCTTAAAGTAGCAGCCACTGAAAGCAACAGGATTGTTTGTTTCTTTGTTTGGGGATGGGGAGATTTGAGGATGTCTACTGACAAAAAATAAGGAATCAGAGGATATTCAGAGATTCAAGAAAGAGGAGTAAGAATTGAAAAAAAAAAAAGCTTAGGAGGAGTCAGTTAAGATGAGATCAAGGTCAGAAATTCTTTGACAATAGAAGAGAGACCTGTCTTCCTGAGTTAGGAGCAAAGGAGGAGGAGACAGATACGAATATAGAGAAATCTTGAGGTGGAGCCCTCAATAAATTCAAACCGTAATAAATTCAGAGATCTAGGTCATAAGCTGACAACGAGAGAAGCAGGAATGGGATTGAATACTTGAGGTATAGAAAATAGTTAGCAGTTTTGAAGAATAGGAGAGAGTTAAAAAGAGATGTTTAAAAGGTTGCCCAAGTTGGAATGAGACCTAAAATTTGTTATGTGAACTTGTAGCTGACCCAATTAATATAATTTGGTGACCAGCTTCAGAAATGCCCAGAAATAAAGTGAAAAATGGGCAACAGAAACAGATCCACAAGCGACCCAAACAGAGAGAAACGTTAAAATAACTGATCAATATAATCAAGAAAATAAATGAAAAGGAGCCCCTGGGTAGCTTAGTTAAGTGTCCAACTCTTGATTTTGGCTCAGGTCATGATCTCAGGGTCATGAGATTGAGCCCCACCTCAGGCTCCACACCTAGTGTGGAGCCTGCTTAAGAGTCTCTCTCTTCCTCTCCCTCTGCCCCTCCCCCCCAGTATCTCTGTCTCGAAATCTCTCTCTCAAAAATGAAAAAAAAAAAGAAAAATAGATGACAAAATGGAAATTTTTACAGAAGAATTAGAATCCATCAAAAGTAACCAGGACATTAACACATCATTGCAATATGTACATACATAAAATTGAATTGTTATGTTACATTTCTAAAACAACTACAATGCTACATATCAATTATATCTCAACTAAAAGAAAGTAGCCAAATAGAAATGATTAAACTGAAATAAAATAATTGAAATTAAGAGCTTAGTTAATGAAATTAATAGTAAATTAGATACACTCAAGGGGAGAATTAGTGATCTAAAATAAAGTTCAGAAGAAAATATTGAAAATAAAGGAAGGAGATTAAAAAATGCGAAAACTTAGGGAGGACTGTAAATAGATGGAACACAATGTAAAAAGCCTGAACAAGCATATAATCAGAGTCCCAGAAGGGGAGGAAAGAGAGCATGGAATAGAAGCAACATTTGGAGATAACAGCTGAGAACTTCCTAAAACCAACAAATTACATCTAACTATGGATCCAAGTTCTACAAACCCCAAGAAGAATAAACTCAAGAGAAAAACAGACCTAAGCACAACATAGTAAAAACAGCTAAAAACAAAACACAAGAGGGGAGCCTGGGTGGCTCAGTGGGTTAAAGCCTCTGCCTTCAGCTCAGGTCATGATGCCAGGGTCCTGGGATTGAGCCCCACATTGGGCTCTGTGCTCCCCAGGGAGCCTGCTTCCTCTTCACTCTCTGCCTGCCTCTCTGCCTACTTGTGATCTCTGTCAAATAAATAAAATATTTAAAAAACACACACACACAAGAAAAATCTTAAAAGTTACACATTATCCCCAAAGGACCTATGAAGACAGCAACAGTTAACATTTTATCAGACACAACAGAAGCAGGAGATAATCCAATAATATCTTTGATATGCCAAAAAATAAATAACATCATCCAAGAATTCTATGCCCAGCTGAAGTATCTTTCAAAAATTTAACGGAAAAGAGGACATTTTACACACAGAAAATGAGAGAATGTATTGCCAACAGAACTGTGTAAAGAAGTACAGGAGGAAGTAGTGTTGGAGACACAGAAAATGATTTCAGATGGAAGCATAATAAACTAGGAAAGAATGGAGGGCAATGAAAATGGTAAATATTTTGTTTAAATTAAATGAATATTAAATGTTTGCAACAACAATAAAGTCTTATGGGTTTAAAATGTAAGCACAAATATGGGACACCTGGATGGCTCAGTCGGTTATAAACATCTGTCTTTGGCTCAGGTCATGATCCTGGGGGGCCCAGGATTGAGCCTCAAGTCAGGTTCCCCGCTTAGTGGGGAGTCTGTTTTTCACTCTCCCTTGCCCCCCACCCCCGCTCATGCCCTCTCTCTCTCTCGCTCACTCTCTCTCTCCAATAAAAAGATAAAATCTTTATAGATAGATAGATAGATAGATAGATATGGGTGCCTGGTGGCTTGGTTGGTTAAGCTCTGACTCTTGGTTTCAGCTCAGGTCATGATCTCATGGGCTGTGCGATAGAACCCAATGCCAGGATCCATGCTCAACAGGGAGTCTGCTTAAAGTTTTTCCTCTCCCTCTGCCCTGCCCACCCCCACCAAGTAAATAAGTAAATCTTTAAAATATATATATATAAGTAGAAATAAAAATATCAGGGCACTTGGCTATCTCAGTTGGTAGAGCATGTGACTTTTGATCTTGGGGTTGTAAATTCAAACCCAGATAGAGTATAGAGATCACTTCTAAAAAATTAAATTTAAAAAAAGAAAGGGGGGCACCTGGGTGGTTCACTGGGTTAAGCTTCTGCCTTCGGCTCAGGTCATGATCCCAGGGTCCTGGGATGGAGCCCGGAATTGGGCTCTCTGCTCAGCAGGGAGCCTGCTTCCCCACTTTTCTCTGCCTGCCTCTCTGCCTACTTGTGATCTCTCTCTCTCTCTCTCTCTATCAAATAAATAAATAAAATCTTAAAAATAAATAAATAAAATAGGTTGCATGCTGTAATCTCTAGGGTAACCACTAAATTATTAGTTAAAAAAATATATACATATATATAAGTATATATATTTTAAACAAGCTTATCAGGGAGTGAAGGAATAATAAAAAATTTTAAAAGTTTGATAAAACCAAAACTAGACAGAAAAGAAAAAGGAATAAAGAATAAGAAGAACAAAAAAATTAGCAAGATGGTAGATTTAAACCAAGATACATATGCAATTGTATTAAAGGTAAATGGATTAAAAGAGATACACCAGTAGAGATGGAAAAAGAAATACCACACAGACCTAAAATAGCTGGTGAAGCAGTACTAATAACACACAAAGTAGGATTTAGTGTAAGAAGTGTTACTAAAGATAAAGAAAGGATATTTTATAATGGTAATTGGGTCAACCCACGAGGCAGATATAACAATTCTAAATTTGTGTGTTCCTAGTAATAAAATTTAAAAATATATAACACACAAAAATTGGCATATCCAAAAAATTAAATAGACACAATCAGAGTAGGAGAGTTTAACACACATTTCTCAGAAACTGATTGTACAAACTGACAAAACAAACAGAAAACAAACCAGTAAGAATATGAAAGACTTGAAACACATAATTCACAAATTTGACTTAAACGTTCTAAATGCTACACCCAACAACTGTAGAATACATTTTATGCTCACATAGAAGTTTTACTAAAATTACCCTAATGCTTGGTCATGAACCATTTTCAACAACTCCAAAGGACTGAAATCATACAGAGTTTGTCTATGACTGAAATGGAAATAATCAAGAAATAATAACAAAACTTAAGCAGAAAATTACCCAATATTAGTATATTAGACAGTGCATTACAAGAAAACCCATGGCTCGAAAAGAAAAATCTCAATGGAATTAGAAAGTATTTTAATCTAATGGTAATGAAAGCATTACATAAAAAAAAAATGTGGGATGCAGCTAATGTCACTCTTAGAAGAAAATATATAACCTCAAAATGAATAATTTAGAAGAAAATATTTGAATAGTAAAGAATAAAGACTGGAAATTAATGATCCATTATCTTAAAAATTAGGGGGAAATTCAAATTAATACAAAGAAAGTATGAGAAAAGAAATAATAAAGGGCAGAAATAATGAATTAGGAACTAAGCATGCAATAGGAAAAAATCAACAAGCTATGACTGATCAAGAAAAAAAAGAAAGAGGACATATATTACCAGTATCAGGAATCAAAAAAGGAATATCACCACAGATTTTGCAGACATTATAAAGCTAATAAGGGGCTATTATAAACTTTATGTCACTACATTATAAAACGTGGACTAAATAAACATATTCCTTAGAAAAATACAATTGAACAAAACCAACAAAAGAAATTAAAAGATCTGAATAGTCCATTTTCTATTTAAAAGACTGCCTCTGTTAAAAACCTTCTCATTTCTATTCTAGTTGGCTTTGTGACTAAAGTCTCCAAAAAAATTGGGGGAAAATATCCTATATCATAATGCATAAAATTTTCTAGAGAATTGAAAAAAAGTGAATACTTCCCAAATGGTTCATGAAGCTAATATGAGCTTGATAACAAAATCTGACAGGATAGTAAAAGAAAGTAAAATTATAGGCTGATTTCTCTTATGAACATGCATGTAGAAGTCCTAAACAAAATATTAGCAATTTGAATTCAGGAAACTGTATTACAACTAAATTGATTTTATCTCCGAAATTCAAATTTTATCAATCAATATGAATCACCATATTAATGGAATAAAAAAGTATCTTATAATCATCTCAGTAGATATAGGAAAAGATAAAGAATTTTATAAAATCTAATAGACATCAATGATAAAATAGAAGAAAACTCCCTTAATCTGATAAAAGGGATTTACAAAAAAATCTATAGTAACATTACATTTACTCATGCAACACTGAAATCCCCTGAGACTGGTAATGAAACAAGAACACTCTCCTTATCACTTTTATTTAACATCATATTGGAGGCCTTAGCCAGTGTAATAAGGCAAGAAAAAATAGACCAGATAGATTGATAGATCAAAGAGAAGCCATGAACAAACTATTAGAATTAATAAATAGATTAAGCAAGTCTGCTGGAACAAGGAAGGCCAATACATAAAAATCAATTGATTTCTAAATATCCACAACAAATAATTAGAAAAAAATCTAAAACAGTGATATCATTTACAATAACATAAAAAACTAAATAGTTAGGAATAATTCTAAGGTATTCTAATAATTATATTGTTAGAATAATACTTAAATAATTTTATATAGTATATAATATATTAAATAAATTATATATTATATTATATTATAATTATTATATTATTAGAATAATAATTATAATTTTATAATTCTAAGACTTGAAAGATGTCTACACAGAAACTACAAACATTATTTGGAAACATTAAAGAAAATCTACCTAAGTGGATGGAAATACTATGTTTGTGATTTGAAGCATATAATATTATAAAGATAACAATTTCACAAAATTGATCCATAGTGTCAATGTAAGCCTCAAAAATATACTGGCAGGATTTTTTTTTTCCTTTTTAATGTAGATCTTGACATTTAAATTGTAGCATTTAAATTACATATGGAAATGCAAAGGGCCAAGAATAGTCAGGACAATCTTAAAGAACAAATTTAAAAAACTTAACATCAGCTATCACAAGGTATTATTATGCTCAGTAATTAAGACAGAATAGTGTTGGCCAAGAGAAAAATAGATCAATGAAACAAAAAAAAAGAGAGAAAGCAGAAACAAAGATGAAACTGTAGTACAGTGGGAAAAAGGACAGCATTCTTAAAAGTGACTCTGGTCAATGGAGAGCTGTATGGAGAAAATCGCATCTTAATCTCTACCTCACATGATTAAAACAAAAACAAAATCCCCGCCACCAAAAAAAGAAAGAAAGAAAGAAAGAAAGAAACCACAGCTGGATTGTAGATCTAACTATGAAAAGTAAAACAATTACATTTTGAGGAGATAGCACAGGGGATATTTTTTAAGCTATTAAGATATGCAAATATTTCTTAAAGAGGACATGAAAGTCACCAACCATAGGAGAAAACATTGATAAATTAGACTGCCTGAAAATAAAGAACTTCTGTTCATCAGAAGATACCATTTTAAGAGACTGAAAAGGCAAGCCACAGACTGAAAAAAGAGATATGCAATATACATTTCTAACAAAGAACTCATTCAGAATGAATAAAGAAGTCCTTTAAGTTACTAAGAAAGAAAAAAAAAAGGAAAAAAAAAACTACAGAAAAATGGGCAAGGGACTTAGCATGCACATCACAAGAGAGCATCCAAATGGCCAATAACATGTCTGAAAAGGTGCTTAATCTCATTATTCATCAGAGAAACGCAAATTTAAACCACAATGAGATTCCACTTTCACCCGTCAGAATGGCTAACAGCAAAACAGCAAAGTGGGGTGAGGATGTGGAGCAACTAGAACTCTTACAGATTATTGGTGGGTGTGCAAACTGGGCCAGCTTTGGAAAACAAAGTACCTAGGAACATTGAGTATATAAATACGTTATGACCCAGCAATGCCACTCGTCGTTCAACAGGCGTGCATACATGTGTGCACAAAAAGGCATAACTGTTCATAGTAGTACTAGTCATAATAGTAAAAAACTAGAAACAACTCAAAGTTCCTCAACGTTAGAGTAGACAAATAAATTATAATAAGGTTACTTAATGGAATGTTACAAAGCACTGAAAATTAGTTAAGTATTTTTCTTTTTTAAAAAAGATTTTATTTATTTATTTAAGACAGACAGAGAGAGAGAGAGAGAGAGAGGGAGAGAGAGAGAACGCAGAGGGAGAAGAAGTCTCCCCTGTTGAGCAGGGAGCCAGATACAGGCCTCCATCCCCAGAACCCCTGGGAATCTGACCTGAGCCGAAGGCAGATGTTTAACCGACTGAGACACCCAGGTCACTCCTTAATTAAATATTGTTCTATGCAAAAATGTAGATGATTCTCACAGAAATAATTTTAAAAGTGGTCTGACACAAAATAATACATATGGAATGGTTCCATTTATATACTCAGTGTCATGAGTAAACCCCACATTAAAAAAAAAAAAAAACCAAAAAACAAAAACAAATAAAAAATCTTGAAAACCAAAAAACACCAAAAACAGAGGCAACCACCTTACACACATTCAGATGGCTACTACAGCAAACAAACAACAACAAACAGAAAATAGTAAGTGTTGGTGAGGATATGGAAAAAATAGAACTCCGCATGCTGTTGAAAGGAATGAGGTACCTAGAGGAGTCAAAGTTACAGAGATAGGAGGTAGGAGGCTAGAGGGAGGGCACGCACAGAGGTACAATTTAATGGGTATGGAGTTCTACTTTTGCAAGATGAAAAGAGTTCTGCAGGTGGGTTGCGCAATAATGTGCATATACTTAACACTGCTGAACTGTAAAAATGACTCATGTGGTCCATTTTATGTTGTATGTGTTTTACCATAATTTAAAACTTTTTTTTTTAAGTAATAAAGGTGAAATGAACATGGTGATGGACACTGTGCAGGGTTACTTTTGGTGAGGGTCTAGGGACTGGGAGTCATCAGGGAAATTAGGGGGTTCTAGGGATGCTCCTTGATCTGGGTAGTAAGAACGCGTTTTCATTCTTAAAAATTGATCAAATTATATACTTTGACTCGTGCACTTTTCCATAGGCTTCAACCAAACCAAAAACAAAAATTACTTTAAAAATAAGTTGAAGTAGGGGGTACCTGGGTGGCTCAGTCGGTGTACATCCAAGTCTTGATTTTAGCTCAAGTCATGCTCTCAGGGTGGTGAGATCAAGGGGACCAAAAGCTTATTTTAAATTTTGACATAGATTATTATTCTGCCCTGTATAATTATAATCCCCACACCAGAGTATGAGAGTACATATTTCTTCGTACATTTGCCAACACCAGGCTCTGAGATTCTTCTTAAACTTTGTCTATTTGATGAACCCATAGATATAATAATTGTAATTTGTATTTCTTTGAGTATTTGTGATACTGAACTTATTTTCATGGGTTTACTAACCACTTGCTTTCACTTTTTCTTTAATTTCTAAACTCAAATATCCAAAAGATGTCAATTGTAATGTAGTTTATAAGAACGAAATATTAGAAAAAAACTGAAATATGTGTCAAATCAGAGTTGGCTAATAAATTACGATACTCACATATGATGGAATACCAAGTAGTCATGTGAAATGGCTAAACCTATTGTCATATGTTGATGAATTTTTTAAAAAGGCAATTATAGAAATACAAACATAAGATCATAATGTAAATGTTCTTATAGGTACACACAGAGAGATGTGCACCCTTCCGTGGAAAAATGTTTATCAAATTTTAATAGTTGTTATCTCAGGGTCATGGAATTCAGCTTTCTTTTTAATACTTTCCTTCATGTTTGAGTTTGTTCAGTGAATAATACATCACTTTTATGATAAGAAAAAGCAGTAGTATTCTCTTTTTTAAAAACAAAAGTTCAAAACAATCTGGTCTGTTTTGGTCACAGGTCATCCTTTCACATTTCCACGGAGCTTGCCATTTTCACCACTTGGCCTACTAACCCCTGTGAAGACCTGAAGACCGCAAATCAGACTGAGAACTGTATTAAAGTCTCTGCTTCATTAACAGCAAGTGGTACCACCCTGGTGACCAGAATGTTGCCTCCCCTACCCCCAGCAGCTGACTTCTGGGCCTCCTCCTGGAGCTTCCAGAGCAGGAAATCAATGCCTGGGGGTCCCCAAGCACTGCCCCTGCCCCTGTTTTTGTTTTTTCTGTTTTGAGGAGTTAAGGGATGTCTGGTCATTTGCATTTCTATAGGCCTTTCAGAAGGGATCTAAGAGCTGGGAGCCATTAACTCTCTCGAGCAAATCCTGGAGGCCAAGAAAGGACTAGTTGGTTTGGGACTTAGGGGAGACCGAATGCGCTCTACCCATGACAGAGCGCCCTACCAAAAGAACTTTGAAATGTTCAGTCCTTCCCATAATCTCTCTTCCACCATGTATGCAAATCCTACATATATAGTTAAACTTTTCATTTTAATTAGCAGCTAGGTGCTGGTAACTCAGTTAACAGAAGGAAGCAAGCACGAGAAAAAAGGAAACATTTAGAATCTGCGTCCCACAAGACCCTTGCAAGAATTACTATTCCATCACTCCGCTGAAATAACGAGTGATTCTCCTGCCACTGTAGACATTGCAGCGCACCCAACATCCTTTTCAAGGGACTAAGGGCGGTAGATTCCCCGCCTTTAAAGGTTACGGTTTTGAGAACCGGAGATGCTCAGAATACTGACTGTAAAGTCTTGAAAACGGACATCAGGACCGAAGAGCTTGCCACTCTCCTCCCAGACCTGCAAGCCAGCACCCGCACTGGAGACAGCCGCCTGCCCCGGAAGCCCGCAGGGTCACGTGCCTCCCGCCTGGTGCCAACTCCCCGCTCGTGCAGGGCGCCTCCAGCTAATCTGGAAGTTTGATTGTAAGCCAAGGGGACCGGTTATATAACTCGGAAAGTTAAACTTGGGAGAACACACGCGCATATCTAAACAAGAGCCCAGTTAAAAGCAGACAACCCTAGCCCTGGATCCCGTTTCCCCATTTTATTGCCCCATAAAGCAGTAAAAGATTTTTTTTTTTAAGATTTTATTTATTTATTTGGCAGAGAGAGAGAACACAGGCATGGGCAGTGGAGAGGGAGACGCAGCCTCCCCGCTGAGCAGGGAGTGGAATGCAGGGCTCTATCCGAGCACCCTGGGACCATGAGCTGAGCCAAAGGCAGACACTTAAGGACGGGGCCACCCAGGCACCCCAAAATGTTTCAATTGTTACATCTGCCTGGCTTCCAGGCTGCGCAAAAGGTCATGTCATCCAACTTATTAAAAAGTACCTGCCGCCTCCCTGGGCCCTTTGCACGTTATCCTCTGTGTGCAAGTCAAAGTGAAAATCATTATAAATGTCCATTGTGCTCATTCTTGTGTTTCTTTCTCATGATTAGTACTGAAAGGTGCGTCTCTCAGCTCAAGACAGTGAAGATGGCTCCCTCCTTTCCTGGAGCTTGTGAATTTTGCCAGTCAGCCAGGGGCACCCCTTCCCACCACTGCATGGGAGCCTGAGAGTAGAGTATCTGGGAATCACCAGAAATGGGAACAAACTGAGGAAGGGCCAAGGTCCGAGCAACAGGGCCCGGCTCCTAGAATCCAGCTTCAGGCTCTGTGCTTCTATTTGCCATCACCTCTTTGCTGCCAGAAAGTTCTGTAGAGAGCTGCAGGGTCTGAAGGGCCAAGAAGGCAGGCAGGCAGCTGCAAGGCGGGCAGCTTTTCCAGGTGGGTGCAGAGGGAAGGAAGGGAAATGCAGGCTTGCTGCGGAGAGAAAAGCAGACTGGGCCTCAGGCTAATCCCTGTGAGAACTGTTCGCTTGGGGAGACAAGGGCAGGAGTCCAGGAGCCAGGGCCCTGGGTGCTGTCCCATGAGAGGGCTAATTCCCCCCACCCCATCCTACCCAGCTCTGTGGGACAGGGTCGTGGGCCGGTCGGGAGACAGCTTGGAACCAGGAGGGGCACCGTTCCCGGGAGCAACCGCCTCCCCCAACTCCCACCCCTCAAAGCTCCAGAAATGGGCAGCAGCTCTCCCCGGTCTAACTCTTCAGCTCTTTTGGCTGACGCCAGGCCCTACTGCCCCAGGGGGTTCTGTCTCTGAGACTTCTGAAGGGGAAGACAGGCGGTTTAGCTCCAGGCCAATTAGTGCCTTTTGCTTTGACAAAATGAGAAAAATAAGGACATGGCAGTGAGATTTTTCAAAGAGCTAAATGTATTCCATTTAAAGATTGCTCTGATGCTAATGCCAAGTCCAGTCTAATGTTCTGATTTGCTTTATTGAGGTGACCTCGGAGGTGATCATAGTTGCTAAGGCTCTTACTTGGCCAGCTTGCCCATTTTTTTTTTTTTCTCTTTTGATTTTGCTGGCCCCTGATAATCCAAGCTTCCAAGACGAGGAGCATCCCAGGGCATGTCTTTTGGCCTTTCCTTCTGTGACGATTCCATCTGTATCTTACTGCGAACTCCAAGCCCTAAACGTTCATGTCATTTAGTTCTTCAGCGGACATCAAATAAGCTGCCTCTGCGTGCCAGAAAGAAAACTTTGTTGAGATGTTCCTTGCAGGTGATAAAAGATTTTGAACATTTTGGAAATGAACAACATAAAACAAAAGTATTAAGTGGCTCTCCAATTTATCCTTGACACACTTCCGGTGACACGCTTTTAACCACAGGTTAGCCCTTACATTTCACCAACCGGCTACTACCAAGAAAACTTCCTCTTTGATCATGAAGCCTAGTTATTTTTTCTTAGCAACATTATTATTTAGAAAATCATGAATCCAAACCCTCCCCAGTCAGTTTGAAGGGACCACAGCTGCTGTCTAGATGTGCTGCTCTGCTTACCTGACCAGGGAATGCGTGTGGCAGACACTTCCAAAGCCTTCTTGGGCTTGTCTGGGACAACGGCATGACCTAGCCCATCCGGACTCACACAGGGACTAAGTAGTTTACCCTTCTTTCCCTTGGAGGGCTGAGTAGGGCTGACCCACCATCTGGATGAAGAAAACTGTTGCTTCTGAAGTGCAATTTAAAGGTTTCCCAGCCCGAAGCACCTCTCATTTTGTCTAAGTTTCTACCTGTAGTGATTTGACTTTTTAAAAAATTACTGCTTCTCGCTTTAATCTTCTTCTTTTTTAAAAGATTTTATTTATTTATTTGTGATAGTGACAGCGAGCGTGAGTGGAGAGCGGCAGGCAGAGGGAGAGGGTGAAGCAGGGTCCCTGATGAGCAGGGAGCCCCATGCGGGATGGCATCCCAGGATCTTGGGATCATGACCTGAGCAGAAGGCAGATGCTTAACAGACTGAACCCCCCAGGCACCTCCTCTTTCGGGCCAGAAAGCCTCCTGAACTTTATACTGCCTGCTCTGTGGCCCCCCCCATCGCCTGTGCCCCCAGATGAACTTGACCTGTCACAGCCGCGGCTCTATGCTGCTCAGTGCCAAGCAGGCTGGGTGGCAGGATGATGGGGAGCCCAGGCTTTGATCTAGATGCCTCTGGGGCTGACCCCTAACCGTGCAGCCTCAGGCCTCTCCAAGCTCCCCTTCCCTCCGTTGTAATGTGAGATAATTATAGTCCCTTCCTCCTAGGGCTGCAGTAAAAAATAAGTGATATAATTTGTGTAAATCACTTACTATGGTGCCCGCCACATAGTAATAATGCAGTGGTGATTATTCTCAGTTATTATATGTCTTAGTCGGCTAGAGCTGCTGTAACAGAGCTCCTCCAGCTGGGTGGCTTCAGACAGCAGAAACGGACGGTCTCACAGCGCTGGAGGCCAGAAGTCTGGAAGGAAGGTGCCGGTGGGGACGGTTCCTTCTAAAGACTGCAAGGGAGAATCGTTCTCTAGCAGATGCCAGGAGCTGCTGCTTCACAGCCAGTCTTCAGTGTTCCAGCTACATCATTCCCATCACGTGTCCCTGTTGTCCCATGTCTGGCTTTTTAGAGGACATCAGTTATATTGGATCATGGGCCCACCCTACTTGGTAAGACTTCATCTTAATTTAATTATATCTGCAAGGACATGGGTTTTTAAATATTTATTTATTTGAGCGAGAGAGTATGAGAGGGAGTGCATGGGGCAGGTGGCCGAAGGAAAGGGAGAAACAGACTCCCTGCTGAGCAGGGAGCCCAATGCAGGACTCGATCCCAGGATCCCAGGATCATGACCCAAGCCAAAGGCCGACGCTTAACTGACTGAGCCACCCAGGCACCCCGAGGACACTATTTTTAAATGAGGTCATAAAAAGAGGTATGGGGTATTAGGACTTCAATGTGTCCTTTTTAGGGGAACACAATTCAACCTATGACACGGGGGGGTGGTATAGGATTTTGACTATTGTTGCTATCATTACTATTGTCATCATTTTCCAGCGCTGGCTCACGGGGCACTGTGCACAGGGCACTCTGCACGGGGCACAGCATGACCAAGTGCTGGCTGCATAGCCTTTTCTTAAAGCAATCTCTGCCCAGACCTCTGTCGGTGGCTCCCGTCCACCGTCTGGGGCTCCTCTGTACCAGAGCAAGTTTTCCCCCTTCTCTCCACCACTTCCACCCCATGAGCACTCACTCCTCCAGCACCACACTTACCACTGCCTCCAGCAAGTCTCCAGCTTCTGCCTAGCACATCACATCTGGTGAGAGGGAGGGCACACCTGGGAGCCAATAGCAGCCTGAGCTCACACACTTGAAACAGACCAGTTCCGTGACCCTCCCCACGAAGTCTTCCTGCGGTGGAGCCATTCTTCAACCCACTAACCTGCACAGGTGGTCCTAGCTACCCGGAGCTGAAGGCCAGTGGCCCGACCCTCCTCAGGCAAAGCTTGCGTTTGCAATCCCTGCCCTTCCCCAGGCTCGTGTGCCAATCTTCCTCTTCTTTCACACGATTTCCCATTTTTAAAGCATGAGGGAAATTTCACTAATTAAAGAAAGCCTGTGGTCTATCCAATTGTCAACAGATGAAGTAATCACTCACAGGTCACCTGGGGGGCTCAGTAGGTTGAGCGTCTGCTTTTGGCTCAGGTCATGATCATGGGGTCCTGGGATTGAGTCCCACATCAGGATCCCTTCTCAGCAGGGAGTTTGCTTCACCCTCTCTGCCTCCCCCAACTCATGCTCTCTCTCTTTCTCTCAAATAAATAAATAAAATCTTTAAAAAAAAAAATCATTCACTACCGTATTTTTGGTGAATCCAGATTTTTAATTTTTTTAAAAGATTTTATTTATTTATTTGATAGAGAGAGCCACAGTGAGAGAGGGAATGCAAGCAGGGGGAGTGTGGGAGAGAAGTAGAGTCCCTGCCAAGAAGGGAGTGTGATACAGGGCTCAATCCCAAGACCCTGGGATCATGACCTGAGTCAAAGGCAGATGCTTAACGACTGAGCCACCCAGGTGCCTCTGAATCCAGATTTTTAGATGTGGGACTAGGTTTGCTGAAAGTGGGAGTGCCCCTAGGCAGGGCCCTGAGCTTAAAGTCTTGGGTATGACTGTCTGTGTGAAAGGAAGCCACGACAGGCCATTGATTTCTGACTTCTGTCAGTGCCTGTGGAACTTTCACTACCCAAGATTCAGCCTCTTCCTGTCCTAGAGGTTGGTTTCCATGGCCCATGACACCAGGGATCACATGGTCGCATCCCTATCAGCCACACAGGCCCCCACCCCCACCCCCTGCCCCAGCGTCCTCAGGAAGTAGCCCAGCTCTGGATCTGGAATCCCATCTTTCATCTGGAACCCCACATCAGGGGCTGCCAATCTGGGAGCTGAATTGCCGATTCCGGAAGAACCTTTCTGACTCCATTTATGACCCTGGTTTAAAGTGATGGGGAATGGAAAGGCAAGGACATTGCCTCTGTTTTAGAGTTGCCAGATTTAGCAAATAAAAATACATGATAAGCAGTTAAATTAGACTGTCGGATAACACCAGATAATTTTTTGGGGGGAGGTCACCCTCACCATTTTTAAGTAAATGGTTCATTTGTATTAAGTATCCACATGACAACAAATAGGTTTTTTAATGTAAGCATATCCCACTCCATATTTGGGACATACTTATACTAAAAAATAATTCTGTGTTTTTCTGAAATTCAGACTTAACTGGGCATCCTGTATTTTACCTGGCAACTCTACCCCATTTGCCCTGGCTTATTTTATTTGTTTGTACTACTGGTTCCTTGTTTCTATGAAGAGAAAGTATCCCCAGGGATCTGAGGCTGCCCTGCTCCTTGACCTCATAGGTGAGAGGCTGGCAATCTCGAACATACATACAGACACCTTATTTGGAGTCGTCAAGATCCTGAACAAAGTCAGGACACAGGAACAAGATATCTTTGGCACTTCCCATTTTTCTGAGCCTTGTCATCCTGCCTCTCCCTAGCCAGCCCCATTCCAGGTCCCTAACTCATCCTAGTCAACCACTAACTGATGAGGCTAAGGTGTTAGCTGTCTGTCTGATTAAAATGTGACCCGCTGTCAGCCACGCTTCCTCCCCACCCCACGCCCCAGCCCCCACCACAATGGACTCAAATGACCAAGAAAATGGGATGGTGGCCAGACAGAGTGGCAGCTCTGTGGTTGCTCATGAGGGATGAGCCTGCCCAGTTCCAGATGCCTGGAATGCTCCCCTCTGCCAAGACCCATTTTCTTATAGATCTTCTGAGAAGAAAGAGTTACTTGCAAGGAACTCTACAAGGACTCCTCACTTAATGGCAAATTCAAGTCTCCCTTGGTGCTCTATCCAAGAGTCCCAGAGTGAAGGGAGGAGAAGAAAAGAAAACCCCAAATGAAAAATCTTTGGAGAACGAGTAGCTCTAGTCTAACTTTGGGCAAACCACGTATGGCCCCAAGGCACAGAGACTGACACAAGAAAAGCTTTCTCTTCCTCGCTGTGCCAGGCTTCCCGGTTAGCTTTGGAAATCCCTGCCTGACTTCTGTGGTTCCAGTGTACATCAGGGTGGTGATGGACAGTGTGTGAGGCACAACTAAAACACACACAGTGACCCACATAAACAACCAGTTCTTCCTTTCAAGACTTTTCTTGCAACCAATTATAGTAGTAATGAAATAAGCCACGTACACATCTAAACAGGTTTCTAACAGCAATTCAGTTCAAACAGACGGAGCAGGACACGCCCTGGGCCATGGGATGGAAGCTGCGGTATAAAGACGTCGAAGACACGCCTCCTCATGAAGATGCTTATGGGTAAATAGCTAAGATTGACAACCAGTGCCACCAGTCACAGCACAGAGTGGTTGGGGCGGGGATAGAGGTGGACACAGGCTGGGTAGAAACACAGAGGACAGTGATTATGCAACTAGGGCACGGGGAGATTGAGACAGGTAGGCAAAGAAGGTTTCTTGAGGGAGGCATTTCATGGCAAGGTCGAAAAGAGCAAGGGGCAAGTTCAATAAAAGCATCCCTTCTCATGGAGCACTGGGTGTGGTGCATAAAAAATGAATCTTGGAACACTGAAAAAAAAAATTTAATTACAAAAATAAAAAATCCCTTCTTTGGCAGAAGGGGCTTTAAAATAGTCAACCCAAGTCAAGGTTAACATCGGGCAGTAGAGACTTGGCCTGTCCCTGTCTCTGGCTCAGCTCTATCAACTCCATTCTGTTCTGGCCCAAGAGTTTCTTTTGAGTCTCCCACCTGTGAGCCCTACCAGCCATGAGTAGACAGAGATGTGGAATCCCCTTTATTAAGCTTTTCTATTTATTCATTTCAGCCAAGCAGTTAATTAATTTTGGGAGAATCCCAGAGTGATTCTAGCGCTTCCATCCAAACTTCAGTTAATGAAAAGCTTTACTGAGGTTGTTCTCCAGAGCGTTCAGATTTATTCTTTCTTGTTTTAATCCTGAATAGGCTGCCTTGGCGACTAGCGGCTTAGAGGGCTGCTAGGTTGTTTGTTGGTTTCCATTTTCTGCAGCTCAGTTGTAACTAAGGATTTTGACCACCCACTGGGCTTTCAATACCACTTCTGCTCAAGAGCCTGGTCATGTTCTTGGCTCAAAGAGGCCTTGTCCCACCCCTGCCTCGCTAAGCCATTTCTTCCAACAGCCATGTCAACATTCATCCTGTTTGCCCACTTAACTCACACATGGAGAACATCATAACCCAACTAAAATATCTGAAATTGGGTCAATGATAAGATTCTTGGAAGAGGTTTATGTAATAAAACCTCAAGAGTGAACCCACCAAGTATCAATGTCAGGGAGGAGATGTGAATCTAGGGTCATCTCAGCCCAACCAAGAGCAGATGGGGAGTAATTACCACATGTGGGCCCTGAGGATCCCTTTTAAATCAGGGGACTGCAGACACGGTACTTCCCCGAACCACACCAGATATAGTTAGCCTGAGAAGATTTGCTTTGAGGGATGCAATAACCAGATACCTCAAAACTTAAGGACAATGAGTAGGAATAGCTTGAAGCAGGCGGAGACTCTCTTTAGGCTGACTATATCTGCTGAGGTCTATGGCATTATAGTGTCAGTAGTCCTCAGAAGTTCAAATGTGATGGGTTTTGCAATTGCCTTCTTCATTAACCAATCAATACAGGCATACCCTTTCTCTCTTCTCTTCTCTTCTCTCTCTCTTCTTTATCTCTTCCCTCTTCCTACCCCCTCTCTCTTTACTTCCTTCCCTCACTTACCATAGAACCCCCTCTCCCCACTCCAACTCCAATTCATTACGGGTCACACTTTACTACCTGCTGGGCTTAGATATGATTGAAGTTGCCTTTACCATCTCAATCACATCCTTATCTATTTCACTAAGAAGACAAGGCCCAGGCTCAGAACTATAACACAGGTTAATAAGGTCAAATTCAAACCCAGAGGCTCAAAGAGATCTTAGAAAAAAGAGAGCTTGTGAAGGTCACAAGGGCTGGAAGAACTTACAAATTAAATTGCAATGGTACTTTTCCATAGAGCAGGCAAACAAAGTTTACATCACTAAAAGAATAGGACTTCCACCATTTGGGAAGGTGAATTACTGGCACTAGTTTATGTCTTCTATTTTGAAAAACAAATCTTCACACAATCCAATGTTCCTTTAAGCCACCTTTGTGGTTCCTTCCTTCCTAGGATAATCAAACTTCTCAGCCAGGTGTTAGGGACACCACTGTTTCTGTTTTTCTACCACCACCTTCTCCTTCTCCTGAAACCTGATGAAACAGTGGCTTCTGGAGTTATTCACTTTTGGACCCTGTGTTCACCTCTCGTCCTCATCTCTCTCTCTCTCTCTTTTTTTCCCCTCTCCTTGATAATAACCAATGATGCTCAACTTCCTTTTGAAACTATTTCCTCTCTTGGCTTCTGTGTCAAGACCATTCTCTAGAGACTCCTGGGTGGCTCAGGCATTTAAGCATCTGCCTTCAGCTCAGGTCATGATCCCAGGGTCCTGGGATGGAGTCCGACATTGGGCTTCTTGCTCATAGGGAGCCTGCTTCTCCCTCTGCCTGCCATTCCCCCTGCTCATGCGCACTCTCTCTCTCTCTCACTCTCTGGCAAATACATACAAAATTCTTTGGTTCTTCTGCTACCTCCCTGGCGTGCCCCTGTACACACACAGATACACACTTAGTCAACATGGTCAATTGGACTGACAGAGAAATATTCATTCTCTCATTTCAAATATAGACAAATACTAACTATTACAAACTTAAATTCTTATCCAATACATATCTCATAATGCATTAAAGCTTTCAGAAACAAAATGAGGTCTTAAAGCCAAACAGTGGGCAGGAGCTGGAACATAAGTAGGTAAGAAGGATAAAAGGATTGAATTTAGGCCTTGGCCACTGGATACTGAGGTTTCGAATCTTGCCTGGGGAGGAGGGTGCAAACCATAAGGAGAATTAGAACTGAGCTACCTGAATAAAATGAAGATTCAACAATGGCTGCCCACAGAAAACAGACTAGAAAAACTCCACCTGTCAGGGCAGGGGAAGGAAATTTGCTAACCATTAGGCCTGTGGATAGAAAAGGAATCATTCACAAAATCTAGAACCCAGACCAGTACCCAGTAGGCTGTGATATGAGGAATGCAAACCAACAGTAACATTAAAAATTGCTCCTGTGTCCATTAATCACATAGGATCCCAGGAGAGGCAAAGACAGACCAGTTCTGAAAGATGTTGCTGTCACCCAGGGCATGTCACCTACAAAAACCACATTCCTGAAGATTACTTCATAATCAGTAGTTTGAAATCACACAAGGACGCAAACCGCCATGGGGAGAACTAAGAATTTTAAATAATAGAAATTGATCCGGAAAGGTTTTTAAAACAAGTGTCTAAATTTTTGGAAAAAATTGAATGTCATAAGGCAAGAATATAAAAACTACTAGTTTATTCCTAAAAAAAAAATCCTTTTAATAAAATACCATAATTATTTATATACCAACATTGATGAACAGGTAGAACCATGGACTGGATACAGCTGAAGAGAGAATTAGTCACTCTGATGATAAATCTGATGGTATCATCAGAATATAGCACAGAGAGGGAGAAATGAAAAATCTAGAAGAAATTTAGAAACTGGGACGTATAGTGAAAAGTTATAACGTGTCACAAAAGGATAGAATAGAATATTCAAATAGCTGAGAATATTCCGGAATTGAAGAATGAAGGTATTTCCAAATTGAAAGAATGTCTGTATTATGAGCTGGATACATTTGCTTTTAATCTCCCATTTAGACAAATAATATTTAAATATAAAACAAACATAAAGAAACGTTATAAAATCTAACAAAGAGTTAAGACAGAGTGTTTTTAGAAAGACAAAGTGACAGTTGACCTTTTTTTAAAATCAGGGATAATAGATTTAACAAAATGTAGAATTTTTTCTTCAAAAAGCAGGTGGGTAGTGCCTGAGTGGCTCAGTCAGTTAAGGATTTGCCATCGGGTCAGGTCATAATCCCAGGGTCCTGGGATGGAGCCCTGCTCACCAGGGAGTCTGCTTCTCCCTCTCCCTCTGTTATTTCCCCCTGCTCATGCTCTCTCTCTCTCTTTAACAAATAAATAAAACCTTTAAAAAATAAGCAGGTGGAAAATTCTTTTTTAAAAGATGTTACTTGGGGCTCCTGGGTGGCTCAGTGGGTTAAGCCTCTGCCTTCGGCTCAGGTCATGATCTCGGTCCTGGGATTGAGTCCTGCATCGGGCTCTCTACTCGCCAAGGAGCCTGCTTCCTCCTCTCTCTCTCTCTCTGCCTGCCTCTCTGCCTACTTGTGATCTTTGTCCGTCAAATAAATAAATAAAATCTTTAAAAAACTTTTAAAAAAATGTTATTTGTTTTGAGAGTGAGCAAGAGAAAGAGCACACACTCTCTCTAAATAAAATAAAATCTTTTAAAATGTTCTGACACAAGTGGTACAACTATTTCACCAATTAGAAATTCTACTTTAGTATTTAAAGATGGGGACCCAGCAATAGCACTTATTTAAAGCTTCTAGATGATTCTAATATTTTTTAAAACCTCAATAAATCAAGCATACAGAGAATAAATAAGGACAGAGAAGATGAGACTAGCACAATATTAGCAAGCATAATCTAATAGATCTATTGAACAGACAGCTCTATTGGGAAAAAAGAGCAAGATATTTCAATGGGCACTTCCTCAAAAGAGGGTAATAGTCAATAAACATATGAGAAAAACCCAACCATTTTGTCATCAGCTAAATGCAAATGAAAACCACAGTGAGGATGCCTGGGTGGCTCAGTCGGTTAAGCCTCTGCCTTTGGCTCAGGTCGTGATCCCAGGGTCCTGGGATTGAGTCCCACATTGGGCTCCTTGCTCAGCAGGGAGTCTGCTTCTCCCTCCGCTCCTCCCCATCAACTCGTTCTCTCAATCGCTCTCTCAGTCATAAGTAAGTAAATAAATAAACAAATAAATACACAATGAGAGGCCACTACACCCTACCGGAATGGCTGAAGTGGAAAAGATAATATGAAGTGTTAGGGAAGGTGTGGAGCAATCGGAACTCCCAAGCACCACCGGAAGGAGTGTGAATTGGTGCACCTGCTTTGGAAAATGGCTACTTTGCTTGGAGAAATATCTGCTAAAGCTGATTATATGCATGCCCTATGACCCCGCACTTCTACCTCTAGGTATATACCCAATAGTAAAGCATACAATGTTCACTAAAACACCTATACAACACTTCTGGTAGTAAGACTATTCATAGTGGCTAAAAACTTAGAAAAAAACCTCTAAATCTTCAATAGTAGAGTGGATTTAAAAATTGTGGTAAATTCATACAATGGAATACCTTGTACCAATGATAACAAATAAGCTACAACCACACCCTCTATAAATGAAACTCACAAATACAATGTTGAATACAAGACATCATACATAAGAATAAGTTTTGCATGATTCCATTTGTATAAAGTTCGGAGTCCAGCAAAGTCGGTCAGTAGAGTCAGAAGGCAGGACAGTGGTGAGTGGGTGAGGACATGAATTACTAAAAACACATGATTCTTCTGGTAAAAGACAGAGATGAAGAGAACTCTCATTCAGGAAATGGAAGCCACATATTTTTTCACTCATTAATGACATATTTACGGAATTGACCAGAAAAGATGTCTCAACAACAATCCACAGAATAAATAAATATGGTTCTCTGACTATAATGTAACTACGTAATATATACGCCCTGTGAAAAATTTGGAAAATACAAGAAATAAAAGCATTAAAATTGAAGTTGCCTATACTCTCATAATCTAGACATTTCCACTCACTATTTTAGAGCATATGTCTTTCCTCTTTACTTTTGTGTATTTTAACATGGTTGAAGCCATTCTGTATGTATTGTTGCCCTCCTCTTCCTCTTTAAAATTATTGATGGCTCCTATGGATTATCACGGGGGTTACCCAGAAGGAACAAGAGAGTGAGGTACCATTTTCCACTTTATAATGAGGTGTAACGAATCCCTTCCAGGGGGTCAGTCTTCTGAGCATATTCTGGACTGTGTTTATTGCTGTAAACAGCAATCCTAAGTACCACTGGTCACAGTTTATAGTCGGGGTCCTGTGACTGCCCTCGAGTTGCTTGCCGTCTAGTTAGGATACGCAGTCGTTTTTCTGCCTCCAGCCTTCAACCATCCCTCTCCCCTCCCCATAACAGCTCCTTGTTCACCCCGTTGGTGAGTCCTCAGTCTGTATCACTGGGATGAGAGAAAATCCTCCTCTCCCCTCGATCTCCCACTGCCAAAACCAAAGCCTCCAGACCCTCATGCAATTTAAACTCAGCTCTCCTGAAACTTTCCTTCTTGAGCAAGTGCTCCAAGGACAGAGGGAGGCACGGTTGGTGGTTATTCATCTCAGGCAGCAAGACTGTCCATTGCACGGACCACGTGCTTGCCGAGAGACCATCGCCGGGCTTCCATCTTGCTCTCTGTCCATTTCAACACCCAGCCCTTGGGGCCCCCGTGGGCCCTGTGAGGTCCCCCTAAATCCTTCCGGTAAAGTTTCTTTTTCCCTAGGCTAGCTTGCAAACAAACAGCCAGTTTGAAATACTGCTGCGAGAACTTAAAAATGAAGTAAGTCCTGAGGGACGAGAAAGTGGGGCAGTCAGAGTAGGATATTTAGCATTTAGTGTGGAGAGATATTGGGCGGCCCCAAGGCATCTATGGAAACTTTGGGCATAGCAAGCATTGTGCAGCACTGTCCAGCACTGTGGCAGCCTGACCAAAGCCACCGAGCAGCCTCGAGACTTCTTAGACGTCTATTATTAACTGTCTAGAAATGGACTTTTATTTTTAATAGTGTTGCTATTGCTACCCCTCCCTAAGAAGAAAATAAAGAATTACTCCAAGTAAAAGATACATCTTTTGGGGGGGGGGTTATTTATTGATTTATTTGTCAGAGAGAGAGAGAGCGAGAGCATGCACAAGCGGGCAAGGTAGAGAGAGAAGCAGGCTCCCTGCCGAGCAAAGAACTTGATATGGACTTGATCCCAGGAGCCTAGAATCATGACTCGAGCCCAAAGAAGTGGTTAAGCCCAAGGAAGTGGCTTAATCAACTGAGCCACCCAGGAGGCCCAAAAGATACATCTTATTAAACCTTTTTTTACACCAAAAGTGACAAAACCTTGGGAAACAATGACAAACCATGGGGAAGTCCAAAGACCTAACAGTGGGGACATATCAAGCCTCAGTTTGCTAATATGTCCGTTTATCCCTAAATAATCTATGAATTTAATGACACGCCAGTCAAATGTCAGGAAAGGGAGAGAGAGAGAGAGAATCGGCAAGTGGAAAAGACCTAGGATAGCCAGGATAATTGTGAAGGACAACGCTGAAGGATTAGCCATAGCGGATCTTTAGCAAGATTTATTAAAAAGCTAGATTAATCAAGACATGACAGTATTGGCACAAAGATATTCAAATAGGTCCACAGAACAGACCTGAGAGCCCAAAACAGGCCTACACGTATTCAATTACTTTATAACAAAGGCATTTCTGCAATTCAGTGAGGGAAAGAATAGTCCTTTTAATAAGTAGTCCTGGATCAATTGTGTATCTGACGAGAAAAATGAACTTTGACCTCGCTTAACATTTTACACAAAAATTAATTCAAAATGGATTATAGGGGCACCTGGGTGGCTCAGTCAGTTAAACACCTGCCTTCGGTCCTGATCCCAGAGTCCTGAGATCGAGTCCCAGTTTAGGCTCTCTGCCCAGCAGAGAGCCTGTTTCTCCCTCTCTCTCTGCTGCTCCCCCTGCTTGTGCTCGCTCTCTGTCTCTCTCTCTCTCTCTATCAAATAAATGAATGAAATCTTAAAAAAAAAAAAAAGGCTTATAGATCTTACCATGAAAGGTAAGACAATACAATTTCTAAAAGAAAACAGAGGAGAATATTTTCATCATAACTTTAAGAATAGTCCAAGATTTCTTAAGGATGGTACAATAGGCACAAACCGTTAAAAACAATGATTTTGATTCATTAGACCACATTAAAGTTAAGAGCACTGTCTTTTCCAAAAAAATACCATTAAGAAAGCAAAGAAAACAAAAACCAACCAACCAACCAAACAACAACAAAAAAAACCCCACCAGAAAGAAACAAAAAGAAAGCAAAGAGGCAAACAGCAGACTGACAGACGTTCACAATACATATATCCGTCAAAGTATTAGTGTCCACAATATGTAGAGACTATGAATTTAAAAACCCCTGATAATCCAATGTTTTAAATAGCAAAAGACTTAAACAGGCATTTTGCAACAGAGGATACCCTAATGGCCAATAAGCATATAAAAGTTACTTAACAGCAGTACTGCATCAGGAGATGCCAATTAAAATCACAATGAAATACTATTTACACCCACCTGAATGACTAAAACTAAAAGGCCAACAAGGCGAAGTATTGACAAGGATATTGAGCAACTAAAACACTCACACTTCACTGGTGGGAGTGTCAATTAGTACAAACATTTTGGAAAGCTGTTTGGCAATCTTGACTACAGCTAAGCTCTGACTATCCTAGGACCCAGCAGTCCGGCTGCTCGGTATATAGTCAAAAGAACCAAGCTTGCTGACCAAGAGACCTGTGCGAAAATTTCCAGAGCAGCTTAATTCAAAATCGCCAAAAAACTAGAAACAACTCAAATGTTCTTCAACGGTGGAATGGATAAACCAGGGAATATTCACACAGTAGAAACACACCAAGCAATAAAGAGTGACTACTGTTCCACACAGTAAGAAAGAATCTCACAGACATGTGAGATAAACAAAAGAGGCCAAACGTTAAAGAGGACATGTTGTGGGATTCCATTCATGTGAATTTCAAGAACAGGCAAAACTAAAGCATGGTGAGAAGAGTCACCAAGGTCACCTCGCCTGCGGCGGTACGTGGTATTAACAGGGAAGGGACATCAGGAAGCATTCAAGAGTTGTGGGGATGTTGAAGCTATTTTATATTTTGAACTGGGAGGCCAGATATGTATGTACTCGTGTGTGTGTGTGTGTGTGTGTGTGTACGCATGAGCATGTGCATGCGTGAGATGCAAAAATTCACTGGGCTATACACTGGAAATCTGTCCTCTTGATTGTGTATATGTGTGCACGGGCATGAGTGTGTGTGAGTGTATGTGTGTGTGTCTATAAAATAGAAGATTTTATCTTTTTATTTTTTAAAGATTTTATTTATTTATTTGACAGAGAGAGACACAGCGAGAGAGGGACTACAAGCAGAGGGAGAGGGAGAAGCAAGACTCCTGCCAAGCAGGGAGCCCCATGCAGGGCTCCATCCCAGGACCCCGGGATCATGACCTGAGCCGAAGGCAGATGCCTAACGACTGAGTCACCCAGGTGCCCCTAGAAGATTTTTTTTTTTTTTAAAGATTTTATTTATTTATTTGACAGAGAGAGATCACAAGTAGGCAGAGAGGCAGGCAGAGAGAGAGAGGGAAGCAGGCTCCCTGCTGAGCAGAGAGCCCGATGTGGGACTCGATCCCAGGACCCTGAGATCATGACCTGAGCCGAAGGCAGCGGCCCAACCACCTGAGCCACCCAGGCGCCCGCCCCTAGAAGATTTTAACAAGAAATTTTAAAACTTTAAGTTAGGAATCTGTTGCACCCCAGTTGATACATAGAAGGGAAGAGGGATTCTACTCTAGACCTGGATGAATGGGAAGGGGGAGAAAAAAAAAAAAGGAAAAATTTGCTGGGTGAAAAAGTGGAATAAATCATGAATTGCAAGAAATTTATTTTTAATTTTATTTGTGAAACTTGCCACTGGCAAACTTCCGCACAAGCACATCTCCAGAATTTGCAGAGGAATCCTCTAATCCACCCACTGGTGGGCACAAAACAGTTCAACAGTGAAACTCCACTTCAGCGGGAGCAAACTTAGTTTCAAAGGGAAGTGAGCCTCTGCAGAGAGAAATCTGTAGGAGAAAGAAGGAAATGGCCGGACTCCAAAAGAGTTTTTGAATTGGGCTGGGGTGGGGGTGGGGCTGGTGATGAGGAGGAGAAAGGTCTTCCAGGACCCTCCATCCTTCTTTAAGTGCAAGCTTTCGCTGCTGGAGCCCAGGCCGTGCCTAGCAGCCTCAGTGGATGGGCATTGCAAGCAATCAGGTGGAAGAGTCCCACGGTCCCTTGCAGTGAAGAGGTTTTGGAAGGACAGAAGTAAGGGAAACCAATGGCAAGAAACTAAAAATCAAGGTGTTGAATTCTGCGAATCAGTGGGAGAAAGTGCTTACGGCTCTTTGCTATAAGCATGTCAGCCGGGATGCCAGGATATGATCATGGACTATGAACTGACGTGGGTAAAGGTCCCAAGAGAGGGAAGAAGAAGAGGATCCAGTCTAGAACCAAGACAGGGCTGTCCCCTGACCACCAGCCAACTTCAGTGGCTGAAGATTTGAAAAGATCCTGGTGGAATGGATTGGGAGTTATCATTACAATCGTCACCATCATCATCAATAACTGTGCTGTTTTACCTGTATTTCCCATGTAATCTGCAATAGTCCTACACATATGAAGTAGTACTATTATTATCCTTATTTTACGTATCAGGAAAATGAGGCTTAGAAAAGGGAAGTAAATTGCTTACGGTCAACACAGCTAGTCAAACAGCAGAACACCCTCCTAGTTACACCTGACTCATCTGTGGCCACGCCCCACCGGCCGGAGCAGGTCCAGCCCAGGGGAGGTGTGGACGTTGAGCTGGCGCCGAGCTGGGATCCTGGAACTGGGGCAGAAAGATAACAGGATCGGAGGGTGAGGGCAAGATCACGTCTAGGGCTTCAAGTGTCGACCATCATCGTCATGCAGTGGCTAATGAGCGGCAGTGCTGCTCAGAACTTCTTCATTGTTGTGTCCTGGGCTTTGATAGAAGAATGAAAATAAGTGGGGGCTTGGCATTGGAAGGATGGGTTTGGAACAGATTACCTCTGCAGTGGCTATGCAGAGGGAGGTCTGGGCAAAGGGCACCTGGGGGATGTGGGAAGAAGGGGTTAAGGGTGGGGAATGACCCTACCAGGAGAGGAAACTTTCCAGCAGATGCTACCTCAAGTTAGCTGATTACACTTAAAACATCAAACAAGCCTGATGAGACGTCTTAGTGCTCATGACAAAAGGGAGACATGGCTCAGAATCAAATACTGCAGTTCCAGAAGAAAATGCATTCTTCTGTGAGAGAAATGTTGGAGATGGGGAGGGAAGACAAGACCACATCCTCAGAATAAATGCACTGATTCCACATTTGTGGCCTCCCCAAATCTCGGCCGTTAGCCTGGGAAACTAGGGATCCCAACTTGTGACGTTCTGGAGCAGGCCCCAACCCCCCCTCTCCCAACTTTGGGTGTCAAACTTAGCCTAGGGGAGTGACACAGAGAAAACCAAAATGTGGATTTGTGGTTGGTTATCAAGTCACTCAAAACAGTTTTCCTGGACATTTGCCAGTTGCCGGCTATCAATCACTGAGCACCTAAATGAGAACTACCCTTGTCTTCCATGTCGGGAACGAAAAGATTCTAATACAGAAACAGGGTTTTTTTTGTTGTTTGTTTGTTTAACATGTGTATCTTGTAGCGAAATTCATCCCTAACCTTATACCGAGGTGAAGGTGAGTAGAAGGCATGACTATTACGGATATAATTTTTAGTGCTCGCTTCGGCAGCACATATACTAAAATTGATATAATTTTTAAAGATGACACACAATCTATTAATTATGACACTTCAGAAGGAACTACTATCTGCCCCCATCTGAAGCTCTCGCTGTGGGAGTAGAGACAGCCTGGACTGGAAGTGAGTGGACACGAGGGGCACCACATTCCCGCTTTCTCCTCCCACCCCTTCTGCCCTCCCTCTCTATAGCCCACCCCTCCTCAAGGTCCGTTTCCACCCCTTCCTCCCCAGTGGGGCTTCCCCAAGGATGGAAATGCAGCATGACTGCCTCCGGCAGGGAGGCCACAGGTCTGGAGATGAATGACAGACAAGGTTGACCAGGAGCCACCTGACAGGTTTAGTAAAAGCCATACTCCTCTGTATGAATGTTACTTGATTCAAAATACAAAACAAAGCAAAACGTTACCCACAACCGCTTTAACTGATGGCTTGGCAATGTTTTTTATTTGCAAATATGAAAGCAAACCCAGGCACTGTAATCCCATGATGTTTCTGTTCTAAACAGCTATCAGCTGGTCCAGAACTTTCAAAGTCCACCTAAAATGGACAGATCCCTAAAAATTCATTTGCCAACTTCTAGGGATCTATAGCCTACAATTTGAAAAATACTTCTGGATCACATTTTTTATATCCCATTGGGCTGAAGATTATGGTCAAACTCAAGAATGTTTTGGCTGCTATAGGTTTACTGAGAAGACAGTGTGACTGGTGGCCCAGACCTGTGCAGCACGGGGTCTCCCCATCCCCTGTAACTCTGCTCCGTGGGGCTGCATGGCAGGGTCAAATGTCTTCCTGCGGTGACATCTCCTGTACACAGACACTTTCCTTATTCCCTCCCTTTTCTGTAGTTTCCACAGGGCTCAGACTAGAACAAAACTCCCATCTAATTCCTCAGAAGGAATAAAAACAAGCCAAGGCCACATTGTTATGTTGGTCTGCCTATTAGAGGTAAGCTTGTCTCACCTCCAAGCTTGAGAGTCTTACTTGGGGTAATGAAAGCAAGTTTATCTCCTCCACAGTATTGCTTTTCTCAACAACTTAATGCCTCTCTAGGGGAAAATGACCCGAAGGATTAAGCACTTCTTCCAATAATTACATAGGGCTTCCGTGTCCAGGTTTAGCATTTTTAAAATCCAGCTTTAACTGCCCTCCCAGCAGAAGGATCATGGAATCAGAATCCTGGTAGACCAGAGAGAACCAGCCCTCCACTCCCTGCAGTGAAGAATGAACACTTCTAGAAAATTACCATTCCACCTGTTGGTGCATTCCATTGTTGGAGAAGGGAGAAATAGGTTTGTTGGTCAACACAATGGACTCCAGAAAAGCCTTGGTCAGACCCTATGACCATGGCTGCCCATTCCACTAGCATCAACACAACCAACTTCAATCTCCTGTGTGCCTGACACATGCACACACACACACACACACTCACACACAGGCTAAGTCAGAGTTCTTAAGATAAGACACACTCTTTTCAAGATCTCAACAATCTTGGTTCTCCAAAATAAATACCCAACCATACCACGATGGTGGGTGTGGGGGTTGTTTCTGGGGTAATGATCTCAGAGCCAAAGAGGTGAGAACATGACAAGAAAACCAACTCCCTGGGCACCTGGCTGGCTCAGTTGGTAGAAGCATGTGACTTTTTTTTTTTTTTTAAGATTTTATTTATTTATGTGGCAGAGAGAGACACAGCAAGAGAGGGAACACAAGCAGGGGGAATGGGAGAGGAAAAACCAGGCTTCCCACTGAGCAGAGAGCTCAACGCAGGACTTGATCCCCAGACCCTAGGATCATGACCTGAGCTGAAGGCAGATGCCCAATGACTGAGCCACCCAGGTGCCCCAGAAGCATGTGACTCTTAATCTCAGGGTTGCAAATTCTCAAGCTCCATGTTGGGTGTAGAGATTACTTAAATATAAAAATCTTTAAAAAAAAAAAAAAAGAAAAAGAAAGAGAAAGAAAAGAAACAACTCCTTGGCAGGAAGGAAGCAGTTCCATTCATATAGGAGCCTTCACAAAATGTTCCAGAAGCATCTCTGTGTCGCAGAATCAGGAAGGGAGAATCTGGCTCAAGCTAAAAATGTGTCTCCACAGAAACTATGGTGGGCAACGGCCCGCCTGGATCTACAACCATCCCAGAGATGGCTGTTGAACATTGTTTCCAGCATTACCAGGAATTCTGGTGACGGGAACCAGAGAGAACTGTCATTGTTTGGGAAATACTTACAGGATTAGAGAACCTGGGCTCAAAAAGAAGAATATCAGTATTCCAACTGTTTACATGCCCCAGACTGGATGTAAATTAGGTGACCATAGGGTCTACATGCTCATAAATAACCTTAGGCTAGATGGTTGTGATTTTTTAAACCAGACTTTCTGTCTATAGTAAGCGCCGTTGGAGACCTTGTTAATTCAAGAACAGATTGTAGAATTAGTATTTGCATGACAGCTAATATTTTCAGTATTTATTTTTCTTATCGTAAAACTAAGAGACACACAAATAGGTAGTAAGAAAGCTTAAAATCCCATTGCCAGTTCCTTGGATTTCTCCCGTCTCTCTCTCTCCCTGGCTGACCTGGCCGTGTCCTGCAGCACTGCACCAGAATCTCCAGGGTCTGGACGGCCTGCTGTGCCTATCCCAGAGGCCCAAACCAAGGGGTCTTGTGGACGACCATGGGCATGAGAGCGCCTTCATCTCTGTCGTCAACGCTGAGTCAGAGCCCTGCCCGGGCCTGCCCCTTCCCACAGCAGGCTGGCCCCCAGATTGTGCGGATATGACTGTGGTTCCTCTGGGCTTCACAAAGAAAGACTGCATTGTAGAGGGGATTTTGATCCCAAATTCACATTGGGCAACTCCCTCCTCTTGCCTCACTGCGTCGCATTCTTCTGCCTCTCTCTCATTCATATTTTAAATTATGCTAACTTGCTCCTGTGAATGAAAGGGCTGTCCTTCTCCAAACCCTCAGTGATCTTCCCCCAGCGGGGAAGTTCTCAGGGGCAGCGTGGCAAAGTGGCTCGGGTACAAGCAAAGAAGTCAGAAAGAGCAGAATTTACCTCCCAGCTTCGCTGTGTGAATGTGGGCAAATCCCTTCACCTCTCTGGGCCGCTGTTTACTTACCGTTAACCCAGGTCAGCTAACCTTGGGAGCTAATGTGTGTTCGGAGCTGAGCACCTTGTCTGGCACATAATGGGCTTTCATAAGTGGTAGTTACTAAAGCAAAATAGAAAACAACGGATAGTCCCTTGACATCCCTTTAAGTCCAGCTTTCAGCTAGGGCAGTGTTTCTCAGCTGTGGCTCACGCTGGAATCCTCTGGAAAGCACTGACCAATCCTGATGCCCAGGCCTCACCACATCAGAATCTCTGAGAGTGGGACCCGGGTATTGGGCTTTTTAAATACTGCCTAGGTGATTCCACTGTGTGGGAAAAGTGCAGAAGGACTGGGAATCGAGCTCGGATAAACCAGCAAGGGCAAGTCAGCCTTTGCTGGGTAAGGATACTGCTCACAGAGAAGCCTCCTCACTCTGGGAATCCCCAGGAGGCTCATTACGAAGGTGCATCACGCTGTCCAGGGCCAAGATGCCCCAACACCAGGCGGCTGGGAGCCAACCAAAGCATCTGAAGCCCTTGTGGGGACCCAGACCCTTGCTGGGGACCTTGGGGCCTCTGCACCCCTCCTCTCCCTGGACAGGTGGAGGTGCCGATTTTCCCTCTACTCAGCAAGGAACCAGGCTCTGGTCTGATCTCTCCGGTGAGGCCCTACCTGCCTGTTTCTGGCAAAGAGCAAGCAAGCCCTGCTCCTCTCTCCTTGGGGCACCTCACTCTGCAATGTTTCTATTTTCAGACTGTCCCTCTGCATTCATCAATAACTCCTGGGAAATACTGAGTAGGTCCCAGTGCTGTTTACCTTTCCGCTCAGGAAGCAGACAGGGAGTTCAACAGAGCCAATATCCGCCAGTCCCCAGAGGCTCATTAGGGTGATGACACATATTGAAAGAAAAAGCCAAGCTGCGCTCGGGTCCCAGGGAGCCCAGGGGTGGGATTTTCCGGAGGCCACCGGTGCTCTGCCCTCTCCAGCTTTCCTGACACTGAGAATTTTGCTCCTGCCTGTGGATTTGCAGAGAACTTCAGGATATGGAACTTGGGTGGCCCTTCCTCCGGTGTCTGTGGCAGAGAATGGAGTGGGGGGGGCGGGGATAAATAAGAAGAAGAGGAAAAGGGAACAGGGCTTAAAACTATAAAGAGGAGCACTTTGGCCTTTTGCACGAATCTGCAAAAGGAAAAAGAAATAGGGAATTCAAAGGGGGAGAGAAGGTAGAATGGAAAAGTCAAAGCAAGGGGAGAAAGGAAGCTAAAAATAATCTTTTTTTTTTTTTTTTTGGATTGGTGAGTATGAGAATGATGCGTAGGTTTTTTTCTACTAAAAAACTGTTTAAGGAACACCAGTTTCTCTACAACAAAATAAACATTCTTAACTTAAAGAAAGGATGGTGGCCCCACATGGGATTATACATCAGCACAAAGCCTTTGGAAAAGAGTGCAGCTGCCTATACAGTACAGTTCAGCAATTTTTTTAAAAAAGATTTTTATTTATTTATTTGAGAGAGAGAGCACAGGCAGGGGGAGCAGCAGGCAGAGGGAGAGGGAGAAGCAGCCTCCTCACTGAGCAAGGAGCCTGATGTGGTGTTCGATCCCAGGATCCCAGGATCCCAGGCTCATGACCTGAACTGAAGGCAGACGCTTAATGATTGAGCCACCCAGGCACCCCAACTCAGCAATTCTAATTTTAGGTACAGCCCTAGGCTCAAGTGCTCAACACATACACAGACAAGAACAAACCGTACAAGTGTCCTCAAGGATGAAACTCACAAGCCTAATATTGAAAAACAACATAAACACCAAAGATGGGGAAAAAGGATAGTACCATACCACTTACACAAACACCCCAAAAAAGCAGCATATTGTTAAGTGATAATCACATGTGACAAATGTGTATAAAACCCACAACATTTAGGACAGTAGTGATTACCTCTGGGAAGAAGGAGAGGAGAAACAATCTTTGAGCTTTAAACCCCTGTGATAGATGTGTTTGTGTCCTCCTGAAATTCATACGTTGAAATCTAACCTCTAATGCAATGGTATGAGGAGGTGGGATCTTTGGGAGATGATTAGATCATGAGGGTAGAGCCGTCATGAATGGGGTTAGTGCCCTTTTAAAGGAGGCCCCAGAAAGAACCTGAGTTTCCTCCTCCACATGAGGGCACAGTGAGAAGACTGCCTCCTCCGTATCAGGAAGTAGGCTCTCCCCAAACGCAACATCTGCCATGCTTTGACTTCCCAGCCTCCAGAACTGGGAGAAATAAATGTCTGTTGCTTACAGCATGCAGTCGGTGGGATTTTTGCTCTGCCAGTCTCAATGGACTATGACAGCACCTATATCCCCCAGCCTGTTGGTAGCACCACCCACCCATTGGTTAGAATCATAGGAGTTATCTTTGTCTACTTCCTCATCCTCTCACTCCATATTATATAAACTCTTAAACTTTTTCTGTATTCCTTCATATGTCTCAAGACTTTTGAATATTTTTTCCTCAACTCCACTGTTCAAGGCTCTCTACAACTTTCCTAGATATCTACAACAGTTTTTTAAATAGACTCTCAGACTTTAGGTTGGTTGCCCTTGACTTCCCCTGCTACTTGCCACGAGAATGATCTGTCCAGAATAGAAATATGACCACACGAATCCCCTGCTTAAAATATGAATGTCTGCTCACCGGCTACAGGATCAAGTTCATACACCTTAGCATCACACTCAGACCTGCCAGAATCTGGCCCATTGTCACCTTCTCACCTCATCTCCACTCCTCCTGACGCTGAAATTTTACACCACTACCTCACGGAGCTGCTTGTAGTTCACTGCACAAATACAAATCCTTGGCTTCTAGTGTCTACTCCTAATCCCAGCTTCTCATCCTTTTAAGACCAACACACCATATCCCGAGAAAGCAATTGCTTCTTAGGGCCGGGAGGTTGTTGCCCAAGCCAAAATATTGCCCCAGTTTTACCAAATAGGTCATTTCTTCCTAAGAGAAATCAGAGATCTCAATTTTGGGGTACTTGGGTGGCTCAGTCGGTTAAGTATCTGCCTTCAGTTCAGGTCATGGTCCTAGGGTTCTGGAATCAAGTCTTGAATCAGGCTCCATGCTCAGTGGGGAGTCTGCTTCTCCCTCTGCCACTCCCGTTCACTCATTCTCTCTCTTTCTCTCTCTCAAATAAATATAATCTTTAAAAAATAAAAAAAAAGAAGAAAGAAATCTCGGTTTTAATGAGAAACCCACCATTTTTTATGTGAAATTTCCTAATGTTTCAAAATTGCCTTAAGTTTTTTGCAAACACTGTAGAGTCAAGACACATCCGAATTTTGAATTCAGGCTGAGCACCATTTTGAAGTGTCCTATCCTAAGTTTTCTAAATTTGCTTTTTAATAATTCACCTGATAGTCACATATTCTATTCTCAGAGTGAAGCTCATGGCTCTCCATACCAATTTAACCCACAGATGGCTCAAAAGAGCAGAAACCATGTTCAGTCCATGATTTCAGAAGAAAATAGATATAATTTAAAGCCTAATACACTGATATTTAGAAAGATACTGAAAATAGTGGTATACAGTAGATCTCGGTTATAAAATATTAAATAATATTGTCAAGCTATAACATGTTAACTATACATGAAAGAAGAAATAATGACTTAGCTCAAGTATTCTTTACCTTCCCCTACACCCCAGTGTTATGGGAAATTGAGTCACACATATCTCTCTTGTGTCGTCATAATTCTCTTGTGACAGCTCCACCCGTACATCCGCCATATTGTTCTTAACTTATCTGTTTAATTATGTGTCCTTCCCAAAGACTATACACTCTTGACAGAAACAAATAAAATAGCTATAGTTTAAGCTTGTTAGGAGATTAAATGACACACTATAACAAGGTTCTACAACAGTGTCTGACATGTAGCAGAAAACGTACAAGTGCTTGTTTAAAAACTCATTTTTTGTAGCCTCGCCTCGCCTCTGATTGTAACTCTGTTGTAACTATTTAAGGAGTGAAAAAAAAATATGAATGAAGTCAACTAGAACTAAAAATGTAGTTGCTAAGATATACATCTATCCTGGAAACACCTGCAAACTGTAGTGAAATCCTCTATTCATTTATCTCTCAGGGATATATGGTATATTTGATTCCAAACATAAATCAAATCTCATTATAACAAACCCGAGGACTGGGTAATTGCTATTGTAAGTAGTCCACCAGGTGGGGCTTGGAAATGTTTCATTATATAGAGTTTTTATTGTTGTTCTATTTACATGTGTTGGAAGTGAATTTAAGAGCTCTTGGAAAGCATGCATAGACTCACAAAACCCAGGAGGATTTAAAGAAAATGCACAGGACAATAAAGTCATATCCTTATTTCTCTGTCAGTAAAACTACGATGCTTGCAGTGATGTCTAAGACGCTGGAGGGAACTGGAACCTTTGGCTTCTCACCTGACACGACACCAAGAAGACAAAGTCTAGTTTTTGTTTTGTTTTGTTTTGTTTTTTAAAGTATCTTTTTTTGTTATTATTAAAAAAAAAAGACTTTATTTATTTATTTGACAGGCAGAGACCACAAGCAAGCAGAGAGGCAGGCAGAGAGAGAGAGGAAGGGAAGCAGGCTCCCCTCTGAACAGAGAGCCTGATGCAAGGCTCCATCCCAAGACTCTGGGATCATGATCTGAGCTGAAGGCAGAGGCTTTAATCCACTGAGCCACCCAGGCGCCCGACAAAGTCTAGTTTTGAACCCTGTCCTTCAAATTATTCCTGGCCCTGTAGCATACCAACCTACTCCATGTGCCTGAAGTGAGGCCCTTTAAAACATGATTTTGACCCAGGAGTCCTTTTGCCTAACAAATTAAATAAAATCAAATTAACTACAAATAATTTAGGCAATTCAAAAAACGCAACATCACACACACCTGAATTTCCCCCCTGAATGGAATCCCAGGACATTTTCCATAGAATTCTAGCACAACCTGAAATGACAAGCTCCTATCTAACGACTTTACCACTGGCTCAACATCTGGCTGGTTCGCTGCGACGTGTTAGTTCAACAAATAGCGAGCACTAACTCTGTGTGACTCACTGTCCCTGGGAGGAGGCGTGACACAATGATGGAAACACAGCCCCTATCTACCAGGAATTCCCTGACAGAAACTCACAGGGAAACAGACCATCACGTCACCCTGCAACTGTGCTCCTCAAGGACACACCAGAGGGCACAAAGCGGGTCCAGTTGCCCGTAGTTCTACGTAAAGACCTATCAGGGCCTTCCTAAGAGGTTTGCGCTAATCTCTTCTCAGATTTTCCCAGCGTGTTTCAGAATAAGAGGCAACCTTTCCCTACAAAGAGAGAACAAAACAAGACAAAAACACGCCTAATCATCACTTACTGAGATGTCTTCCCAGATTTGAGTTGGTGACCATTTACTGCTTCAAAGCCAATGGCTTTAAAAGCTTGCCGTGGTTTCCCCCATTCGGACAAGTGTCTGATCTTGTTTTTATCTTTGCTTAGTTATTTGCTGTAATAATAACTTGTGGCAGTGAGTTCTCCTGGGTTACTATTCACCGTGAAAGGGAAAGGACTCTTTGTTTCATTGGTTTAGATTCACCAATGAAATCTAAATGGCGGAGCATTATGCTCTGCTAAGAGAAAAGCGAAGTACACACAAGCAGGTTCACAGCCACTAAAAGGGGCCATTCATTGCTCTGCTGGGGACATGGATGGGGAAGAGGGTTGGGAGTTCTGGCACCTGGTCCCCATTCTGCTTCCTCGGATAAGCCATTTCAATCATTCACTATCTTCATCCATAAAGAGAGTCTTTTAAAGGTGTTTGCGATGTTACCTAATTGGCTGGTGTATCGCAGAGGAGATCCAGGCTAACCAAGGGTACACTCCAGCCTCATGGCACGCACATCAACAGACAGGCACCTGGACAGGCATCAAGGAGGCAAGGACCATGTATTTCACACTGTATGTATTTGCTACCCTCCCCTGGGGAAGTCCTTCTCTGCCTCCAGCCCTTTTATCCATCCGGTCTCTGGGCATACTTTGAACCCAGGTTTTCAGTACTCCATTTTCAAATTAATGTACTGGACACCTAAATAAGGCCTGAGACTAAGAAATCTAGGGCAGTGGCTGTCAAGTATGGTCCAGAAACCCCTGGTGCTTTCAGACACCTTCTGGGGGCTCCACCAGGCCAAAAGTCAAGCATGGATCCTTTTAAAGTGCAAAGTAGATTAATGCATTTTTAAAATTTTTGCGTATTTTTAAATTTAAATTCAATTTAATGAACATAGAGTATCTTATTTGTTTCAGAGGTAGAATTTAGTGATCCATCAGTTGCTTAGAAGACCTAGTACTCATTACGTCAACTGCACTCCTTAATGCTGTGAAACCCAATCACCCCCCCTCCCCACACACCTCCCTTCCCACAACTCTCTTAGGTGTTTCCTAGAGTTAAGACTCTCTTACAGGGGAGCACCTGGGTGGCTCAGTGGGTTAAGCCTTTGCCTTTGGCTCAGGTCATGATCTAGGGGTCCTGGATTGAGCCCCGCATAGGGCTCTCTGCTCAGCAGGGAGCCTGCTTCCCCCACTATCTCTCTGCCTGCCTCTCTGTCAAATAAATAAATAAAATCTTTTTAAAAAAGAAAGAGTCTCTTACAGTTTTTCTCCCTCTCTGTTCTCATCTTATTTTTCCTTCCCTTCCCCTATGTCCATCTGTTTTGTTTCTTAAACTCCACAAGTGTAATCATATGATTGTCTTTCTCTGACCGACTTATTTCACTTACCATAATACCTTCTAGTTTCATCCATGTTTCTGCAAATGGCAAGATGTCATTCTTTCTGATAACAGAATAATATTCCATTGTATATATATACTGTGTCTTCTTTATCCATTCATCTGTCGATGGACATCCAGGCTCTTTCCACAGTATGGCTTTCAAAGTGCAAGGTTGCTTAATGCATTTTAATGTAACAAAGTATGAAAAGCTGATTGATTCAGTTTCAGATTTCACCTTGCAACTAATATTTAAAAAGCTATCACTTGTCAAGTTTTTATGTAGAATAAAAAGTTATCCATAATTATCTGAAAAGGCTATTAAAATAGTCTTCTCTTTTCCAGTAACATATCAAAATGAGGCTGGATTGTCTTCAAATCCTTCACCTAAAACCTCCTATTGCAAGAGATAGAATGCAAATCACATCTGAGAATCTAGCTGTCTTCCATTAAGCCAAACACTACAGAGGCCTGAAAAACGCAAAGCAATGCCACTTTTCACACTCACTTCCCTTTGTTTTGGAATATATGGTGATTTTAATAAACCACATTATTTGCATTAATATATATTAAGTATGTTATCATTATTTTCAAATGAGTTAAGTAAATTTTTAAATGTGTTTTTATTTTTAATAAGGAAAATATCAAGAGATATAACCAACATAAGCAAGCTCTTTGTTGTCTTTAATAATTTTTTATTTTATTTTATTTTTTTAAAAGATTTTATTTATTTGACAGAGAGAGATCACAAGTAGGTAGAGAGGCAGGCAGAGAGAGAGAGAAAAGCAGGCTCCCCGCTGAGCAGAGAACCCAATTTGGGACTTGATCCCCGGACCCTGAGACCATGACTTGAGCGGAAGGCAAACGCTTAACCCATTGAGCCACCCAGGTGCCCCCCCCCCTTTTTTTTTTTAAGATTTAATAATTTTAAAAATTAAATTGTTTATATTTACACATCATCTTATGGGTTTTTGTGTGAACAGAAGTCTTCGTTTCTCTGGGATAAATGTCCAGGAAAGTAATTGCTGGATCATATGGTAGTTGCATGATTAGTTTTTAAAGAAACTGCCAAATTGTTTTCCTGAGTGGCTGTACCAATTTATGTTCCCACCACATAAGTATAAATGATCCCGTGTTTTTGTATCTCTACCAGCATGTGTTGTTCTTAATATTTCTTATTTAGGCATTCTGATACGTTTATCCTGATGGCTCTAGGTTGGGTCTGCATTCCCCTAGCGGCTTGTGCTTTCGGATATTTTTTTGATGTGATTATTTGCTATCTGTATTTCTTCTTCGATGAGATGTCTCTTCATACCTTTCACCAACATATTAATTAGACTGCTGAGCTGTAAGCATTCTTTACATATTCTAGATAATAGGTCTTTGCTGGATATGTGGATTGCAAATATTTTCTCCCATTCTGTAGCTGGTCTTTCATCTTCTTCACAGGGTCTTTTGCAGAGCAATGTATGCCATTTATTTCCCTTTCTTGCTTTATCACACTGGCTGGAACTTGCAGCCAGTTGAGTAAGAGTGGTGTTGAGTACACAACCTTGCTTTGTTCCTGATCTTAGAGGAAAGCACTCAGTGTTACCATTAGGTATAATGGGAACTATAAAGCTTTTGTACATACTATTTATCAAGTTGAGGAAGTTTGTTTGTGTTCTTATTTTCTCAAGAGTTTTTATCCCAAATGACTGTTACATTTTGCCAAATGCTTTTGTTGCATTGATTGATATGATCATGAGGTTTTTCTTCTTTAGCCTGTTAATATGATGGATTGATTTTCTTTTTTTTTTTTTTTAAGATTTTATTTATTTATTTGACAGAGAGAGAGATCACAGGTAGGCAGAGAGGCAGGCAGAGAGAGAGGGAAGCAGGTTCCCTACTGAGCAGAGAACCCAATGCGGGGCTCGATCCCAGGACCCTGAGATCATGACCCGAGCCGAAGGCAGAGGCTCAACCCACTGAGCCACCCAGGCGCCCCGATTTTCTTTTTTTATTTAAGATTATATTTATTTATTTGAGAGAAAGAGAGCATGAGAGAGAGAACACACGAGCAACGGGAAAGGGTAGAGGGAGAGGGAGAAGCAGACTCCCCATTGAGCAGGGAGCCTGATGTGGGACTCCATCCCAGGACCCAGGGACCTGACCGGAAGGCAGACGATTAACCGATTGAGTCACCCAGGTGCCCAGACTGATTTTCAAATATTGAACCAGGCTTGTTTCCCTGGAATAAATCCTGCTTGGTTATGGTCTAGAATTCTTTTTATATATTGCTAAATTCTATTTGATAATATTTTGTAAAGGATTTTTGCATCTTATATTCATGAAGGATATTGGTCTGAATTTTTTAATACTGTCTTTGATTTTGGTATCAGGGTAGTATTAATTTCATAAAATGAGTTGGAAAATGTTCTCTCTTACTATTTTCTGGAAAAGATTATATATAATTTGTATTAACTCTTTTTTAAGGGAGTAGTAGAACTCTCCAGAGAAACTATCCAGACCTAGAGATTTCCTTTATGAGTTAGTTAGTCCCAAATTCAATTTCCTTAATAGATATAAGCCTATTCAAATTATCTCTTTCATAGCAAGTAATGGTTGTTTGTGTTTTTTGAGGACGTGGTCCATTTTGTCAACTCAAGGGAAGAAGGACAGCCCATTATAGTTACCCATATTTCGTTCGTTAAAGACTGTTGGGGATGAAAGTTCCAGCTCCCTACTTGGCCTTCTCGGACATCACCTGGGTGAGGGGTTTGAGGTACTTCATTACAGCCTCTTGAGGGTAGAAGTTTGAACTCCACTGACCTTTGCGAGAGTTTGGTAGGGCTATGGTTTGTGACTGGAGCAGAATGGCTATTATCTAGAAGTTTCCTACCTAGCTAAGTTGTCCCTCTCCAGGTCCCTTAGTGAGGGAAAGGAGACTTCTGTTGGAGTTTCTCTTATCTGCACACATTGGTGTTTCTAGGTTGCCAGCTTCTTCAGTTCCAAGTCGGGGATAATGGGAGGTAAAAGATAAAGCCAGAGACCCATCACTGCATAATTCCAAGGGTTCCTAAGTCCCTAGCCAGACTACCAACTCTCTATACATTTCACAGCTTTCTTATGTATAAAGATTTGCTTTATGTATAATGTCTAAAAGTTTTTTAGTTGTACTTACTGAAAGGAATAGGGAAAAGTTTGTCTAACACACATTTCAAAAGCAAAAGTGTCCTCAGTAATTCAAGAATAAGAAGGGTCTCAAATTTGACAACCAGTGGTCTAGAGGATACAAACCCAGTAAATCATAGATCCTTGCTCTTTCGTTTGAAATCTTGCTGTGAATGGGACATGTCAGGAATTTTAAATACTTAGCTCTTTATGTTAAACTATATATACAGTTTTTAAATTTATTTATTTGACAGAAAGAGAGACAGTGAGAGAGGGAACACAAGCCAGGGGAGAAGGAGAGAGAGAAGCAGGCTTCCTGCTTAGCAAGGAGCCCAACGTGGGGCTCAATCCTAGGACCTTGGGATCATGACCTGAGCCGAAGGCAGACGCTTAACAACTGAGCCACCCAGGTGCTCCTAAACTATATATTCTTTTAATAAAATAATCTATCACCAGTTATACATAGTCAAAAAAAATTCCGTTCTGGTTTTTTTATTGTTGTTGTGACTTGCTTTTCTGCTCTGCACCCCAGCACACCCTACCGGTCCACATCACACTGGAATGACAGGGATGGCAATGATTTACCTTTGCATAGCCTGTGACTGTTTACAGAATGCTCTCGTGTACATCATGATACGGGATCTACACAATAGCTCTCTGAGGTCAGTCGAACTAACATTATCACAGCAGGGCAGACTTCTGACTGACACACCCCAGTACAGTTGGACCAGTTCGAAACTAACAACCTATTTCCATAAAAGCTGCTGCCTTGAGTTCCCAAAGATCCAACCCCCCCCCTGCCCCGGCCACCTGTCCCCCCCACCTCCTAATGATCCTGCAGTTAAAAGGTTAATGCTAGACCAAGATGGGACCTTGCCAGGGTCAAGTCTGGTTGGGTGGTGCCCGAGCCACTCCTGCTCATCAGATGCCTGGACTATTACCTCTATCTCTTGCTCATGAGACATGGAAACTCTGAGATCAAGTGACCTGCTCATGTCTCCAAGCAGCGTTTTCCAAACCCAAAGATTCAGATCCTTCCTGAGGCAATGAATGAATGCAGAAGTCCAGTTAGTAGGGGCTGACATGTGGCCCCACTGAGCCCCCTCACCACCCCCTCAACACTCTGCTTGTTTCTCCTGCCTCTGTGCCTTGGCCACCTGGTGTTTCCCAAACACCTGAGATAGCCTGTCCCTGAAGCCTTCTTCAGGAACCCCAGACCCCACCACCTGCCCCTTCTAAACTGTCCTGAACCCACACACACCAGCTTTTCTTTGGGGATTGGGGGGGGAAGAGGCAACTCTATAAAGTATCATGCATGTGGGGTGCCTGTGTGGCTCAGTGGGTTAGGTTGGCAGAGGCAGAGCTCAGGAATGCCTCTGCCTTCAGCTCAGGTCATGATCTCAGATCTCATGCTCAGCTCAGATCATGATCTCAGAGTCCTGGGATCGAGCTCCGTATCAGGCCCTCTGCTTGGCGGGGAACCTGCTTCCCCCTCTCTCTCTGCCTCATTCTCTGCCTGCTTGTGATCTCTGTCTCTGTCAAATAAATAAAATCTTTAAAAAAAAAAAAAAAGTACCATGCATGTGTGTTTTATATACTCCCCAAAGATCACTCAGTCCTAACAGAGAAGGACCATGTCCTACAATCCCAAATCATCTTGACCATTAGGTTAGGCACGTAATGGGTTCTCTGGAGCCCGGAATAAATACTGGCTGATTGACAGGTTGGCAGAGGCAGAGCTCAGACGCTGTGGACAGGAAATGCGGTCACACACAGTTTGTCCTCTCCCCGTTTCTCTTGCTGGTTTTCCACCCACTTACAGTTTCACACACATGAACACACCCAGGAAACAAGATATGCAGCCCTCCAAAGGTATTCTTCTTGTGCCCTGGCCCGCAGAAGGACAGGCTTTCCCTTGACAGTTATATGATTGGTGTGTGCACTCCCTCCCCACAGAATCTCTTCGGATATATACATTTAACAACAGTGACAACAAAGAACGACATAAACTCTGATGAGTAAATGGGGAATTGGAAGGAGACAGGACTCCTTGGCTCTGACCATCTGGGGATGCCCAGGCCACCAAGTGCTGGCAGGATAACCAGGCCAGTGCCACAGGGTGGAAGATTCCACTGGGGCTGTGGCATGTCCCTCAAGTGGCCCTCTGGGGACACCACAATCATTTTCAGAAAACACAGCATGAAACCCTCTCAGTCTTATGGTGGCCAACTTGGTGTGGAATGACCCTGTAGAAAGGAGAATGTTCGAGATTTCCCAAGGCCTGGCCAGCTGAGGTAACACTGATGGATGGTGGCGGCGGGGCAGGTCTGTGAAGGGACAGCTCAAATGAGAGAGTTCCGCTTGATAGACAGCGTCCGCCAGCAGCCGGCCCTTCCCGGGCCCCCTCCTGCTCTGCCCCAGGGCTGCTCTTGTCAGGAGCTTTGAGGTAAAACCTGTTCCCAACAGGCTTCAGATTCAGAAAATTCCTGTGAGGGGCCAGCTACATACTTTGGTCTGTCATTTGCTTCTCCCTTGAGAAAGACGCCTGAGAAGGTAAGGAGGAAAATGAGAGATTTAAAAATGACAGGGAGTGAGAAAGGGGGGAAGAGAGGCGCCCGGGGCAGCTGCCATCATTGCGGGGGCACGCAGACACTCTCCCTGAGGATAGGACATTTCTCCAGCCCCGGCACTTACGCGTTTGTTTTCCTAGGACTTCCACAAGAAAACAACCTGAAGCATAAAACTTGCCGTCCCTTTGCTGCCTTCAGAGTGGAAAAGTTGAGGTGACTGAAGAATGTACGTGTGGCAAGGTTCAGATGGCAAGCGTGGCTGACAGACCAGCTTGGCCCACCTGGAGGTGCCTCCAGAGTCCACTTCCCATGAACCAAGCCTCAAAGCTGGTTCATTCTTTCTTCCTCTCTCATAAACACACACACACACACACACACACACAGACGCATATACATGCTGCCGTCACTTCTATTTATTTATTTGACAGACAGAGATCACAAGTAGGCAGAGAAGCAGGCAGAGGGAGAGGAGGAAGCAGGCTCCCTGCTGAGCAGAGAGCCCGATGTGGGGCTCGATCCCAGGACCCTGGGATCATGACCTGAGCTGAAGGCAGAGGCTTTAACCCACTGAGCCACCCAGGTGCCCCCGCTGCTGTCACTTCTAAACTAACACCCCTGGTCCCCTTCCCAGGTTAGATGCCTAACTAACTAAGAAACTCACCTCAAATCCCTCTGCCTGGGTAATCTCTCTTTTAACATTTTTTTTTTTAATAGGACTTTTGAAGACAAGGCCACACCCCCAGGCAACCCTGGTGCAGCTGTGTTGTTAACAGATTGAGTGTTGCGCCCCTCAATCCCACCCCACAGGCCTGGGCCCAACCCTACCATACTTGGGACCCTCACCTTTGCTTTCCTCCTGTGGGCTATAGTGACGAGCATTTTATTTGGCATAACTGGGATTGTGGGTGGCTAAAGTAATTCAAGAAAAACACAACAGGGCACCTTGGTGGCTCAGTGGGTTAAAGCCTCTGCCTTCAGCTCAGGTCATGATCCCAGGCTCTCAGGATCGAGCCCCGCATCGGGCTCTCTGCTCAGCAGGGAGCCTGCTTCCTCCTCTCTCTCTCTGCCTGCCTCTCTGCCTACTTGTGATCTCTGTCTGTCAAATAAATAAATAAAAAATCTTAAAAAAAAGAAAGAAAGAAAAATACAACAGAACAAAATCTCTTTATGTTTTTTTTTTTCCTATTGTAAACATCCTATCTCCCAACGGTTGGCAACGTTGAAGGAAAGCGGGTTTTCCCAACGATAATGACATCTTTCAGAAAACTGCCGGCCTGGGTCTGAATCTGCAATGCCCAGGGAGTTGTTTATTTGCTGTGAGCCACACCCACTGTTGAGCATGGGCCTCCAGGGCAGCCACCAATCACCCCCCCAACCCCCCTACTGCCCCAACACACTCCCCCCCCCCCCCCCCCCCGGCTGGCCCAGCCAGCACTTCAGCTGCTGGGAGCAAGGTGCTCAATGGGCCTGAGTGGGCGCTGGCCACTCTACCCACCCAGCTGTGGGCGGCCCTGCCGGAAAACAATACCCTCTTTCATGGGAGGCAGGTGGTTTCATTGCAACACGGAGTAAGAAGAATCAAGTCTAACTGTGAGTGGCTGTTTTGGAAATGGAACGAACTATGTTTCCAGAGGGAAAGGGCCAATCCAGTGCTGTTGACATGCCCCAAACTTCCTGCCACTTCAGCGCTCAGAGCTGGCTGGTAAACCCAGGCGCAGCTGAATGGGTTGTTAAAATATTGAAATACTCTGGTTCTGAGTAATAAAGCTGCTGCCCCAAGCCCCCACGGGTCCCCTGCAGCCTGGGCCTGCCTTTGCAAGGTGCCTGGCGTTTCTCACAGCCCAACCTGTGAGGACTCGTATCAGGGCCCTCCAGGAACTTGCTTCTCCCACTTGTCCATGCTGTCAGCTCTGTTAAATTTTTTTTAACTGAGGTATAATTGACATGTAACATTATATTAGTTTCAGGTGCACAACATAATGATTGGACATTTGTATACACTGTAAAATGAGCCCCACAATAAGTCTAGTTACCGACTGTCACCATACAAAGGTCAGCAAAAGGTGTGCCTGGGTGGCTCAGTCCACTAAGCATCCGTCTCTTGATTTTGGCTCAGGGCATGATCTCAGGGTCCTGAGACCGAGGCCTGCATCGAGCTCTGCGCTCAGCACATATTCTGCTGGGGATTCTCTCTCTCCCTCTCCCTCTGGCCCTCCCTGCCTCGTTCATTCTCTCATCCTTTCTCTCTCTAATAAATCAATTTTTAAAAATCTAAAAAAAAAAAAAAAGGGGACAACTAATTTTTTTTTTGAAGAATTTATTTATTTATTTGACAGAGATCACAAGTAAGGCAGAGAGGCAGGCAGAGAGAGAGAGAGAGAGAGAGAGAGGGAGGAGGAAGCAGACTCCCCACTGGGCAGAGAGCCCAATGTGGGACTTGATCCCAGGACCCTGGGATCATGACCTGAGCTTAAGGCAGAGACTTAACCCACTGAGCCACCCAGGTGCCCTAATTTTTTTTTGTTTTTTGTGATGATCACTTTTAAGATATGATCTCCTGGCAACTTTCAAGTATGTGCTACAATATTATTGACTATATTCACCATGATGTATATTATAACCTCATGACTTGTTTATTTTATAACTGGAAGTTTGTAGCTCTTGACCCCTTCACCTGTTTCACTCATCCCTCAAACCCCCCACCCCTCTAGCAACCACCATTCTGTTCTTCGTATCTACAAGGTTTGCTTTGTCTTTCCGATTCCACATGTAAGTGAAATCATACCGTATTTGTCTTTCTCTGTTTTATTTCACTTAGCATTATACCCTCCAGCTCCATCTGTGTTGTCACAAATGGCAAGGTTTCATTCTTTTTGATGGCTGAGCAGTATTGCATTTCATATACATCCCATGGCTTTATCCCGCTGGTGAGTAGACACTTAGGTTGTTTCCATATCTTGGCCATTGGAAATGATGCTGCGATGAACACGGGACACATATATCTTTTTAAGTTAGAGCTTTTGTTTTCTACAGATGAATACCTAATTGAAGAATTGCTAGAGTGTATTGTAGTTCTATTTTTAATTTTTTGAAGAAGCTCCACACTGTTTTCCAGAGTGGCTACACCAGTTTGCCTTCCCACCAACAGTGTGCAAGGGTTCCTTTTTCTCCACATCTTCACCAACACTTGCTATTTCTGATACTTTTAACATTAGCCATTTTAACAGTTGTGAGATGATATCTCATTGTGGTTTCAATTTGCATTTTCCTGATGATGAGTGATGTTGAGCATCTTTTCATGTGTCTGTTGCCCATCTGGATGTCTTCTTTGGAAAAATGTCTATTGAGATCCTCTGCCCATTTTTTGAAAATTTTTTGCACTATTGAATTATATATTTTTTAATATCTTTTAGATACTAACCTTTTCTTGGGTATATGATTTGCAAATATTTTCTTCCATTCAGTAGGTTGCCTTTTCATTACATTGCTGGTTTTCTTTGTTGTGCAGAAGCTTTTTAGTTTGATGTAGTCCCACTTTGTCGTTTTTTGCTTTTGTTGCCTTTGCTTTTGGAGGCAGATTAAAAAAATCTTTGCCAGACATCAAAGAACTTATTTCCTATGTTTTCTTCTAGGAGTTTTATGGCTTCAGGTCTTACATTCAAGTCTTTAATCCATTTGAGCTAATTTTTGTGTGTGGTGTAACATGGTACTCTGGTTTTCTTTCTTTGCTGTACAGTTTTTCCAACACCACTTATTGAAGAGAATGCTCTCTCCCCGTTGCATATTCTTGGCTCCTTTGTCATGAATTCGTGGGTTTATTTCTGGGATCTCTCTCTGTTGCATTGATCTATGTGCCTGTTTTTACGCCAATACCATACTGTTTTGATTACTACAGCTTTGTAATATAACTTGAAATCAGTGAACATGATGCTTCAGGCTTCGTTTTTCTTTCTCTAGATTGCTGTAGCTCTTTGGTCTGTTGTGGTTCCATACAAATTTTAGGATTGCTTGTTCTAGTTCTGTGATAAATGCCATTGGAATTATGATAGGGATTGCATTGTCTTTGTGGATTGCTTTAGGGTTATGGACATTTTAACAATATCAATTCTTCCAGGCCATGAGCACAGCATGTCTTTCCATGTATTTGTGTCATCTTAGACTTCTTTCATCAATGTCTTACAGTTTTCAGCAACCAGGTCTGTTACCTCCTCAATTAAATTTATTCCTATGCAATTAAAAATGGGATTTTTTAAAATTTCCCTTTCTGATAGTTCGTTGTTAATATATACAAGTGCAACAGATTCTGTATGTTGATTTTATAACCGGCAACTTTACTGAATTTATTTATTAGTTTCAAAAGTTTTTTGGTGTTTCTTACAGTTATTAAGTTTTTTGTTTTTGTTTTTGTTTTTAAGATTTTATTTATTTATTTGACAGAGAGATCACAAGTAGGCAGAGAGGCAGACAGAGAGAGGGGGGGAAGCAGGCTCCCTGCCGAGCAGAGAGCCTGATGCGGGACTCGATCCCAGGACCCTGAGATCATGACCTGAGCTGAAGGCAGCGGCTTAACCCATTGAGCCACCCAGGTACCCAGTTCTTAAGTTTTCTTACAGTTTTCTGTGTATAAAATTATGCCATTTGCAAATAGTGGCAATTTTACTTTTTTCTTTCCAACATGAGTTTCTTTATTTCTTTTTCTTGCCTAATACTCTGGTTTGAACTTCCAATACTGTGTTGAGTAAAAGTGGTGAGGCTGGACATCCTCATCCTTGTCTATTCCTGATCTTAGAGGAAAAGCTTGCAGCTCTTCACTGTTGAGTATGATGGAAGCTGTGGGTTTGTTATTACGGCCCTTGTTACCTGGGGTTACATTCCCTCTCCAGAGTTTTCATCATAAATGGATGCTGGCTTTTGTCAAATGGGTTTTTTGCATCTATTGAGGTAATCATAAGATTTGTATCTTTTGTTTTGTGAATGTGGTGTATCACATTGATTTACAGAGAATTATTCCTGTAGATTTGGTGTGTCTATGGGAGGAGGTGGGGTCAGAATCTCCCTACACCATCATCCTGGACAATGTTAAATATTTTTCGTCACAACCCTTAGCACTTCTTCTGTAAAACTTCACCCCCTCCCCAAATCAGAATTCATTGTCCTTTGGGAAATCAGATAGCACATCATTTACACTTTGGGCATTTAGCACAGTCTTTAATGTTATTTCTGTTACGTGGTCATTTATATTCAGGTCTCTCCCTTCCCAGGGCCAGCGTACCATTTATCCAGGGTTCCCCAGTGCCTCGTACAGACTAAATGCCACATACATGTTTGAGACATCAGTTTGAATTCAAGTTGGCTCAGAGGTGGGGAGACAGGATGAGAAAAAAGTCCTGTTGAGACAAGGGATATTTCTCTGTGCGCATGTGCCCAGAGGGCCTGAGGGGCCATTTCCGCCCTCTCTGCTGATCTGACTGTAGAGAAAGAAGACAGGTGTGGGTGGAGGTGGAGAAGGCACACAGCAGAACAGCCTGGAAGAAGAGTAGCCAGACTGGAATGGTGACAGGCCTTTCCCAGCGCTTGACTCTCCCATCAGGCTTATTTGGCTCTGCTCAAACTAAGACACCGTATTGGAAATGTTAGCTTCTGCTCACTGACACTCCAGAGGAAAGTGGTTCTATGCAGCTCTCCAGGAGGCAGCTGGCCAGAGAGACCCCGAGAATGCCTTTAATTCAGCCCTTTGTCCCACAGATGAAGAAAGCAACCTAATATTGGCTTCTTTTTCCAAGGCCTTCCAGACAGGGAATGCTGACCGGGGAACCAGGGATGGCAGAGCGGGAACCAGAAACCTCGGAGAGACTGCAGTCCTGCCCCTCTGAGGCTGCTCCTGATGCAAAAGTGGCTGGGGACAGCAGCAGAACTAGAGCTCATGGAGGTCAAATGTTCTACAATGTGGGGGACATTGTTTAAGAGAAATAATCCCCATTTGCAAAGACAAAATGAGGTGCAGGGTCTTGGAAGGAGCTTACCCAAGTAGGGGCCTGACCGCCTCCTTTGCTTCATTAGCTACACAGTCCATGTACCTCTGGCACAACCTTAACAAAAGCAGTGGAAGGTGGCTATTCGTTTCCTAGGACTTCTAGAAGCAAGGACCGCAGGCTGGGCAGATTCAAACACCAGAAACACATTGTGTCACAAGTCCAGAGGCTAGATGTCTAACAGCCAGGCGTGGGCAGGGCCACACTCCCTCACAGACCTGTCAGGGAATCCCTCTTGCTTCCTCCCCACTTCTGGTGCTCTGCAGGCAGCCCTGGGCATGCCTTGCCTCACAGCTGCCTTACTCCACTCCCTGCCTGGATCCCATGGCGCTTCCCCTGGGTGTCCCTGTCTTCAGTGAACTTCTAAGTCCACAGACTAGCAAAACATGGTGGGCACAACTTTGCCCAGAAAGCACTGTGCGGATGTCTCCACAGTGCAAGGCTCATGAATGCCAGCTACCAGGGCTCACAGAGCTAAGTCGAAGGGGCGGATGGTTAAAGCAGCAGGTAACATGGGCAGGAGTGCATCAGTGATTAGAGTTTTCCTTCCGGTAAAATGTTTGTCCTCTTCAGGATGCTTGGCTTAATCTCCACAATGAATTAAAGTTTGTTGGGCACACAGCAAGGGGCAGGAGCAGCCTGAAGTGCTCCAGGTGGCGGGAAGAAGCCAGGCTGGGCTTAAGAACAGACAGATCATCCCAAGAAGGGTGCTCCCCATACATTCAATACCCAGCATGATCGACCATGGGCTGGACCAGTTGCTTCCACATTCTGACTGACCAAATGCCAAAGAGGCTGTGCCGTTTTCAGAGTCATGATTCAATTGAATATAGCCAGCATGCAAATGCTCCTCCACACAGCTCCTCCATCCTGATTTTGTCACCCTCTCAAAATCCCACAGTGCTCCAGGGACGTCTTTTTGGGTGCAAATTATCCATGGATACAGTACTGTGCCCGGTGGGAGGAGGGGACTGGTTATACCTTGCTAACCCTGGGATATAACACAAAGGTGGTTTTCCTGGTCACACGAGTCAAGGATAGAAAAGAATGGTCATGCGAGCTTGCAGTTGTTTGGATTCTAGATTAGGAAGCAACATGGTAATGGACATTTGATTGCATCTGTATGTGAAGGTAAAGGACAAGTCCATGAACTGACCAGTTATGGTGTTAGCATGTTTGATTGTACTGGCAAGGGAATGGGGGTGGTCTGTACTGACACAGCCCCCAGCCACAGGAGAAGGGCAGCCCCTCTGGTCCTCGGATAGCGCCTTATGTGACTCTTGGACCAGACTTTGGACCACCCCGCTGTGGGTTCATGGGCATCCACCAAAATAACGAAAACTTCTACCCTTTCTGCCCCAAAGCCTTCTGGACCTTGACCCACGTTTCTCTGGGTCATAGAGTTTCTCCTTTCCCTGTGCTTGCTTTCAGGAGCTGCTCTCAAAAAGCAAGTCTGTCCCTCAGGGTCCACCACCGACAGCACTCCAGCCCCAGAGGGGACCCACAGATCAGCAGAGCACGGCTGGGGATACACACACCTGGTGCCATCGAGGAGCTCAGCCTCTGTTTGCAGCGGCTACCAGACTGGTCAGGAGATAAGCTAAGTGCTGGGAGTTGGGGCTAAAAGCTCCTTCATATCTGCTTTGTGTATGTCACCTTGCTTTGGGGCTTTTATTTTTCCTATTTGGTGATCACCAAGGTACTGAAATCTGAAAACATCTGTCCAATAATTAATATATGAATCAACCAAGATCAAGTTTGTTTTTGCTCTCAGGGTAACCCAGGAACCAACAGAGTTCCCTACTCAGGAGAAACCCCAAATAGGAGGTTTGAGCTAAACGAACAAAGGAGTAGATACATGAATAAATGACATATCAAAACAAAAGTCATGGCAATAGGAAGAGGAAGGACCCAGATGAACCAAACAGTCAGGGAAGTTTCCACAGAGGAGTAAGAATGGAGCTGGGTGGCTGAGACTGAGCAGGATTTAACCAAGCAGGGAGGGGGAGAAGAAGGCAGGACTATCTCTGTTGAAAATCTTCTAGGGAGGAAAAGCCCTGTGCTAGGAGGGATGCTGGGGCTCAGTCAATGAACAGCTGTCATCCTGGAGGCTCAAGGTGATGATTTTCCCATGGGACCAAGCTAGAGCCTGACATGGAATTTCTAGGAATGTGAGCTGAGCTCACAAGAATGCCGCTTGGTACAGCGGGTAGAGACCTTACAACCGTGGATACGGGCACTGAATGTGAACTTGCATTCTGTACAGGCCCAGCGGCCCTGAGTGAGTGTGTTTTATGCTCCGAAGGAGAAGGATTAGGGAAAGTCAGCATCTCCCTCCCACTCAGTCCTCTGGACTCCTAACCACTTGCACCAACAGGTTTTCTACTTGAGCTTCTTGTATTTCCCCTAAGGAAGCTTCTCAACAGCACCACCTACTCCCGGTGTCTCATCTTGGTTCCCATGAAGACTCAGTCTATTTCACATATACTTGTAGGGCACCCACCATGTGCAGAGAATTCTCCTAGTGACAGCAGAAAGCAAGACAGGCATGGTCCCTGCTATCATGCAGCTTACCTTCTCCAGCAAAAAAAAGAACAAGTAATAAAGGGAAAAAGAAGGGAATTCCTGGCACAAAGGGCATAATAAGGACCATCAACCAGGGCAACATGATAAAGAGTGAAGAAGTGAGGGGTGGCAGCTTTAGGTGTGATGGTTGGTCAGAGAAGGTTGCTTGGAAGAAGCGACATTTGAATTGAAAGGTACAGGTAAAGTAAACTCATGACAAAGGTCCATAAAGAAAGAAGAAGGAATATAGTTTTGATATTATGTCAATTAGAAACTGAGATTAACTGCTATTAACAAGAAATAACCAAAATGGCTCAAGTTAAGTTACAGGCTTATTTTTCCCACACATTAAAAAAAAGTAGGGACATTTGAGGGTGGATCTGTATGTGAGGGTGGGGATGGGGCAGGGAGCCCACTGCTGAGTTCTAATTTAGATCACCAGAGCCACCTGTGGGGAAGTGACCCCATCTTAGATTCTGTATTATCGATATGGTCAACAGAAGTGGTCAGGCTCTTGGGGTCTGGAGTAGAAGTATCTTTTGGCCCCTGGTGGTGGAGATGACGAGTTGCTACCCAGTACATCAGTGATAGTCCCCAGCTAAAAGACTCTTTGCTTTCCTTATGTGCTGTGGCCACCAGACTAAGTTCTGGTCAAACAGCTGCAGATGAGAACTCACTGGGTAGGATTTTCAGGGAAGTTCCTTCAAAGGGAGACAGTTAGTTAGGAAGGGCCCTCCTTGCCCTTCTCCCTTTCTCTTCTTCTGGCCTGGAATACACATGCAATGGCTGGAGCTCCGGCAGCAGCCTTAAACCACATTGTGACCGTAAAACTAGAAGTCAGACCCTAGAGGTGGTGGAACACAAAAATAGAAAGAGCTAGGCCCCTGAGGCACTACCAATCTAGCTGGGAGCTGTGTACCTTTGTACTTACTTTGTGTGGGAATAAATAAATAAAATCTTTAAAAACAAAATAAAATTAATGTTTTTTTAAAAAAGATTTTATGTATTTATTTATTTGTCAGAGAGAGAGACAGAGCACACAAGCAGGCAGAGTGGCAGGCAGAGGCAGAGAGAGAAGCAGGCTCTCCATTGAGCAGGGAGCCTGATGTGGGACTCATTCCCAAGATGCTGAGATCATGACCTGAGCCAAAGGCAGCAGCTTAACTGACTGAGCCACCCAGGCATCCCAAACATTAAAGGTTTTGAGAAGAGATGAGCCTGGATTATCTAAAGGCACAGCTTACACTCTACACAGTAATGGATTAAAGAATTACAATCTTTCAAAAAATTAACTTGTTGAAACAGCAGTAGAAAATGGGAGATAAATCACATTTGTGAGAGGATAATGATGTTCTTAGTTGAAGAAATGTAAAAACATCTCGGGGGAAAACTATAAATGTAATCACACAAAACTGTAAAGCTTCTATCATAAAAATCACAAAACTAAAATATTTAAAATTTATATTAAAAAAGACTATAAAGCTAAAAAAAAAATGAAGAATTCATTCAAATTTATTAGAAAAACAGCTAGACCCTAACATAAATGGAGGAAATACATGAATGGTCATCACAGTGGAAAATTTAATGAATTAGCATGTGACATCATGATAAAATCACTGCTTCTCTTGCATCAGGCTCTATGTCAGACCCTTCAGAAACATTGTCTCATCTCCCTATACCCATCCTGTAAGGGAGATATTACCATCCCCATTTTGTAGATGAGTAAACTGAGACTAGGGAGTATGGACAGAGCTTAGGGGATGTAATTTTAACCCAAGTCAGAAAAAATAATTATTGCAGTAATCATGCATTCACCTATTAAATTAGTATTTTATTTTTATTCTATAGGACTAGGTACCGTGCTAGATAGAATTGGGGATATAAAGGTAGACGAGATGCTCTCCTTTTTCTTAAGGACCTGGAAGTTAGGGGAGCAGATAGACAGCCTTTCATCAAAGACTGTGGTTAAAGCACATGGAGGTGGGGTGCCTGGGTGGCTCAGTCCGCTAAGCCTTCCTGTCTGCCTTCATCTCAGGTCGTGATCCCAGGCTCCTGGGACTGAGTCCCATATCAGGCTCCCTAGTCAACGGGGAGTCTGCTTCTCCCTCTCCCTCTGCCTGCCACTCCCCCTGCTTGTGCTCGCTCTCTTTCTCTCTCTCTCATAAATAAATAAATAAAATCTTAAAAAAAAAAAAAAGTGTGCATGGAGGAGAACCAAAGAAACACACCTGTTGGAGGTTCCCATTCGCATCTGGGCTAATTTTCATCATTAACATCCAACATTAGCACCTGAATCTCGTGCCAGCTTTGGAAAGCAATTTTGTAAGATAGGGCTGCATTTTGGCGTAGTCATCCACTGGGAATTTGTTTCAATAAAGTCATTCAGGGGCACCTGTGTGGCTCAGTGGGTTAAGCCTCTGCCTTCGGCTCGGGTCATGATCCCGGGGTTCTGGGATCGAGCCCCATGTCAGGCTCTCGGCTCAGCAGGGAACCTGCTTCCCTTCCTCTCTATCTGCCTGCCTCTCCGCCTACTTGTGATCTCTGTCAAGTAAATAAATAAAAATCTTTTTTAAAAAATAAAATCATTCAAAAGAAGAAAAAACAAATATGATAACATAGGTTTATCGTAGCATCCCCTTGGTGGTTCAGAGAATTAAGCCTCTGCCTTCAGCTCAGGTCATGATATCGGGATCCTGGGATTGAGCCCCACGTAAGGCTCTCTGCTCAGTGGGGAACCTGCTTCCCTCTCTCTTTGCCTGCCTCTCTGACTACTTATGATCTCTCTCTCTGTCAAATAAATAAATAAAAATCTTTAAAACAAAACAAAAACATAGGTTTATTGTAACACTTGCAAAAGAACAATAAGGAAGCTTGAAAGGAAGCAAGAGGTGTTTTGAGACATCCTTGGACCAAACTTGGATGTGAGTGACGGACTGATAAGCAGCAGCCAGGATTCAAAGTTAAGCAGGACTGAGCGAACCACTCTGAGACAGAACTCCCTGAGCCCTGCCCACCCCCTCCCCATGCACTGTTCTCCTCTGCCTCGGGGTCACAGACTGACTCTGTCCTGGTCCCAGCATGTGTGCCTGTGAGCAGCTCCACTGCTGTGTACATATAACCAAGATGGCCACCATGAGAGGAATGTGTGTTTCTAGAATATGGTAGATAAACCAGCTGCTGGAAAAAAAAACAAAACAAAACATGAGGGCTGTGTTGAAATATGGAAAAATGTTGTATGGCAGAAACAGCCTAGATGACCATGAGAAGAAAGATTTAATGGGCTGTGACAGATCTACACAATGGAACATTACAGTAGCTATTCAAAAAAGGGTGAAAAAACTAGGTAAGGACATAAAAAAATGTTGAATACTGTGATAAGTCAAAATCGCTAACTGCAGAATTATATATGCTAACAGACTATATAAAAGGCTTCTCTATTTGTCATTTCCATCATGCTGCATGACTTATTATTATAAAAAAAAGTGAGGTATACAAATAGAAAGTGATATGTAAAATTTTTGAGTTACATTAGAATGAGAGATTAAAACTATTATTTCTCATTATTTCTGGGTGGCTCAATGTGTTAAGCATCTGCCTTCAGCTGGAACCATGATCCTGGGGGCCTGGGATCAAGCCCCACATCAGGCTCCCTGCTTGGCAAAAAGCAGCTTCTCCCTCTGCCTACCACTCCCTCTGCTTGTACTCTCTCTCTGACAAATAAATAAACAAAGTCTTTAAAAAAAAAACTATTATTTCTCACTAGCATTATCTCAGTGGTTTTTCAGTAAGACGGACACACTGTTTAAAAGATAATAAATTTTGGATGCCTGCCTGGCTCAGTTGGTGGAGAATGTGTTGCTTGATCTCCGGGTCAGGAGTTCAAACCCCACACTGGGCATAGAGCTCACTAAAAAAAAAAAAAAAAAAAAAAAGGAAAAAGAAAAAAGAAAAGATAACAAATTTCAAAATGAGAACTCTTCCAAAACAGCAGAGAAGTAAATATTTCTTAAGGGTCTTCAAAAACATTGTTCTAGGTTCTGGTGCTAACAGGCGAAGAAGCCAAGCTGGCCCTAAGACTTGCTTTTTTTTTTTTTTCCTTAAGATTTTATTTATTTATTTGACAGGGATACAGAGAGAGAACTCAGGAAGAAGGAGCAGCAGGCAGAGGAAGAGGGAGAAACTGGCTCTCACCAAGCAAGGAGTCAGATATAGGGCTTGATGCCAGGACTCTGGGATCACCACCTGAGCCGAAGGCAGAGGATTCATCAACTGAACTGCCCAGGCACCCTCACTATGACTTGCTTTGGCAACAAAATGTGGTAGAGGTCACACTGTATGACTTTGGGGCCTGGGCTTTATCGTCCCAGGAGCCCCCTCTGTGTGAACAAGTGCAGCTGCGCTGCTAGACAGAGCCTGAGTGGCCAGAGATGAACGGGGGGAGGGGCGGGGAGAGGAGGCAGCTCTGCCAGCCCCTGCTAAGATGCCAGACATGTCAGCCAAGCTACCTTCTCCCCTCCAGCTCCCGTGAGGCTTCCCAGCCGAAACTGTGTACAGAAGAGGCAAGCCCTATGCCCAGGTCTCAGAAGTGTAATCAAATAAACATTTGTTGCGTTTTTCTGTCACTAAGTTTTGGCTGTTTTGTTACATAATAATAACCAACTGAAACAACTCTCATCTCTCCTGGCTTGGCATCCCCCTCCCCAGCCCAGAGCTTGGTACGTTTGCTTGGCACCTTCGATGCCTGGATTCAGGTGAGAGAGGGTAGGGGAGATGCAGAATAGGAACATTGGAGTACTAAAATGCCTTGAGCACATGTGACATCTTTTCCTCATGTTGACTCTGTTACTCCACGTCACGGTACAGTCGAGGAAATGTTACACAGAGAAGATAACTAATTCCACCCAGGTCATTCACAGGGACAGAGCTGGGTTTCACACCTGGGCAGTCCAGCGCCCTTGTGCTTGACCCTTGGGTTATACAACCTCTCAGAGTAACCTGATGAAGAAGATTAAGAAGGAGTCTGAATGCTGGCCCTTGACAAGCCCCTTCCTGAGTAAGTATAGAAAGAACCAGCATAAGCTAATTACCAGGGGGAGGGCCCGGTGGTGGGGAGCCTGGGACCTGGTATCTGGGAGCCCAGCTTCCAAGGCAGTTCTGGGCACAGAGCCCCCAGAGCAGCCCAGCTCCCCTGCATCTGCAGCCTCCTGGACACCCACACAGATTGTTCTGGAATTCAGGGTTTCTCATGGGCTTACTCATCTAGGTGGGCTATATAGGAAAGTAAAGAGGGAAACCAGCTTAACCCTGGTTTTAATTCTGCATAAACATTATGTTGGGGACACGGTGAATCTCCAGAGGCCTGAACTATCTAGCCCAGAGGTTGGCAAAATGAGGCCCGTGAGCCAAATCTGGCCTGCCATGTGTTTGTAGGACGTGCAAGTTCAGGAGGTTTTTCAATGAAGGAATTTTTCTTTTTTTCAATGAGTGTTTTTCATTTTTTAACGGTTGGGGAAAAATTTGGTGTTTTCTTTTCAGTGAATGTTTTTCAATTTTTTTAAAAAAAAGATTTTATTTATTTATTTGACAGACAGAGATCACAAGTAGGCAGAGAGGCAGGCAGAGGGAGAGGAGGAAGCAGGCTCCCTGCTGAACAGAGAGCCCCATGCCAGGCTCGATGCGGGGCTCGATGTGGAGATCGATCCCAGAACCCTGGGATCATGACCTGAGCCAAAGGCAGAGGCTTTACCCCATTAAGCTACCCAGATGCCCCTGTTTTTCAATTTTTAATGGCTAAAAATTTCGAAAGAATAATTGTGGTTTGTGGCACATGCAAATCATATGAAACTCACATTTTAATGCCCATTAATACAATTTTATTGGAGTACAGCCAAACGCTTCCATGTACTCACTTGTGTGGCTGCCTTCCTGCTGCAATGACAGAGCTGTAGAGGGTGTATGCCCCACAGACCAAGAAATATTTACAAAGTGGCCCTTTGGAGAGCCTGGGTGGCTTGGTGGGGTAAGCATCTGGCTCTTGTTTCGGCTCAGGTCATGATCCCAGGGTCATGAGATCGTGCCCTGCCTCTGACTCTATGCTAGGCATGGAGCCTGCTTAGATTTTCTTCTTCTCTCTTCCTCTGTGCTTCTCCTCTGACTTACCTCCTCACCCCCTTGCACGCATACATGCACCCTCTCTAAACAAAACAAAAAACAAAGTGGCCTTTTATGGAAAATGTTTGCCAACCTTTGTTCCAGAGAACGCTTCACGTGATAGGATCTCAGGGAGCCTATTTTCTATATAAATTGCTCAAAACATTATGGCTATGGACAAGGTCTACGGGTAGACAGGTTAGATATGAAATACCAGGACGTTAGACACTTTCCCTGGTATCAGGTTGAGGAGCTAAAGACAAGGTTTAGAGGCTGAGCTAGGATACTGTTGTGTGACCTTGGCCAGATCTTTCAACCTCCCTTAGCTTTAGCGTCTCCTTCCCCAAACGGTTAGGGGGCGGGGCTGGTATTCAGCTATCTGCACAGGTGAAAGCAAAACAAGATGTCATAAACAGAGACTTCTAAAAAATCTTAGAAAAACAAAACAAAACAAAAAAAAACCAACACAAAAAAACCCCAGAGACTTCTGTATCAGTGGGTGAATAACTGAGTTTCCATCTGGTTCCTCTGGCCCCCACCCCCGCCCTTCCCTCACATCCTCCACCAACTCCCCAAAACTCAAGGGGTTAACCTCGGTCCTGCAGACAGAGCTCTCCAAGATCTCCTGCCACCCCTCTGGTTGTTCAGGGCCTGTGCCTTATGGGTCCTTAAGTATTTTAAATTCCGTCCCTCCCAAGGGCCCCATAGTGCAGAGTCTACCGGTAGGATATATCCATTTTTTGTTCTAAAAACACATTTTCAGTCCCTGGGCTTAAAATCGGTCTTCAGAAGCAGTCATAATCTTAAAGCTTAGTCCCCTGGTGAGCCATTAAAATGAAAAGAATCTTCCCAAAGATGAGAAGGAAGGCAAGAGTGTGAGAGTTCCTGGGCTCTGCCCCTTGGATTTTGTGCTACACAGGGCACCCAGGCTGAGAAGAAAGAGCTGATGAAGCCCACTCCCCAGGATCTTCTCAGCTTGTTCCTCCAGACAACTCCAAGCTGATGCATCTTCGAGAATGTGCTTGCCTCCACCATAAGGATTCCCATAGGAACGGGAGTAGAAGACAAAAAAGTGGTCTTCACCAACACAGAGCATGGCCAGCCAGCTGCTGCCGGCCACAGCTGGACACATTGCCATCCCATCGCCATATTGCACAAAGGCAAAGTGGATCCAGCCAGCCACCCCTCCCACTGCAATTCCAGCCTGCTCAGGGATGGCAGCAACCTGGGGATTGCCTAGCCTGGGATCTCGATCTCCATTTTGTCTGAGTGCCGTCTTTGCAACACTATATTTTCAGGAATGGACATGAGCGTCTGTAGTAACTCTCTGAGTAGAAGGGGCCCACCTGGAGCCAAGAGACTTGGGTTCAAATCCAGATTCTGACACTTCAGCCAGGGAATTCACCCAACCTGCAAGAAACAGTGAATGCTTGTCCTACAACCACATAGATCTGTCTTAAGTCTTAAAAGAGATAAAGCGGTAAAAGATCCCGTAAACACAGAGCCTTCACGTTCCTGTTTGTCTTCCACATCCTCTCGCGTAGGCTGCATTTGGCTCCTTGGGAAGCAAGTTCCAGTTAAGGTTAGGCCCTTAACTGGAAAAGGAGAAAGGGAGGGAAGGCATTACCCGTCTCCCTCTCCCTTCTAAATGATGCAAACTTAGAGCTCTGGTGACCATCTAGACGGAGGACAAGGCTGAAGCTAACAGCTCAGAGGAACCATAGTCAATCCTGCTTTTTTTTTTTCAATCTGTTTTTTAATTTGAGAAAAGTTTAATCATACTCAAAGAAATACAGATTTAAAACTCGAAGATGCAATCTTCCGCCTTCACGTGTTCCTTCTCTGAAGCTCTTTTATATGTAGATCCAGGTTTTTCATTTATATCAATTACCTTCTTTCGAAAGAACTTCTTTTAATGTTTCTTACGAGACAGGTCTCATGGCAATAGATTCCCCCAGTTTTTGTCTTTATTTCTCCTTACTTTTGAAGGCTAATTCCACAGAGGACAGAATTCTAGGTTGGTTATCTCTCTCAACACTTTATTTCAGGGCACCTGGGTGCTCAGTTGGTTAAGCATCTGCCTTCGGCTCAGGTCATGATCCCAGAGTCCTGGGATCGAGCCCCACATCAGACTCCCACAGCTCAGAGGAGTTTCTGCTTCTCCCTTTCCCTGTTGCTCCCCCTGCTTGTGCTCTCTCTCTCTCAATAAATAAATAAAATCTTAAAAGGACACACGCTTTATTTCATTCCCACTCTCTTCTTGCATGGTATCTGAGAAGTCAGATGGAACTTTGGTTTTTGTTCTGTAAGTAAGGTGTTTTATCCTCTGGCTCCTTTCAGGACTTTTATCTTTGATTTTCTGTAGTTTGAAAATGATATGTCTAAGAGTAGTTTTTTGGTCATTTTTCCTGCTCGGTGTCTCTGAGCTTCCTGAATCTGACAGTGACTTGGGGAAAATCTCAGTCATTATTGTTCCAGGTATTTATTTATTTATTTCTTTATTTATTTCTTTATTTATTTATTTCTCTCCTCTGGAATTCCCATTACGCATGTTACACATTTTACAGTTGTCCCATGGTTCTTGGATAGTCTGTTGGGGTTTGTTTGTTTGTTTGTTTGTTTGTTTTAATCCTAGTCTTTTTTTCTCTTTGCTTTTCAGTTTTGGAAGTTTCTATTATGCTGTCTTCAAGTTCAGTGATTCTTTCCTCAGCTGTGTCCAGTCTACTAAAAAAAACCCATCAATGTCATCCTTCATTTCTGTTACAGTGGTTTTTATCTCTAGCATTTCCTTTTGGTTCTTTTTCAGGATTCCCATCTCTGTGTCATATTGCCCATCTGTTCTTGCATACTGTCTACTTTATTATTACAGCTGTTCGTTTACTAATTATAGCTGCTTTAAATTCCTGGTCTGAGAGTTACAACACCCTTGCTGTGTCTCTGAGTCTGGTTCTGATGCTCGTTCTGTCTCTTCCGATTACTACGTCTTCTAGTTTTTTCCTGGATGGCCGGGCATGATCATTGGGTGAAAGGAATTACTTTAAATAGTCCTTTATCGTACCCAGTGGGGTGGTAAGGAGGTCTGAGGTAGGGGAAGTGTTACACACTCCAGGGATTCTATCTCAGCCTTTTAGTGAGATCATGGCTCTGGATTCTGCTTCTCAGTTTACCCCCCCTTAGGTGGAACAGGATGGCGGGAGTTTGGATATTCCCTTTTTCCAGGTCAGTTAGACTCTGATAAAATCCTTATTGGGTTAGGCTGCATTAACCAGTTTTCTCTCAGGGCAGGACTTAATAAAAGTAGAGCTTTGGCATATTTCAAAACAGTTCCTAGGGCTGGGACATCTGAGTGGTTCAGTTGTTAAGGGTCTGTCTGCCTTCGGCTCAGGTGGTGATCCCAGGGTCCCCACACTGAGTCCTGCACCAGGCTCCCTGCTCAGTAGGAAGCCTGCTTCACCCTCTCCCACTGCTTGTGTTCCCTCTCTTGCTGTGCCTCTGTCAAATAAATAAATAATTTTTTTCAAAAGAAACAAAAAACAAAAACCAGTTCCTTTTTATCCCCCACACCCTGCAATGAGCACAAGAGGATATTGATTTATTCATTAATTCATTTAACATTCACTGTGAGAACCTGGTAGAGCTCCAGGGAGTAAAACTCACCAATCTAGGCCTCACCATAACTGAGTTCCGTCAGGGTTTTTAACTCTCGGAGCTGTCTGCACTGAGCCTCCAACTGGTTCATTCCAGTTCAGATTTCCCTACCCTAGCACTGATGCTGATGAGGTCCCCACCCTCAGGGTTCTGCTCCAGTAACTCGTGCTTCTCTGTCTCTCCAATTTAAGGGGCAGCAGTTTGTCCTGTAACCTCACTTCTCTTATGGACCTAAGATGCATTGTGGATTTTTAAGGAACCTCTCACCACCGTGTGGGAGTCCCAGTGCCCTACGTTCTCAACCACACTTGGGAGGGTTAGCTCTTTAGAGTCTAGCAAGTGCAAGGAGAGACAAGGATCATTTCCCCCAACGGCTGACCTCTTAGGCTTTGGGCTCTTGTAGGAACTTCGGTGGCACCTACCCACTTTTCAATGGGGAGTCTCACAGCCTCCCATCCTGGTCACCGGCTGCGTCCCCACCTCCAACCTCAACTCCTCCGAGCCACTGGAAGCCTTGCTCTGATATGGGACTCATTTGTGCAAAGAACTTGACTTCCCCGTACCCTGAGGAATACGACCTGAAATCCTTTACAGATAAATGAATCGGGGCTTCGCAGACCCCGAAATCTGGCCTTCACCTGCCTTCCCAGTCTCACTTTCCTCAGCCTCCTCATGTACACCATGCCCCCCACCCCAGACACCCTCTGCTTCCTTTGCTGTCCGTGCTGTCCTTCAGTGGCCCAGGGCAAGGGGGGCTGGAATTATTAACCTGAGGTCACCGCTCTTATTTCATGGGATTAGTTGCTGCCAAAACTAGCTACCCACCCTCTCCTCCTCCACTGGGTGTGAACGGTTAAACTTGGTTCCACAACTAGTGTGAGCTGAACTCAGGGGCCCCGTGTGCTTTCGGGTGCTTTTGGAGGCGTGGTATTTGCCACATAACAATTAGTGTCCCTCACCCCTCTGCCCTCACATCTCCTGCTCCTCCCACGTATCTGCCAGATCCATCCTGAGGTAGGAATTAGGAAGTGACACTCCCCTGCTCTGTGTGTGTGTGTGTGTGTTATTTTCAGCTCACAGCCCCCATTTTCCATGCTGCTCACCCTGCCTCCTTCCTACAGCTCTGACCAGCCCAGGCTTCTGTCTGGAAGCCGGGGGCACTATGAGAGCATGCCAGGATGGGGACTGTGGTGAGCCGCTTGGGGCAGCTGGAAAGCAACGGGGCGCTGACCTTCGGTGGCCAGCCCTCACGGCCATGGGAATCTACCCTGCGGAAACCCCTGTCTTGGGCTGTCCCGGAGACCTCTCCGAAAGGGGTCTGGCTCTGGCTGCTCTGTTGGGATTCGAGCCAGGGACAAGGGCTGTTTTTCCCCACATGGCAGTTGCTGGGCCTACATTCCAGGCTCCACAGGGGAACTGCCGGGAGACCCCAGCATCATTTATGGGGCCCTTGCTGGAAGCAGTTCTAGAGATGCTCCCCTGACTCCCACAGAGCCCTGGGTCGACTCCCAGGGGAACGCCTAAGTGGGCTGCACATGGGAGGAAAAAGAGGCCCAGGGAAGATTAGTGTTTGGGGTGCCAAGTCCTATGACCTAGATCTCAGGGGATGGCTTGGAAAGTCATCTCTCTTTCTAACAGGTAAGCTTGATGAACCTAGGCGGGGCTCACAAGACGGAGTCTGAAGAGTGTGTCCCAGAGTGTGGTCCTATAAACACTCTCCATTCCTCATCTTAACCTAGTTACCTCTGCAACGCACCTGTGTCCATATAAGGTCACATTCTGAGGTTCTGAGTGTTAGGACTTCAACATATGTATTCTGGGGGGCACAATTCAACCCCCAACACCAGGATTTCCCACACTCCCGGGCTGGAAAAACCACCCCCCCACAGTCCCCTTTGAAACTTCCTGAAACTTGGGTGTCACCGGAGGCTCTGCAACCCCTTTGAAATGCCCACTCGAAGCAACAGGGCCAGACTGCCCTCCAGATTAAGGAAGGAAAGACCAGTTCTCCCTTGATCCTCGGCAGCCCCTGGGCATTCACAGTGTCCCACATTTAAGGGGAGCTGAGGCTCTGACACACGCAGAAATGTGTCATTTGTTTGGAGCATGAATTTGACTGTCTGGTAGGAGTGACGTACGGAAGTCACTGAGCAGTGAGCAGACCTCACAAAGCCCTTGCGGCAAGAGTATTTCAGTGGACTTTCTCCCTCTTCCCCACATGCTCTGGGGAAGTGATCAAGGCTTTCTTGGAGGAAGAATGGCCCTGTTGGAGCTCTCTCCTCTGATTATCCCAAAGAGCAGAGGAGAAATAGGTTTCTTATTAAAATCGTGTGCCCAGCTGGCCCTCAACAAATCAGCCAAGTTGACATGAGCATCTTATTAACCAGAGGCTCACTCAAATGCCACAGTAGGGAGACTGTCCTGAGATATTATTGGCACAAAAAGTCACATTGAAAGGGGCTGGAAGGGTGGCATTTAGATGAGCCCAGAGAAACAGCGAGGTGAGATCAGGAGGAGGGAACTTCCGGTTTGAGACATGAAAGTCTAAGAAAGAATGTTCTTGAAATCTAAGAGATTATAGACATCTCAGAGCAGGAGAACATTCTGGAATACTCAAATGAAGAAGTATTTCTTCGAAGCTTAGAAAAAGTCATTGTAGGGCAAATCCAAGCAAGTACTACTTGTAGAGGAGGTGGTAAACAAAGAATTCACTAGCTCACGATGCAATACAAGCTGATATTATAAATAGGTTTAAAGCGTGTAAATCATAGTCTCAGTAACCTGCAAGTAAACATAGCTAAGTGAGGGGTAATTGGGATTCGAACTGTTCCATGGGAACTGGTTTAAAATCTCACAAGCCAGCGTTGAGCCCAAATCCCAGTGCAAATCCCTCATATTTACCAACATGGTTCTAGTTTTAAAAGATCCTTCTGCTTTCCTGCTCTGACTCTTTTATCTTCTCTATACAAATAACCACTGCAGTATAATATAATGAAAAAGACGGTCACAGGCTTAAGAACCAGAGGGTCAGCTAATTTCTGGTTCTACTTCTCTTAGGGGTAAATGAGGTGAACTATTCAGTTTTATTTTTTATTTATGGAGGTAATTTCTACACCCAACATGGGGCTCGTATGCAAGACTCCAAGACCAAGAACCGTCCGCTCCTCCTACCCCCAGCCAGGCATCCCTAGATGAATCACGGAACTTCATCCTGTCCAAAAAGGGTAATGTCATCAACTAGATTTTTATGAATTATAAATGATCAGTGTGATAGTTTATGTAAAGTGCTTGGCACGTGGTAGATGCTCAATAAAATTAGCTCCTTCCTCCTCGTCAGCTCCTGAGGATTCTAGAGTACAAACGAGCTTTTCCCGAGGCAGGACAGACAAAGCACAGATGCTGGCTAGATGGAGTGATAGAGAAAGTTCATCTAAACTTACACCTTCGTCCCACTTTTTTGCTTCTTATCTCCCTGATCTTGCTCCCTGGATGAATGGGACTTTCTGAGGTGCAGGAGGCGAGGAGGCCCTCGTTGCAAATCCTGTCCCTTGAGGTGACTTGGATGACAAAGGAGCTGACACGACCTTCCACTTGACCGAAGGGCCTGCCCACTCACGGCTTTGAAGAGAAGGCATTCGTCAAAATTAGCAGTTTGCAGGACTCCTCTCCTTCTCTCTCAGCTCAGGGGTCATCACAGGCCACCCTTGTTAACAACAATCTCTTTTTGTGTATGTATTCTTTGCACACATATTTCTGTTCCTGCTCAGGAGACTGTGGGCCACAAGAAGACTGAGTGCCCAACTTTGAGGGACTCAAAGCCCCGTGAGAAGGAATAAAAGTTAACATTTCCTGTGTGGAAGTCTGTCTTTCCCTCAAACATTTAAGAATTGCTGAGGCAGGAAATAAAATCCTATGGGGGGGGCGGTTAGGGGGAGTTAGGCACCTGGGTGGCTCAGTATCTGCCTTCAGTTCAGGTTGTGACCCCAGGGTCCTGGGTTTGGGCCCCACCCAGGTCAGGCTCCTTGCTCAGCAGGGAGCCTGCTTCTCCCTCTCCCTCTGGGTGCTGCTCCCCCTGCGTGGGCACTCGCTCTCGCTCTCTCTCTCTCTCTCTCTGTCAAATAAATAAGTAAAATTTTTTGGGCACCTGGGCGACTCAATTGTTAAGCCTCTGCCTTCAACTCAGGTCATGATCTCAGGGTCCTGGGATTGAGCCCCTCTTCAGGCTCCCTGCTCGGAGGGAGGCCTGCTTCTCCCTCTGCCACTCCCTCTGCTTGTGCTCCCTCTCTTGCTGTCTCTTTCTCTGTCAAATAAATAAATAAAATCTTTAAGAATAATAATAGTAAAAAATAATAAATAAATAAAATCTTTAAAAATAAATAAATAAATAAGAAGAAGAAGAAGAATTTCTGTGGCAGGGTCTAAGCCTAGGGCAAGGGACCTGCCAAGATCTTGCTTTATTCATCAGAACACAGGGATGGAGGAAAAAGAAAGTGAAAAAGAAAGACCAGAGAGTCCGGGAGGAAGGGACTGCATTATCGGGAGGCAAAGAGATGAGGGTGAGGAGCGCAAGCCCAGGGGTCAGGCGAGGGAGCAGCCGCCCCCAGGGGGAGGGGCCTTGGTCCTGCCCACAAGCCTGCTGGGCCCCACTCCACAGGCTGAACATTGGGCTGCAGACAACTGGGCTTTAGGCAGGAAAAGGCCAGGACAAATAGGGCTTTTGTGTGGTTCTGCCCTGGAGGAGGGCTGCCTTTTCCCACCCGTGTGGGCAGCCCCCAGGGTCTGCTCTCCTCAGCTCCCGGCCTTGGGGGTGGTGGCTGTTCTACTTCTTTCTTTCCATTCCCCAGCAGACAGGGGTCTCAAGGCAACCTCCCTGCAAGGTGGTGATTTAAATGAAAAAAGGGGGAAAAAAAAATAAAGAAAAAAATGCTTCAGAGGAGGCCAACTACCTTCCTTCCCAGTCCCCAGTGCTCTCCCCTTGAGCAGGCCAGCGGCCAGGCCCCATCCACCCTTCTGGAGCCCCTGGGAGGAACAGAATCACATTGGCTGTCATTTGCTGTTTTAAATGCCTTAATGCACCATTTCTTTATCCAAGATGGCTAACCCCGGGCCCTCTTTAGGCCACATCCCCTTTCTCCCCGCAGCAAGATGAAAGCTGCTAGGGCGACCAGCTTGTCGGCTTTGCCCCAGACTGTCCTGTTTTGCACCTCCTCGGTCCTGGGTCACCCTAAAGCTTCCTCAGGGCCACACCAGCTTTGGGGGCTTTCTGTGAGGAACATGAGCCACAGGCAAATGGTGGATGTGGATTAAAACCTAGTTCTGGCAAACTCCAGATCCCGTTCTCTGGAGAGTAAGAAATGAATTTGGGAGGTGGTTGGGGGATGGTGGAAAGTCGTTAGTCTGTTGGAGAGTGAGTCCTTTCTTGGCTAACCCCTGCCACCCTTCCACCTGGGGAGGTTTAGAATGGGGCTGGGGGGGGGGGGGGCAAGTGCATTCTTACAGAGCTTTCCGGGAGGTTCTGACCCATCCCCCACCCCAGTCTCCCTGAGGACCACCGGGAAAGGCCTGGCCCTTCAAACTGGAAGGATGGGAACAGGAGCAACTTGAGATTTGGCAAATGCTCTGAACCTTTGGTGCCTATAATCTCTCAGTAACAGTGGTCCAGCTTCCCTAAGATCACGACTCCTCATTTCCGATCCCTCCTCCCTGGGAGGGATTAGTCTGGGAAGGAAATATGTCTCAGAGATGGCTCCTGGGGACATTTTTAGAAACATGATACCTTGCAGCCCGAGCTTCCTCTGGGTACAGCTGCAAGGGGTCACCCTCAAACATAAACCAAACCTGAGGCCCCTAAGAAATCTCTGTGAGCCTTTAAAGGCCAGAGTAAGGGGCACCTGGGTGGCTCAGTGGGTTAAAGTGTCTGCCTTCACCTCAGGTCATGATCCCAGGGTCCTAGGATCAAGCCCCACATCGAGCCCCACATTGAGCCCCGCATGGGGCTCTCTGTTCAGCAGGAAGCCTGCTTCCTCCTCTCTCTCTCTGCCTGCCTCTCTGCCTACTTGTGATCTCTGTCAAATAAATAAAGAAATTCTTTTTAAAAAAAAAAGTTTAAAAAAATAAATAAACAAAGGCCAGAGTAAAAACCTTAGGACCACGAACCAGGTAATATTTTTCTCATTCTCCTTGTGAATCTATCAATGCTTGACTGATGTGGAAATATTTTATTTTATTTTTTAATATATGTTTAATTTGCCACCAGCAAATGCTTAGAGCATTGCTACATGGTTCTGAACCTCAGGCCAAAGTTTCCCCAGGAATTTTTCTTTTTTTTTAGATTTTTAAAAACTTTATTTATTTATTTATTTGCAAGAAAGAGAGAGTGAGAGAGAAAGAAGAGAAGGAACAGAGAGAGAGGGACAAGCAAACTCCACACTGAGCACAGAGCCTGACGCAGGACTCGATCCCAGGTCCCTGAGATAATGATCTGAGCCGAAATTAAGAGTCAGACAGACACTCAACCAACTAAGCCACCCAGGTGCCCTTTCTAGGAATATTTCTTAAAGTTTTTTACCTGCAAGAAGAACCTACCTTTAGTCCTTTCTAGAAGGCCAGGGAAGTAGTTCTTTAATATCATATAATTTCTTTTCATTGTAAAACGGACAAGTCTCCAGTCCTTTTCCTAACTCCAAGGAAGTGCTTTCTTGGGCTGTTGGGAGGAGAAAAAGCAGCATCTTGCTGGCTGTCTGCTGTCCTTTGGGCTTTCTGCCCTGAGCACCCCCTGCCGTCAGTTCTCATTGGTCTCCTGGGTCAGCTTTGTCTTCCTGAGCCCAGCCCTTCACTGGCGTGTACTGAATATAGTACTGTGTCCCGAGCACCCAGGGACCCTTCCATGCAGGTGTGTTCCTTGAGGTCCATCCATGCCCGCCTCTTACTTGACATTCGATTTCTCGGGCTGGTCACAGTGCCTGTCATGGGGTTGGCCCTCAATTACAGTGTTGTATTGCTGTACATAACATCATTCGACTTAACTTTCCTCATAATCCCAAGATGGGCATGTCTCTACTTACCAGGCGAGGCTCTGAACGGTTCCTCGATTCTCCCAGACTCATGCAACCAGAGAACGACACAGCGGCATCTCCGGGCTCAAAGTCATTGCTCCTCCCACCACAGCTCTTGTTTGCAGACTTCCTCACACGCAGGGTGCCCACTGAGCTAAGTGCCAGGGACACAAAGGAGTACAAGACACCAACAGCGTACAAGAGGGACATATAAAGAGATTGTGTCATCCGAGTGACGGCGAGCGTGGGGGTGTGTTCTGCTGTTGGGAGAAGCAGCACGAAATAGAGCTGGGTCATCTCTGCCCCCGTGCAAGTCAGGTCAGATTTCCCAGAGCCAGTGACCCTTGACATGGGCCCTCAAGCCTGAGAGAGGTCTCCAGGCAGCTGGTGGGAGCGGGGAGGCAGTTGGCCAGTTCCAGGCCTCTGCCAGTTGGCTTTGCCTGGACACTGGGCGGGGAGGGGTGTCCAGTTAATGACGGAAACAGAAGGGTCTTTCATGTCCCTCACCCACACCCACCCCTTCATTTGCCCTCACCCAGGTATCTCTCTGGCCTCAGCTTTAGGAAGGGATTTTGCTAAAGGAGCTCAAGGGGGTAGAACTGCAAAGGTGAAGCACCGGAGCAGAGGTTTAGGGTAGAATCAGGAAGGACTGATTTGGGAACCTTCACAATGGGTAAACCTCTCTGCCAGAGCCTCTGCGCTTAGCTCCAGACAGAATGCAAACGCTGGACATCCCAGTGCCCACCAGCCACCCCTCTGAGATCCCTCCCACCTCTGGTCACAGTGGGAGTCTGCAGGCCGTTGAGATGTCCCTGGCACCCCAACCCTGAAGAGCACCCACCATTCATCATCCCACAGTAAGCGAGAGCGGTCTCGAGGGACGGCAGGAAGGAGAGGTCGTGTGAAGAAGCCTCTCTGCCCGTCTCCGAAAACCTGATCAAGCTCCCAGAGCACGGTTGTGTCTGTTGGTGTCACACCACCTCCCCACGCCCTGCGCTTTGTCATCGAAATGAGAATGACTGGCAGAAACGCACACTCCATGCAGCTTACACGCTTACACACACACACGCACGCACGCACACATACACACACGCAGGGGAAGCCACTGAGCTCTGACATCGGTGGGGTCAGGCGAATTCCCAAGAGTCCTGGCCTTGGGCAGGGAAATGACAGATGTCTGGAGGTCACTGCTGTCCCTTCTTCCCCTTTGCCCCCTCCCCCTTCCACTTCCCCCACCCGCCCCTCCTTAGAAAAGCACAAAACGGGGAAGGTTTGCTCACAGCCTCTGAGCAAGGGCCCTGCTCTAAGTCTACAGACCCTTCTCACCCAGAGCGTTCCTGCCATGGCAAGTCCCAGGTTCAGAGACCAAAGCTGGTGAGGTTTAGTGTTGTCAACCTCTTTGTTTTGTTTCAACCCCCGGCCCCCCAAGCAACCTCTGTCTGTGGCCGTCCTGGCTCCCCGAGAAGAATCACAAGCCTCAATGGCATGAATAATCGGGTGTCACAGGAGTCGTGATGTATGAGTCTTTGACCGGCTTGCTTTCCTTGCACTAAGTCAATCACGGTTCCTAAGCCTGCTGCACCACAGATGAGTGTGAATCAGACAGGAGAGGAGGTTTCCAGGGAGCCCCCCTCCCCGCTAAAATACAGGCGCTGCCTCTTTTGTGTTTTCAGGTGCATGCCATTCCTGTCTGGCCAAGACAGGAGAACCTCATGCATGGGTGGAAGTTCATGACACGACACCTGCTGGAGTCTCCAAGAACCTGGGTCCCAGGCCCCCGGGGTGCTGTGCCCACTTTTCTTTTCTTTTTTAAAAAGATTTTATTTATTTATTTATTTGACAGACAGAGATCACAAGTAGGCAGAGAGGCAGGCAGAGAGAGAGAGAGAGGAGGAAGCCGGCTCCCCGCTGAGCAGAGAGCCCGATGCGGGGCTTGATCCCAAAACCCTGAGATCATGACCTGAGCCGAAGGCAGAGGCTTAACCCACTGAGCCACCCAGGCGCCCCTGCTGTGCCCACTTTTTAAGTGACACGCTAACCTGTAAATTAAAAAAAAAAAAAAAAAAAGTAAGAAACCGTATGAGTCACTGTCCTTTGAGGGAGAGGTAGGTAAAGCTCCTCTCCACTCCTTCCCACCTCTGGTTCTCAAGGGCTAAACTGGTCCTCTCGGCAGAGCAGGATTTTCTTGGTGGAACTTGAACTCAGTTCCCCTTTCGGGCCCAAGAGCACTGGGAAAACCAGATCTGCTGGTCCCGTTGGCAGCAGAGCCGTGCCTAGGGGATTTACTCAGTGCAGCTGAGATGCGAGAGGCAGGCTCATCAGCCAGTGGGTGCGCTGCAACTGGGGGCTTTGGTCCCCCAGGGCCAACAGGCTTCTGCCAGCCTCTGTTTCACAGCCGCCTTCCTCCTCCTCTCTCCCCAGGTGTCTCGGCTCTGCCCTGCCCCGTGGTTTATGGCTGCATGAGCCCAGCTATTCAGGGCTTTCAAATTCTGGGGAACCACCTGCCCTTCCTCCCACCTGGGCTCTCAGCAAAGGCCCAGAGGGCACAAAGTCAATTTGAACTTGCACAGAATGCATTGGTTTTGAGGTTGGGTTCCTCTTCCTGCTGTTCTGTGCTTTCTAGACCTTTGACCATTGTTTGATGAAGGATTTTAATAAAGATCTCCCTTGCTAGAGGCTGCAACCACAGAAGAGGGATTCTGGGAAGACGTAGTCATAGAACAGGGTACTTGAACCTCCTGTGGGCTCTCTCTACAGAGAGGAAGCGAGAGAGGTGACCTGGCCCAACACCTTCACTGTGCACTGGAGAAAAGTGAAGTCTGCGCCTAGTCCCAGGTCACATGGTGGCTTCTCTGCAAGAGGAGAGCTGCCCCCAACCCCCCTCCCAGGAACGGTCCTGCTCACCCTGTCCTGTTTCCTATCTGGCTGTGACCAATCTCTCATGCCCACTACATCCCTCTGAACAGTGACACACAGGAGGACCCCAACAAGTAGCTGTTCACTAATGGATGGGATCGGAGTCTAGTGCCCTTTCCATGCCCCTAATCTGCCTTGAGTCGCCCCAGGAACTCAGCAGTTGAGAAGAAACCCAAATGCACAGAGACTCACTCAGGTAAATAAAGTGGCTCATCCTTCCTAGACCTTTCACTGACGTGACCTGGGCTAGTCGCCCACTGGACAAATAAGGAGAACAGTGCTGTGACTCACTCTCTTCCCTCCTGCCCTGGCACCAAAGAGGTGACCTCACCCACCGCAAGGCAGGAAAAACCGCTGGATTACTCACCTGCCAGAGAGCCCAGTGCCCGGCTGCTAGTTCTCCCTGACTGTGCAGGAGGCGGCGCGGAGACGGCAGAGGTGGCGGTGGGCCAGGCCGGGAGCGGGACCCCACATGCTCCGAGGCTCCACGTGTAGACTGTGGGCACGCGCAGGGGGACGGCGGGAGCATGCGCGGCTTCCAGTGCCCCGGAGCCCAACCACCGCGGACGCCAGGGACGGGATTGGCTTGGGGGCTGGTCCAGGGGGAGGGCAACTCTTACTTTGTCCTGTGTAACTTTGTCTAGTGTGATGTATAACCTTGTCTAGCATGATGTTTGAAGTAAGAACAAAATAAAACAAGCAAACAAAAATACCACACACACAAAAAGCAAACAACTACAACAAAAGCAAACTACCGCGGCATAAGGAAAATCCATCTCTTCTGCCCGAGAATCCCAAATAGCCACGCTACAACCTCCTCCTTTCTGCCCTCCTCCTCTCTTGCTGGTCTACAGGGGCTGCGGGCAGACCCGGGAAATCAAAAACCTGGCCTCAACCGTAACAAAAAAGTTGAATTCAAAGACAGAGAAGAAGGTCTAGGCTTCGAGTATTTAGGGCCCTGAGGAATGAGGTCAAAGGTTCCATTGACCAATGGGCCAAATAGCTGGGTGGGTTCCATGGACACAGATTGCCCCCCAACCCCAAGCAACCACGTGTTTTTTTCCCATCCACTTTCTCAGGCCTTCACTCCCTGGAGACACAGGCCAGGATTTAACATCTAAATGACCCAGCGTGCTCCTAGTGCAAACAGTGCACTCACAATACACAATAGGGTGGCATTTTGCAGACCTGGTCTCACCCCGGAGCCCCCTGGAGAACTTCTGCTGACATTGGCACCCTACTGAGCCTTCCTGAGGTTCACCTGCAGCCAGATAGAGTAGGAAGTGAGGGAGAAGAGGAGAAAGAAAAGAACTGGGATTAGCCTAGGTGTCACAGTTGAACTTTTGGTAAAACAAAAACAAAAACAAAACTGAGGGGATGCCTGGCTGGCTCAGTCAGTAGACCTTGCGAGGCTTGATCCCCAGGTCGTGAGTTTAAGCCCCATGTTGGGTGTACAAACTCAGACAAAAACAAAACTGAATTTATGATTGCTTTATTATTAAAAATCAGCTCCCTGGTGACTTTGAGATCTCCCTAAGAGGAGAGCCACTGCTGTGTGTCCCTGTAGCCAAGCTGGGCTGAAACACATCCCCAGGTCCTGGGTGCATTAAGAGACCGAGGAAACTCAGACTTCCTTCAGGACTGGCCTGAAGGAGCTGGAGGGCTGCAAGAGAGAAGTGAGTGACACCAGTGTTGAAATGACATTGCAGACCAAGTTTTGGCACCGTTTCTAAGCATGGGGAGCTCGCTTCTGCCAGGAAGCTGGCTGTAGCCTGGGGTTTTCCTAGTTGGAGAGATTTCACGGCCTTTAGAGGGGATCTGGCAGGGCATTGTCTGAGGCGACTGCTTCTGGAAGCTGCAGGGCAGTGGGGAAGGAGGAATAGCAGAGGCTGCACCGGGTTTTCAACTTGGCCACCTGGCAAGGGATCTGAGGTCAGGGGACAAAGAAGAGATTCAAAGGGAACAAACAAACCAATGGGAGCTGCTGGGGGTTGGGAGGGTGGTTCGGCTGTGAGGAGAGGAAAATAAGGACCTAAAGGCAAAGACACCCCCAAAAACTTTCCCAGAGAACCCCCGAGCTTGAAAGTCCAGTTTGGGAAATGGGTGGAGAGGAAGTGAGAATGTCTTTGCAGCAAAACGAACGCCGGAAGTATGCAGAAAGATAATTATTCCTCTCTCAGGTAATGAGGCTTCCTCCGTATGGCAGCAATGGGATGGTCTTACAGATTTAAGAGGCTGCGTTTTAGGTTTCAGTTTCAGGAAAAAGGAAAGAAACAGCCTCCCGCCATGGCCTATGAGCCTGGGATAAAGAGAAAGTGCCCTCCCAGCATCAGGGAGCGGCCCCTGCCTGGGGCCGTGTGGGGAGATGCGTCAGCCTGTCCTCTCCCTGCTCAGAATGGGGACAACCGGGGACACTGGATGGCCTTTCCTAGGGTCTAGGTGGGGCAGGGACATGTCCTTCATCTTCTGGGCAAGGCTGAAGTTTGCCCAGTGGCCTTTCTGGCTTCTGGAAAACAACTTTGCTGGCATGCTTTGCTTTACTGGGCTGGGGACCCCTATTCCATAAGGGAGGCATTTCTCAGGCTCTTTCTGTTTACCCCAGATGCCTCAGCTCTTCTCTGGACCCCCCAGGGACACGCGTTTAGTGGTGCAAATGTGTGGTCTTCTAAAGTGCAGATTTAGTCTGGCTCTTTCCTGCTTATAATTTTTTGATAAATTGTTGCCCCCCAGGATACAATCCACACATCCTCCCTGAGCTTCATACCTCCTTGGTGTCTCCCTTTTTCCTGCAGCCTCACCTCCCTGCTCCCCAGACTCACCACCTGGCCTCCCCGCCTTGAACCTCGTGCTCTGGAAATAGACATGCACAAGCCCCTGACCACGCAGGCAGCATTATTCTGATTCAGACGTTTGCAAATGCTACCCACCCCCTCCCCAGCCACCCGGCTCAGACCCTCTTCACCTCCTGCCTTCCTGATAAAATTCTAACCCAACCATCACCTCCTCCATCCTTCTCTGCCTCTGATGTCCCAGGCGGGGACTTGTCCTTATTTTCAAACTCATCTCTCTGCCTTATGATTATTTTCATGCCCCCTCCCCTACTGGGCAGTGACTGTCACAATTTCTCTAGGCCAGATCCTGTCCTAGCACTGTGCTGGGCACACAGAGAAAGGAAAGACAGAAGAAGGAAAGGAAGGTACTACATCAGATGCTAAGTTTGAGGCCAAAAGCTTTTCTAGGGCAAAAATATCTGAGGTCAGGGGTGTCTGGGTGGCTTAGTTGGTCAAGCGTCCAACTTTTGAGTTTGGCTCAGGTCAGGATCCCAGGGTCCTGGAATTGAGACCCCCATGGTTGGGCCCTGTGCTTGGCGGGCGAGTCTGCTTAAGATTCTCTTTCTCTACCTGCGCGCCCTTCCCTCCCCTGCTCGTGCGCTCTCTCTTTCTCAAATATATAAATAAAATTACCACAAAAAAAGAATATCTGAGGTCAGAGTGGGATCTAGAACAAGGCAAGGGAAACCCTTCATCTCAGATCGTATTCATTCCGTCAGCAGCTAAAGGACGAGGTCTTCTTAAATTTTTAAATTTTAATCTAGTTCTAGTTTTTTTTAAGATTTTATTTTTACATCATCTCCATACCCCGTCTGGGGCTCAAACTCACAACCCTGAGATCAAGAGTCGCCTGCTTTACTGACTGAGCCAGCCAGGCACCCCCAAGTTTAATTTAGTTGTAATTTTTTTATTTGAATAGAGTTGACACAAGATCTTTTTAAATCCTGCGCCTCAGTCCCAGCCTTGCCAAGGATTGGCTCCTGTTCCTTACCACCCAAGTTCCCTCACGACCGGGTAGCTTCTGTGTTCACTACTACCACGCGTGAGAAAAAGCAGTGGGCCTGCCCTTGAGGAACTTAGAGTCTGGGACGAGAGAAGACAATCAACTGGTAAATTAAATCGACTTCAGTCACAAACCATTGTGCAGGCTCTGGAGCAAGGGGATAGATAAGTGGCTCTCAAAACTGGAGCCCATCAATGAAAGATGTGCCTTCCCTGGAGAACAGAACCTAGAGTCCGTGCCAGACAAGGTGGCCAAGCCATGCTCTTCCTTCTGCAGAATCATCCCGGGCTCTGCGTCTCCAGTGCTGTGCAGCTGTCTGCTCGGTCCCCTCCCTGAGGGATGGCGGCTATGACATAGACTGTATGAGGTAGCAGTTCCTGAAACCCTCTCTCTGGGCTCTTAAGTAGATGCATATGAAAATGTTTGCTGGGATGCGGTATGGGGTAACAGGACCTGTGAGTAACAACAGTGTCTGTCAACAGTGTCTGTCAACAACAGTGTCTGTCAGCAGAGGAAAGGAGAACAATGTCTGTGCATCAGTAAGAATTAAGAAGCGAGGGGCGCCTGGGTGGCTCAGTTGGTTGGGCAGCTGCCTTGGGCTCAGGTTGTAGTCTTAGGGTCCCGGGACCAAGCCCCACACTGGGCTCCTTCCTCATCAGGGAGCCTGCTTCTGCCTCTCCCTCTGCTTGCCACTCCACCAGCTTTTGCTCTCTCTCTGTCAAATAAATTAAAAAATTTTTTTAAATCTTTAAAAAAAAATTAAAAGCTACATATACACACAGCAACATGGAGAGATCATAAAAACAAAACAAAACAGGGTGTAGGGGCGCCTGGGTGGCTCAGTTGTGAAGCATCTGCCTTCGGCTCAAGTCATGATCTCAGGTTCCTGGGACTTAGCCCGCACACTTCCTGCTCCGTGGGAGGCCTGCTTCTCCCTCTCACACTCCTCCTTCTTGGGTTCCCTTTCTCGCTGTGTCTTTCTCTGTCCAATAAATAAATAAATAAAGTCTTAAACACACACACACACACACACACACACACACACACACACAGGGTGGAGAGTGAAGACACAGAAGGGGATTCATAGGAATGCTATAAATTACGTGAATTACAAATACACCTCCAAAGCAATGCTACCTGTTTTACAAGGAGAGATACTCACGTATCTACCCACACGCATCTAAGAACAGATATCAAGTGCCTTAGGGTGGGAGCCTACTGAGGAGAGGGGGATTGAAAGTGTAGAATAGAGATGAGGGGAAATAAAATAATGTCCAGCACGAACAGTCTTGGCACAGATGGATGATAACGGTGTGCCAAGAACTGAGTATGGTGAGCTTTATTCTATGCTCCTATGGCCTGACGCAGAATAAGACAATCCAAAACCGACCAACCAGTAGAGCCCTGACTCAGGACACTTTACGTGGGAATGGTGATTGGGTTCCATTTTTTTTCAGGGGTGATAGGAATGATTCCAGCCAAATTCCCTTTTTAAGGTTAAGGAACCCAAGGCCTAGAGAGGGCACGTTAATTGTCCTAGCTGTACAGCAGATGGAGATTCAAGCCCCTGGCCTGTACTCCGCGTCCCCCTCTCTGGTTGCCTTTTCTGACCGCTCAGCCCAGCCTCCCCACAGTGTTTGTGTAAAGGGCTGGGCCGTGTTTATCTTAGCACACGGGCGCCCTGTCTGAAGTCATGCACTGGCGTTCACTGGCCGTTCCTGCATAGAGTTCAAGGTGAAAACCTCCCTGGGAGCTGGGAGGCTCACGTTCCATTTTACTTTGTTGTTTCGTGTTTTTTCTCTTTCCAGGACACCTACTTCAGAGCCCAGATGAGCTCACCGACTCACCTGGGCAGGTAGGTGCAGGACCTGGGCAGTGCTGTCATGGGAGCTCGTGGTGTTTGCAGGAAATGATGTCACTGCCGTGCGGAGGGCGGGCACGTCGTTAAAGGAAGGACTTGTCTTCCCACAGCCCACTTGGCGTTCAGTCTGCCCATGGCACGTCCAGAAGCCCTGCATGGTGTGGTACAGTGTGTGGATGTCGACAGTCTTGCTGGAACCCACAGACCCAAGCAAGAACATTGAACAGGTGTTCATGTGGGCGATTGGTGGAGGTTTATGACAGTAACTCTCCTGAGAGAGGGGTGTGAACACTACGTCTCAGAGAGCCTCTCCAAGGAGCAGCCTTTGAGATGGGCTTCTATTACTACCACTCCAAATCCTGCATGGCCCAGTTTTTAATGATTAAAGCATTACACACACACACACACACACACACACACACACACACACACATAGAAACCGCATCTATTATAAGGTTGAATTTTCACAAATTCCACATACCTATCTAATCAATTTCTTGATCAGATTACAGAATATTCCCAGACCTCAGAAACCCCGCAATGTCTCTTCCGGGTCACTGTCCACCCTCCCAAGGGTTGCCGCTGTGCTGACTTCTAACAGCCCAGATGAGTTGTGTGTCCCCCGTTCTAACCCCAGCAGCATCAGAGGCAGTAGATGGCAGCAGGTGAGAAATCGTGTGGTGGTTGATTAAAGTCCTTTTCAAGTATTAGTTCCCTTTACCCCATTGTTCTCTCATGAGACAGGCAGATGACAGGCAATGTTCCCCTCCATGAGGCACAGCTGACTTGCTTAGTCACAGAATCCTGCAATAAGTCAGCAGAAACCCAGCCTTTCGTCCAGAGCCCCTGGCTGACTTTCAAGTTCCCTGACACCATCTGACCTCCACGGGCATCTTGGCACCGGCTGTAGCTCTTTGCTGAGCCACCTGGGCCCTGCTGGGAGGGCTCCCAGGTTTGAAATGTCACGTAAGTGCCTGTGACAAGCTCCTGGCCCTGGTCCCCAAGAGGCCTCAGTGGGGACAAACTCAGAGCCTCAGAGATGAGCTCGGTTGTGGGAAATAGCCAAATACTGAGGCGTGTGTGGAAAGCGGTGGTCTGGTAGGTTCAAATCACTCCTGGAATTTCTCTTTTAGAAATTCATTTGAAGCCAGTTGATAAGCCATAGTTCTCTTATAGTTTTCTCATAGTTCTCTGCAGATGTACCATCTTTACAAGGAACGATTAGCGCGTGTGACGACCCATCATTTCTCTCACACATGCCCACCAGAGCACAGAGCCCTAGCCAGTTGTCTTTAGGCGCACAGGATGTAGCCACAAAATAGACTTCCCTAGTAATCGCAGTTAACTTTTTACTGAGCATCTTCTATGCACCAGGATATAATTCTCATTAATGACAGCCACCAAAGAGCATTCTTCCCATGAATCCTTTTTTACAGAGGAGAAACTGAGCCTCAGATGGCAAGTGGCTTCACCAAGATAACCAAGTCAGGAATAACAGAGCTGGGATTTGAATCAGGTCTGTCCGGAACCAAAGCCCGTGCTCCCCTGTCAGCCTTCACAGGTCACTAGGAAGACCAGGAGGGAGGCAACCACTAAGACCAGCAACGGGTGGGCTCTTGGAGCCCCTTCTGAGGAGATGGCTGAAGCCACTGGTGTACGATGTGAGCCAGTGGAGCAGAGGGGTGGGCTACGGTGGGACTCCCCTGTCCCTCACTCTCTTTCGAGAACTGTATTACCATCAAGGACTGTGAGCCCTGATGGGAACTTGGAGGGCATGGAGCCCCGCCTTCTCTGGAGGAATGAGGAGAAGGATATGTAGAGAGGATCTATAACTGGCCCAGAGCCATTCAGAACAGGATGCGGGGTCTCGTAAATGTCAGGGGTCTGCTCCTTTCCCGTCTGCTGGTCTCCTTTCTGCCAGTGTCAGCTGACGCTAGGGCACGGGATGTCTTTCTCCTTTCTGTTCTGCCTCCTTGGCAACCAGCACAGCAGCTTTTATGTGGCGGGGAGGACACCTCACCCGGGTGGTCACAGGGCAGCAGGTGACCCTACGGCAGAGTCAGGTGCCGGACTGTGGAGAGAGCCTCTCTCTCCCGTCACGCTTCCACTGGGCTGTGTTGAGTTGAAGGAGACTCCAGACTTAGTGTGTTCCCTTGGCCTTTCCCTGAACCAGCACCTGCCTGCCATGATGTGGAGGGCACCTCCCCTCCCTTGTGAGCATCGGGCAAACGTTTTCGCAGAGAAGGGACACCAGAATCCCAGGTGGGAAGGAATCTCCTGTAGAGTTTGGCCTCCAGGATGAAGTCATGGGCCTTGGAAGCGAATGCATTTTACAGATCCAATAAATTAGGTACAACTCACCTATTGAGGTTCCGTCAGGTGTCCTGGAGCCCTGCCTTGCTCAATCTACTGGAGGAGGAAGCAGAAAGAGAAGCAAATCTGGGTTTAGGGAACTGCCTGAGGTCACTCAGCCAGATAGGGACAGAATCCAGGTAAGGACCCACTACCCCGAGCCAGCAGGCTGCTGTGGGACATGCTGGCCTCCCTGCAGGATTCACATGGGTCTCTGAAGCCTTCTTGGTGGACCAGCCCATATCACTGGAGGCCCTGAGTCGTAGCCAGGTACAGGCTCTGACCTCAAACAGTGATAGCAGTCAACACTGTCTGACCACACTGATCTATTTAACCCTCTCAGTTGCTCTAAAGCTGCTCAAAGCTACGACTCTCAAGTGTAGACGATGGGTCAAAGGTCCAAGGTCACATAGCCATTAAAGAGCAGGGCAGGCTGTGGGCTAGCTGCCAATGCAAGGAGACACCCCGCCACCATGTCTGTATCCCCAGCATTCTCAGAAACGATCCAGGGCCCTTCAAAATCCAAGACGAGGGGCTCAGGTTTGAAATGCCTGAGGGCTGCTTCTGCCGGCCCTCCGTGCCCAGGGGTGTGGCCAAGTGGGTCTGGGCAGATGCAGGCAGCCCTGGGGTGGGGTTTTGGCCCCCTTGGGGAGAGCTGCCTTCCAACAGGCCTCTGAAGAGTGGCCATGAGCTTCCCATTCCTCTCTATGTCAAACACAGACCTGGTGCCTACAGCACTCAACACTGTTTTTATCTTTGTTTTTGTCCCTCTTCCAGCCTCTAAGGACCCTCTTCGCCCAGAAGCTCCCTGCACCCTCAGTGGGACCTTCAGCTGGGAATTCCTGAGGACCGCACCATCGCCTGTCCAATCCAAGCGCGGGCAGGTGCAGAGACCCGCCAGTGACGGAGGGGCACTGGGCAGTGGTACCCCTCTTAGGGGCCCCTGGATCCACTCAGCAACTGAGTCTGGGTCAGCCACTTCATAGATTTGAAAAGTCTTCCAGGTGGAAGGAACCGGGAGGGCCTCCAGCCCAGGGAGGTGGACACGTGGCTTTGGTTCCAGCCCAGGGAGGTGGACATGTGTCTTTGGCATGAGCTCCTCCTGTACCTGAAGGGTTACCTCCATTTTGTTCTGGAACAACGCAGAATAAGATCAACCCCAGTACCAGATTCTTACTATCCTCTTTCAGTTTAAACAGTCTTGGTGGCTCATCCTCAGCATGGGACCCAACACTTGACTGTCCCAGTCATTCTCCTCTGTCGGACTCCAGCTCATCAACGTTCCTCCTGAAAGGTGTCCCAGGGTTATGGACAGGGTCCAGATGTGGACTGAGCAGCCAGAACTCATGCTGGGTGCTGTCGTTCCATGAATGTGACGGAAGATGGGGCTTTAGGTAGCCACGTGAGACCACTGACTCACACACTCCTCTTTCATTTCTCTCAGAGTGAATTTCTCCACCGAAACATGCGAATGACAAGTTTCGCCTCCTCCTGGGTCCCAGGGACCGTGGGTGTGTGGCGAGTAACTCGGCAAAGCTGTGCTTCTGGGGAGAAAAGTAGTAGCCAGACTTCAGTCTGTTATGATCTGGTTGGGGGAAACAGGGGCTTGAGAAAGGGCTGAGAGCATCAGACAACTTAGCCAGGTGCTTATCTAGTGACTTCTTTCTATTGCACTGGAGTCAAACCTGACCCTGGGAGTAGGAGGCCCTGTGGGGGCGGGGAGGCCATTCTGCTGTCTGGCAAGAAGCTTGCCCTGCAGGCAGCCCACCTCTTCTCTCTCCTCCCTAGGGATGAATCAGCAGGTGGGAAGTACTGATGCCCTGGGAAAGAAAAAATACAGCTGACCAGTGAGGCTGACGTCTCTCTGCTCAGCCAGAGCTGAACGGAGGTACTGTTCTTTCTGCTGGGGCAACTTCCAGGGCTGAACCATCATTTTAATCTGAATATACTGCATGTGCCCCAAGGGGCAACGTGGCTCTCCCTGAGAGTGGCAAAAATGTCCAGATTCCCCCAGCAAATGTTCCAGGCTGACGGGGAGCCATTTATAGCAAGAAGTGGCAAGAGGTAACTTCTTCTGTACTCACTGCTTTGGAAGGAACCGGGGCCCAGTCCTCCTTCCAGGAAGAGTTTCCACATTGTGAAACAGGGTGAGGGGGGCGGTTTTCCCACGCCCCTCCTTCTGCTGGCCTTCTGAACACGGCACGTGTGCGCTAGCCTGCCATGCGGCACTGAGTCAGCACCCTGGAGAGCTGCCCCACCCCCTTCCTGACCAGTGAGGTCAGCCCAGATGCCGGCCTGCCCCACCCCGGCACACAGCAAAGAGCAACGGCAGCCACTGGGCAAAGCTCCCAGGACCCGAGTTGCAGTGATGCTCACGAAGGCTGCGGAAAGCTCCAGAACCCAGGAAGAACAGGATTCCGAAGAGTGTGTTTGCTGACAAAATCTCACTGTGGGCACTCATATGGCTGTCGCGTTGTTCCTTGTGCGTTCCCAAATTGCTTCACAGACACTGAATTATAATCTTCCTAAAAGGCAGCCCTTGGCAAGACTTGAGTGTCACTTCCTACATTCTTGTGGAGCCATTGTTCCAGAAGCCCTGATATTGCATCACAGGGAGCTCCAGACTCAAAGGAATGGCCTAGGGTATAATTGAAGGTACTTTTCTATCTTAAGATCCGAATCAGACCAACTCCTCAGGGTCTTATAAAGGCTCTCCTCCTAACTGGGCACTGAGCTCAGAATAAATTTTTTGCATCAGTTGCTCAGGAGAAATCACCTGTATTGCCTGAGAGGGGCTAAGAGAGCCTGGCCCAGAGAAAACTCATCAGCCCCCTCATCAGGACCCCAGTCCCCAGCTTCTCTCCAGCCCACTAGTTCTCAACAGCAGGCTGAAAAATGGATCCCTGCGGAGTTGAAATGCAAATCTGGGCACCCCACCAGAAAGATTCTGAGCTGGTATAGGTTTAGAGTGGGAACAGGAATCACCCACCAGCCCGTGATTCTGTTGCCCTCCACACTATGGGAGGTGGTGTACCACTGGCCTCTCAGACACCATCAGGGAGGTCACCACCTGCAGCAAACATCCTGCCCTCCTTGAATGACCCACTTGCCCAGCTCCCCGTTGTCCTTAGCCACACAAGCAACCGGCCCCGTGACCCCTGCCAGCCTCCCATTGGTTATCAGAAGGCAAGGGCATATGGGTGAATCCAGCCTCCCTCCTGGAAAATTGAAAGCAGAAGGCGAACACTTTTCCATTGGACTCACATGCCCTCTATTAGGAAGAACAAACAGAAGGTAGTCTCTGATACAGAAATGGCTCACATTTACCAGAGTCACCTGGAAGATGGACGCCTCTGTGTCTGACCTCCAGAATGGAGAGGACTTTTCTTCTGCAGCAGTGGAGAGTGAACATTACTGGTGCCCTCAGGTTGCTGAGCCTTAACCTCTGCTTGCTGTCACAAAGCTGGGGAGGGATGTTCCCGGCACCCTGGCATTTCATTTTCCCGGAGGAACTCCACTGCGAGTGAGGTCTCTTGTATGGAAATGTCAATACCATGGCCCACCCATGGATGAGTTAAATAGGGTTTTTTTGTGTGAGTTGGCCTAGAAACCTACCTACAGTGTGTGATATAGTGGCTCTGGGAAAGTGCATTCTCAACTCCTCGTCATCTACTTGGCAAGCAGGCTCAGGGAATATGACCGGCTTATGACTCAGCCCTTGTGTGTTTCCAGGGAGGTTGGGGGCAAACTCCAGGCCTGATTTTAAAGGCCTGGCATCAGTGCATCACTAGGGACCTCAAGCAGATCCTCATTAAAGACCCACGCACCTTTGTGCCACAGGCTGACAGTGAGGTTTTACCTTGCTCCTGGTGGGCCCTGGGTCGAGGGCCCATGAAGAACTGGCCTGTGAGTGCTGCCCGTGGCTGTGACCTCACCTGCAGTGGTGTCCACCTGTCCTACCTACCAACCAGGAAGCCAAAACTTCATTGCAGAGCTGTGTCCTGGAAGACAGAAAAGCCATTTTCTTCCACTATAGAAATGTTACTTTTGTCTTCCTGAGGTGATCCAGTGAGCCATAAGGCACTTTACTGGAAGATATTTGCAAATGCCCCCAGGGAAAAAAGCACGTTCTGGGTTATTTTCAAGCATGCCATAAATTCAGTCCAAGCTACTATGCGAGTTTCCTCCATAGACGCTGAGTAGAGGGACCCCTGCCAACCCACTGGCCTCCATTTTTGTGTGTGTTCACAGCCCAAATAATTTTAAGAAGTATTTAGTGAGTGGAGTCCCTGAGTGGCTCAGTGGGTAGAGTATTCGACTCTTGGTTTTGGCTCAGGTCATGATCTCAGGGTTGTGAAATCAAGCCCGGCATTGGGCTCCACGCTCAGCTAGCAGAGTCTGCTTGAGAGTCTTTCCCCCATGCTTCTCCCCCTGCTCGCTCGCTCTCTCTCCCTCAAATAAATAAAATCTTAAAAAATAAAAGTACTTAGTGAATAACCAGATGCAATGTCCCTTATTCTAATTTGGTTTGTATGTTTCATGCTTATATGCATTTGAGGACACATACCAAAAAAAAAAACAAAACAAAAATCTTTTTTTTTTTTTTTCACTGTGGGGGCAGGATTGGAACGTGAATCAAAGGTATGAGAATTGAGGCGTGCCTAGCTATTCAGTCTGGTAGAGCACGCAGCTCTTGATCTTGAGTTCATGAGTTTAAGCCCCACACTGGACATAGAGCGTACTTTAAAAAAAAATTAAAATAAAAAGTATATGAATTGAGACTAAAAGTTTAAGCATCAATAGAAAATTCTAAGAAATTGCAAAATATCATCATTGCCAGATGGAAGGAGGTAGGATATTAAACCCCTAGAGGCAGAAGTTCGTGAATTTGTACACCTTGGAGAGCTGAATTAATAGTTCCACCCAACTATTCTGAGGCCTCCCACCATAATGCATAAAGAAGCAGTATTTTGAATGAACCATTGGGAACAACTGTGGCCCCTTTAAACTCAACATGTCTCTTCAGGGGAGCTGGAACACAGGTTCCTTGTGAAAGCCATAAAATAAAAGGATAAAAAGAAAACGACTTGAGACCCACTGTGAAAATAGTCTTCTTTTTGGTTGATGTCAGTAACCCGATATAACAGGTTGAAGGTGTAGGAAGGGGTCCAGTGGCCCAATCAGCTTGTAACAGGCAAAACCAGGCTCTCAGTGCCTGCAGGGCAGACAGCCACTCACAAGGACATCATCTACTCTACTTTTTTTTTTTTTTAATATTTATTTATTTTTTTGAGAGAGCGAGCGAGCGAGCGAGAGCGCACAAGCAGGGCGAGGGGTCGAGGGAGAGGGAGAATTTCAGGCAGGTTCCATGCTGAGCACAGAGCCCCCCTGCAGGGCTTGGGCTCACAAACCTGAAATCATGACTTGAGCGGAAAGCAAGAGTTGGGTGTTCAACCAACTGTGCAACCCAGGTGCCCCTCATTCATTCTCTTGTTGGTGCCTGACCCTAGGATTGTCTAAACTGCTTCAGATGAAGTGCAAGGGTAGCCAGGACTGATTCTTGATAGGAAGCCCCGAGGTGTGAGGAGCATTTTCCAAACAATTCCCCTTTCTTCTCCTGGAAGCACCAGCACTGCATTTCAAATAAAATCACTCCTCCCTCCCTCTCTGCGCATTCCTGAGGCAGCCGAAGAAACGAGCTGTGATTTCCCAATACTGTCCCGAGCCAACATGCATGAGGACACATAGGAGCAGATCCAGACTTGCTGGTCCCGCAGAGATTACACAAAGCTTGGCCCCAAACATGGAATAATGCGAGCATATACGAGGTGAACATTCCATCGATGGCTTGCCTGTCGGATGCATGCTTGCCTTCCCACAGGCCTGGCGCCAGGCCCGCTCTCTAGACCTTCAGTTAAACATGGGTCCCGGGCTACCAAGAAGACACACACCAACAGGCCAGTTTGGCTCTTGTGCCTTCTGAGGACAAGACCACTGTATCTCAAACCTGCTGTCCCTCCTGCGTCTGGGCCTTTCTGTGTGCAGGAAATTATGTATTCTTCCACCAGGACCGATCTCTCTCTCTCTCTCTCTCTCTCTCACACACACACACACACACACACACGCGTGCGTACATCAACAGAGTAAGCTGAGGATAAAACAGAAACTCCCATAAACAGGAACTTTATTAAACTACATGTTACATAAAAGAACATATAAATGGACCTTTAAATACATTCAGTTCATCTTAAACAAATTTATATAGAAATTTATTTACATTTCTCCATTATATACTTAAATTATTTTTCAAAGCTTACTACCAATAAAAGGTAATAGAATGATCACCTGCTCATACAGATGCATACACATAGGGTCCACAGGGCTAAGTAAAACACCGCTTCTCAAGAAACTCAGCTTATTAGATTCCAAAGCAACAGCAAGTTCTGAAGGTGCTTTCTTTTGAGCAGGCCTTTGACAGGAGGCCTCTGCTATGCAGGTGCTGGAGGTCGGTTCCGAAAAGCTGGTCCTGGGGCAAATGGGTCCTTGGTTGTTTAAAATGACTCAAATCTTGGAGCTGGAGGGACCCTCAGAAACTACTACTGAGGCCATGCGCCCACTTCCGAAGACTGGGAAACAGAGGCTGAGGGAGGAGGAGTGATTGACCAAAGTCACATAGCATCAGCAACAGGGCACGGACAGGGTCCTATGTGGGGGTCCTGACCCCATTACTATCCACAAACTTCTGTTTTTGTTGCTTAAGACTGATTTACTTTAGGAATGAAGAGAGGGGCAGAGAGAGAGGACGAGAGAATCGCAAGTGGACTGCACTGAGCATGGAGGACAATGCAGGGCTCGTCCCACAACCCTGAGTTCTCGACCTGAGCCAAAATCACGAGTCTGTTGCTTAACCAACTGAGCCACCCAGGTGCCCCACTACCCACCAACTTTTGATCTCTTTCATCCATTTCCACCCACCCACGGGCCTTATGTTTTGGACATTGTTATCTGCATGGTTAAATACATGATTTCTTGGGCTTTTTGAGATGGTAAAAAACAGTGCAGGATTCCCATAACCATCTTTGTGGGGCCCAGGAAATAGCTACCTAAGGCCATTTTTATAAGAAGTTTTGTGGCCAAATGCCTTACTTTTTAGCCATGAAGTTTGCCATTTCAATATAGCAGATGTATGGAAGCTCAGAGTTTCCATTTATTTGGATGGAAGGCAACATTGTACAGCAGGAAGATTGTAACATCAAGCACGTGTATTCCCTAAAATCCATCTACCACTGTTGGGTCTAAAATAACGTTTCACTGAAGTTTCAATAAGTGACCAAAAGTGAAAAAAGGCAGGAAGCAACTTTAAATAACAAGAAAGTTTCAAGAATCCCCTCATTCCCTAATTAGTCTCAAAAGGAATCTGTGAAATGAGCAGTGAGTAGAAACAGTACATATTTTCTTCTTTTGAATAAAGCCTTTTTTTTTTTTTTCAAGATTTTCCTGATTCTATAAAATCGGAAAGGGGGGGACTGTTTTGTTTTGGTCTGCGATTTGGTTTTTCTCGAGATTTAAAAACCACTTTACGGAAGGAGACATGTCAGCGTTAGAAAGTATCATCAGTGACATAGATACACAGCCTGTCCAGGCTCCACGTCGGGTTAGCAAGGGAAGGAAGGGTTGGCTGCGGGCAGAGAGAGGAGGGAGGGACAAGACTGGGACACAGAAGGGTTTATTCTTCCCTGTAACTAGAGCGAACCCAAGTCCTAGCAGCCTTCACTCAGTTTCAGAACAGAGACACAAATGGGAAAACACAGAAGGGAAAGGTGTGCTCAGCTGAAGTGCCCCTGATGCCTCTCCATTAAGATATGGCCCTTCTAAGTTCGGGGAGATCCCGCTTCTGCCAGGGGCTGCTGTTCGTCTGCAGGAAAGGCACTGCCCTGGTGCCCGCCCTGAACACAGGACAGCATCCGATTTCTATCCACCAGTCTCACTTCCCCTCCTGCTCGCACGCAAACCCTCACCCAGAGTCACACACGGAGAGGTGAGCAAGGCAGAGTGCCTTCAGGGAGACGGTGCCAATCACAGAACACCCAGGGCTTGCAGAGAAGTCCGGCTGCCAGCAATGGACAGGGTGTGGGCAGGTGGAAGGCACCCTGAGACCAGGAAACACAATAAAAATGTCTTCTTGTTCAGGGTTTTTGTCTCTTTTTCCTAGGAGGCCTTTCGTTCTGCAAAAGGAACTAAAACTTCATTTTTATAATATTTAAAAATAAGCTTGACATATAAAAACTGGCCAGTTTTTTTTTTTTTTTTAAACTCTGTAGGGAAGACTGCCAGCTTACACATCTTCATGGAGGGGAGGGGGTTCCTCCAGGGTGTGGGAGGGAGATGCCAGCCGTGAAGAGTAGCGGGCAGCCGCCCAGACTTGGGACTTTACAGTAGACGTCAGCGCAGCCGGTGGCGGTCCACAGGCTTCCCGGACCTCACCTCTGGTGACATGAGCGTTAGCCGGCGGCACGCGTGGATCACTTTATGTGGAACAAGGACATGCGGTGCCGTCCCTTCCCAGGAGTCAGTCCTCACGATCAGACTTCACTTCCGTAAGGGATCGAGCATTTTCCCTAGCGTGGTCGGATCGGAGTTTCTCAGTCTGAGGGAGGCCCTTTCCCCAGCCCCCCGGCCCTTCCCAGGGGCCTCTGTGTTGACACTGGGAGCCCCAGCAGACTCTGGACACTTTTTAGGGGTCCGGGCGCTACTGGCCCGCCGCAGGGTGCTGCTGTCCTTGGGGGCAGCATCCTCAGGGCCACCCTTGGGCCTCAGCTGACGCTGGGAAACCGTCCGAGTGATGCCGGGGGCTTTGGCCACAGGAGAGGAATCCGCTCTCATGAACCGACAGGAGGAGGCAATTGTGTTTCGAGCAAAGCTCGGCACAGGGGGCGGGGTGCGGGGGACACTGGGGGCCGGCGGGGCCTTGGGCTCCTCTTCGGGGATATCTTCCTGGGAGTTGGAGCGGCAGGTCTTGTTTTCGTCGGGCTTCTGCCTGGGGACGTTCCTGAGGGGCTTGGCGCTGGGCTTCTTGAGAGAGCCCTTCTGCTGCAGGGGGGGGTCCTTCCCCGACCTAGCGCTGCCGGAGCCGCCGCTCACCCTCGCCAGCCTCTGTTCCTCCGCCCCCGCCGCGGACCGCTTGGGCGACACGTCTGAGGTCCCCCGCACGGAGCTCCGGCGGGACCACGGCGCGTCTGTGCTGCTGGGGGTCTCCCGAGGGGGCCGCTTCCAGACCACCGAGCCGCGGCTCGACCTGGAGATGGGCACGACTTTGCGCATGCTCTCACTCTCAGAGGCGGTCAAGGTCCTCACCGGCTTGGGCGCCGCCCCCTGGGACCCCTGGTTCCGACGGACACTGGCAGGCTTCGAGGTCCCCGGAGACGCCTCTTTGAGGGAGTTTCTCTTCGGTGCTGTCACATCCTTCCCTTTGGCGGGTCTGTCCTTGGGAAGGCTGTCCTTGCAGGAGGGCTGGCTCTTCCCAGAGACTGGAGCCAAAGCCTCCCCGAGGGGGCTGGAAGTGGGGTGAGAGGAGACCTGGCTGCCCGTCTCCCCAGCTCCAGAGGACAAGGAGCCATCCGCCCCGGGCACCTCCCCCGGCTCCGAGCAGTCCAGGGTCAGTGAGCAGTCGGTGGCATCGGAGATGTAGAACAGAGGCCCAGGGTCTTTGCTGTCAGGGTCACTGCTGCCCACAGATACTACAGGCTTGCTGCTAGGATCCTCAGGGGCAGTCCCGTCCCCTTCCAAGGCTGGGCTGAGACCACCCGGGATACCGGTGTCCACAGGCATCAGGCCGTCGTGGCTGGCACCAAGGGACTGCACGCTTCCATCCCCCAGAGACGCCAGCTCCACGGGACTGAGGTCATTCAGGGTCAATCGGGGCACCTCCTCTGGGCTCTTGGATCCCTGAAGGTCGAACTGAGCCAGCCCTGTCACCAGCTCGTGCTCCTTAATCCCCAGAGCCAATGGGGAGAGTGGAGGGGACCGGGCCGGGCCGAGGCCCACCGGCTCACTATTCCTCTTTCGGAGGATGCCCACCCCACTGCGCCGAACTCGGGGGATAGGGGGTTTGGGGTCCTCAGGCCTGGGGACCAGGAGCTGCTGGCTCTGCCAAGATGAGGGTGGCTCGGGGGCCCCCCGCTGGCCCTCTGAGGCCTGTGGTGTCTGTGCTCCGCTGGGGTCCTGGACTCTCCGGTCTCTGGGCTCCAACCAGGCCATCGTGGGCCGGGCCTGCCGGGTGCTGCTCCGGGGCAAGCTGTTGAATTTGCTGGGCTCCTCGGGGCTGTCGGTGGAACACTCCAGGAAGGTCAGCAGCTCCCGGTCTGCAAACGTGCCTAGGGAAAGGCGGGAGCGGCGTGTGTTGGGAGGTCGGTAGGAGGGGCTGATGGGCCTGGGCTGCAGGAAGGGGGACAGGTCTTCCGCGCCCTTCTTAGTCAGCTGTTCCACGTCGTTCTCACTGCTGCTCCGGCAGAACGCCCCAAGCTCCCCAGCCGCCCAGGAGCAACGCTTCTGCTCCAGCTCCTTCAGCCGCTGCAGCCTCCTCAGCTCCTGCACTGCCCGGTCCTGGTTGTCCTGAGGCAGGGGTAGAGAGAAGCCCCAAAATGCATTAGACCCGTGGGACCTGTGTGCAATTCCACAGTTGCCTCTGCCTGCCTTAAGACCTCAAGAAACAGGTATGAAGGACAGCCTGGGTCCCAAATTTCCCCAAGACAATCGCATGTTTGCAAGAAGGTGGGTGTGGAGAGGGCTAGCTCTCCCAAGGCTGCCTGGAGAGGACCCGACCAACGTAAGGTTCTCATTGGATCCGTGGACCCAACTTACAGCTTTCTGGTCAAGGCACTGTCCCTTAAGTGTGGGCTGTGATTCCACACATGCCTGCCACCTCACCTCCGAGGGAACCCAGCTTGGCTTCTAAATAGGGCAAGATAGCAAAGACTTCCAGGAAAAGGCTATTTAGTCAAGGGCAGAGAGAGAGAGAGAAAAAAAAAAAAAAAGGAGCCTGAGACCATACCTCCCTGTTGCTTCTGTGTTGCATACAGCTACACATGCACACACACGTGCAGCACATTCTACTTAATGGCTTGGATGTGTAAGTATATACCCAAGATATGAAGAGACACCAGTCAAATCTCTGCTCTCTGAACGCTCCCTGGTAAGGAAACCCCAGAGATGCCAGGATGGCTCTGTCCCTCATGCCCCACCCCGCTCCCACAATCAGACAGGAGGATTTGCTTTACAAATCCTTCCACCACCCTTTGCCCCGCTCCAAGTACCCAGCCCTCCCCCGACAAAGCCAAACCAGAACAAATGCACATACTAAAGCACACTTTACCACCTGGCTGTGCACTCTGACTACATTTGTAGGGCACCTGGGTGGCTCAGTTGGTTAGGCGTCTGCCTTTGGCTCAGGTCCTGGTCCCAGGGTCCTGGGATCGAGCCCCACATCGGGCTCCTTGCTCCGCTCAGCGGGAGTTGGCTTCTCCCTCTGCCTCTGCCCCTCCACCACTCGTGCACGTGTGTGATCTCTCTCTCAAATAAAACATCTTTAGAAAACTTATTAATATATTTGTGTCACCTAAATGTGTGGATCCCACAACCCCAATCTGTTACTGATAGCACTTTTTACTCGAAAATTAGTTTCCTCAAATGGTGGATTTCCCTTCCAAGTTTCTGTGAGGCTCTGGCTGGGGATGCACGGCCCCTCCTTCTCCTCTGGCTTGGCCTTTCCAGTGTCCCAGGTCCCCCAGGCCCTCTCCTCCAAGGCTGCCCGGAGTGGGGATGGGAGTGGGGCCAGCTTCTGGAGCTCAGGACAGCTGGACCCAAAGAATCACGCAGGTGGCCTCTGGGGCCTGCCGAATTCTGACAGGGAGCGAGAGCCTCAGAAAGAGCCAATTTGGCCTCTGCCTCCCACAACCACCTCCCACTGCTGAGCTCACTGCTTGGACAAGGGAGAGGAAACGTGGCTGCAGGCTTAGCTTCCTTCACTTAACTGCAGAGAGAAAAGAGGGCTTGAGAACTCAAACTCAGCTGCGGGCAAGCCTGCTTTTAAATACAGAGAAAGGAATAAGGCACAAGTATTTAGCTCCTCCTCACCACCTGAAGTGAAGGGATCTTGTTTTGTTTTTAACTGACAGATGAAAAGTTGTACTTGCAAAGCCAAGCAACCCAGAGTTCTCTGGCTCCTACACTGAACTCAGAGACTCCTGGAACTGGAGGTCAAAGGGCAAGAAATGCCGCTGTGTCCCTGTCAGCAGGAGACTCCTAATTACTGGAGAACTTAGAAGCCAGCTCTGGCTGAGGACACAGCATGGTCCCCGTGGTGCCAGCCGCCTGGCAATGGCCGTGGTGCTTGAAAGAGGTCAGAGAGGGCCTTCCCATCCTCCCACTGCAACACAGGTCTCCGTGAAAGAGGAAATTCTTTCCTGGGAGCGGTGGGGGTGATGAGGAAGACGTTCAGGGCCTTCAAAGAGATTTGTTAGTATGAGGGCTGCCATCATAAATAAACGTGACTAACACAATGCTTTCGGGGCATCAAAGCCAGTGTTGGTGCGAGCAGTACAGCCGCCGAGGAGGCCAGACGAATCCCAACCGAGAGCCCGGCGGTGCGGCCCGCACCAGCCTTCCCTGAAACCGTGGAAGTGCCGAACCGTCTTTCTGCCAAGGGCAGAGGGCTGGGTCTGGAAGAGGAAAACTGAAACTCCACACCACTCAGAAAACACGGGAGATGCCATCAGCCATACCTGAACCGCTTTGTTGAATTTGACACAAAAGTCTCTAAATATCTGAAGGCACTCGTCCAGTTTCATGGTTTCTTTGTCTTCGCAGAAAAAATCAATAAGGGTGTGGGCCTCGTCCTGGAGCTCCTGCTGCCAGCGCTCCAGTTCTGTCAGCTTTTCCACAGCAAACTGCGGGAAAACACAAGCACACGCTGAAGGAAACAGGCAGCCGAGGTGGCGTGGCGCGCGCCGTCTGCGCTCCCGGGTTCAGCTTCAGGTCTCGGGAAAGGGGAAAGTTGACCGCAAGTCTAACGCCCTCCGAGCCAAAAGGAAATTATTTCAACCCAAACAAAGCCCTGGGGAAGCAAGGTGAACTTCTGTGAGACCTGGAGGCCACCCAAAAAACTAAAAGGAGCTTTCCTCTACAGAAGGCCGCTGAAGAAATGGTCACTGAAAAATGACATAGGTGTAAAGAGCTGGTTTAATGGAGGAAAACTCATTCTGCATCTGTTCTTCCTTCTCTGAAAAGTGAGTCTTAGAGACTGGCCTTCGGGATGTCAGAAGGCTCTTGTATGGACAAGCTATTGAGAAGGAGTTTAAACCTCACCTCAAATGACCTGTGTCAGGGTCAGGATCACCCCCACAGGAGGGAAGCTCCTGCGCCCAGACACATGCCCCAGCCAAGGCTACTTAACCAGGGTGCTTATCCGAGCTTATCCGAGCCAGCTCAGAAGCACTGTCCACAGTCTCTGCTTGTACAGAACTCACGCAATTCAGTATGCCTAAGGTGTAACTACCACTAATATTTTTTTTTTAAAGATTTTATTTATCTGACAGAGAGAGACACAGCAAGAGAGGGAACACAAGCAGGGGGAGTGGGAGAGGGAGAAGCAGGCTTCCCGTCGAGTAGGGAGCCCTACGTGGGGCTCCATCCCAGGACCCTGGGACCATGACCTGAGCTCAACCACCTGAGACACCCAGGTGCCCCACTACCACTAATATTTTGTTACAACCCCCAGTAGATTCTGAGGAGTCCCGATGGTTAATTACTATTACATCCTATAAGTCCATCCACTTCTCGTGTTCACTTTCTCCTAATCCTTTGAGAACAAAGCCTCCAGTGCCTCCACAGATTAGGGCATCGGGGCACCCGGGTGGCTCAGTCTAAGGTTAAGCATCTGCCTTCGGCTCAGGTCATGAACTCAGGGTCCTGGGATCAAGCCCCGCATCAGGCTCCCTACTCAGCAGGGAGCCTGCTTCTCCCTCTCCCTCTGCTCCTCCCCCTGCTCATGCTCTTTCCCTCTCACTCCTCTCTCTCAAATAAATAAAATCTTAAAAAAAAAAAATATATTGATTCAGGTACCACCACCCCAAGGAAGCAGAAATGAAAGAAGAGTGCTTTCCTCTGGTGGGCTCCCAACCCCTTCAGGCTGGGGAGCTATGAGACGCACAAGGACCCTTCCCCGACAGCAGCGTGTGACATTCACTGTTGAGCTGAAATGAGGCAGCAGCCGCTTCGAGGAGCCACAGGCCCGTGGAGCCTGAATATTTAGGATCACACTCGAGTCTCATGTTACTTTCTGTTCCGCTGGGGAACAAGGCTTATATGAAGAAGGAATGTGTGAAGTACATAATAAATCACAAATATCATGTTTTTAAAAAAGGCTAATATTTGAGAAACTTCCTCCGAGTGGAGGGCTAAGCCTCAGAAATGTGAAGGTATGGGCTGCCCACCCTCAAGGAGTGGAACTGCTGCTGGGACATGCTTGGAGAGGGACCAGCGACTCTGAGACCCATCGTCTCCCTCCCACTCCAGAACACTTTCCCCCTTGCAAGTCCGTTTCTTGCACCAAACACATCCAAGAGGTAGTAAGAAACCAAAACCATTTAGGAGACCGAATACCAGAGAAAGTAACCATCTGAGTCAGTAGCCCAAGGCGGTGTGTGTTCACGCTCTGTTATTCTTTGTGGAGAGAAGGGCATTCATGAAAGGATAAATCTTTGCCTGTCATTCTTCCACAGGGGGAAAGGTGGATTCCAGCCAAAGATAACTCAACGGCAGAAAAATAGGACTCTTGACAAGAACCTACATGGGCGCTTAGCTCCACCTCCCGTGTCTCATCTCTAGATCCTGTGGGGATGGAGAGAGGAAGGAAAAACTTACAGGCACTGCAGTCACCCTGAGGACTCCGGAAAGTGAGACATTCTGAATGTGGATGTGGAAAATCACCAAGCGCAGAGGGGTTTTTTTGGTTTGTTTTTTCTTTTTTTTTTTTTTTTTTTTGCCAAAGTTAGTTTTCTGCCCAGTCAGGACCCCAAATGACAAAGTCCAAAGCTACATTAGCCAAGTGTAATTGACAGGAGACAAGCAGCTGTGCTAGCAAATTCGACTTTTCACATCTCACTTGCCTGCACCAGACCCAAGTTCCAAACCAATTTATTCCTTCTTTCTTGCCCAGAGGGTCAGATTTACAAAGCTGCGTTCTTATCTTTTTTTTCTCCACAAATGACTTCAATCTTTCCCCATAGCTAAGAGCATAGTCCCATTTTCAGAGCCCTTCATGGCCCGAGCCTACCCTACCTTACAGAATTACACTCCCTCCCCTATTTAAAAAGGAACTGAATATAAAAAAGAAAAATAAATAGCCGCTTGGGAACATTTCATTTACACAGATAAAAATGACTCCTAGAAAGAAGCATTTAGAGTTAAAACAAGGTTGCCTTGAAAGAGCACTCCGGGGTTGCAGCTGGGACAGAGCTGTTTCCCATCAGATGCCTTTCTGCACTGCTATGTTGCATAAAATATGAATGTTTAATTTAAGAGCCAGGGAAGGAGACATCCAGAATGCTCCCTCACTGTGGGATGGGCCTTCTCCCTCCGTTTCTTGCTTTCCCTCATGTGTGCTCACTGCCGAGTGCTTTCTTACCTATGGCTAGGTGTTTCTGTGGTGGTGTCTGCTGTGTTGTTTCACTCTGGGAAAAATCTGTGCATGTAAAAGAGAGTATCCGTTTGGTGATAGTGGAAAGAGAATACAGAACCCATGTTTAGGAATGAAAATAAGCTCCCACCAGAGCCCAACGAAATGTTTGCCGATGGGAGCTGAACGTGTAATATTTGGTTGCGGTGGCTGAATTACAAGTCAAGGAGTGAAAGCTCAGGTGGGACAGCCTTCGGAGCACACTGTTCCTGCCACCAAAGGCAGCCCCACCACACACGCCGCCCCCTCGCAAGGCTCGAAGCGCTGATATTTAAGGTAGCCCGTCACTTCCCCTGAAGACTGAAAGCATGAAAAGCTGCCACTGGTTTTTTGTTTTTTTTTGTTTTTTTTGTTTTTTTTAAATAAGGAAGATAAAAGAAGTATGTCAGACTATGTGATTAGTGAGTCACAATGAGCTGTCACAAACATGTCCACTCTGCTGGTTTTTTTGTTGATGTTATTCAGAGCGGCTCCCGACACACCCTGTGGGGCTGATGTATTTGGGGTGTTGATAGGCACAGCTCTCCTGTGTGCTCCCGCTCTCGATAGAAAACATGCCAAAACGTAGCTTGTTTCTTGAACAAAAACATGTGAGGGAACAAACAAGCCCGAGTTCTCAGGTGTCTACGGTTTCCGTGGAACTTCGTTCTGCCGTCCAGAGATTTGATTAGGAGGCAAAAACTCCTACACCGTGGCTGAGAAGCCAAACCTGAGTTGCCAGGCATCAGCTGCCAAGTGTTAGCTCCCTAGGCTGCTATCAGTTCCCTGCAGCGCGGTGTGCTGCTGTCGATCACGCGGTGATCAATGGAGCCCAGGCCCTGGTTCACACCACATTCGACAGCCCCTTCTAGAAAGCCAACCGCGCAAAGAATGGGCACTGAAATACAGAGGTCCTTCTACTGACCCAGGGAAAAAAATTATGAATGGGAACCTTCTGCTTCCCCAAAGCTCTGCAGACTGAACCAGCCCTGGCAGGCGCAGCTCTAAGTCAAAATGAGAGCGATGGACTCTGATCGCCCACAAACCTGCAGGAAATCTTTCATCTGCTGACAGAGTTCACCATCCCGCTGAATGTTTTCCCTCAGAGATCTCGTCCTGATGAAGAGTGAGTGCAGTTCTGCTTCCGTGTTATCCAGAGATAATCTACAAGAAGGGGAAGAGTGAGCAGGTGGTGCAGGGAAGCCAAAGAACTTTATTTTCACATTATATTTCACAAACTCTATTTTCACACTAGACAGTGTCTAGCTAAACTTCCCTAACTAACTCTTCACCAGCTAACTCTGACCAGAAATGTCAGCTCAAAAATGTAATGGTTTATTTCTGTATTAGTATATTTCTATACTAGACAGAGAAAAAAATACTACCACACTAATTTCTTCTAGAAATTCAAAACCAGAACAGTTTATATCTTATAAGATGTTCATTCTTTGGGGGAGAAGAGAGAATATGAAATTCTGTAAATGGAAACTATGAACTGTTCACAACTTTGGCCTAATAAGCTCACTTTGGGAAAGACATGTCATCTGTGGTAAGATGTTCACAGTCAATAACACTGAGACACTGGCCAATGACAGGGCTTGGCTTGAAGAGCTATGATTGGTGTATTTCTGCATCGGGTTCATAGCTCTTATAATCAGATATAATCACTCAGATAGCAAGCACAGAACTGGAAGTGGTTCATTGGAGCCAGCTTGTGAGAGGCCACTGTGGGCGTGGGCACCCCTCCCAACTCCTCACTCAATGAAGCCACACCAGTGGCTTGAATCTGCCACGGTAGCAGTATGCACACCATGGAAATCAGCAAATGCTACAAACAAGGACTTCTTTCCAGGAAAGCTGGTTATTGAACATATACCACTGGATACAGGGATATGTAGTATAAATTAAAAAAACACGGAACTCAAAAGCGCTCGTGTACACAGATTAGAGCCCCATTAAAATGCACACCTATACTGGGATCAGCAGCAAATTAAAGTGATGTAAACACAGCCTTATGTCTGGTAGATACTTTCTCTGTGAGGCTGTGTGACTAATTTAAAACGAAATCCTTTCCCAACCCTTGGGATGGTTCCAATTGCAATAGAAAATAAACGTACCATGTTAGATTCTACAAGGAACTGGCCCTCAAGTTTGACTGATGTATACCAACTCCCAAGGTAAGAGGCTGTGCTGTTTGAGCTCTGTCTTTGGGTGTGGAGGGATTTGAAGTTCTTAATCCATATTGTTTTTACACTGATGATATTCATTGGAAACGACTACAGTGGTTTTTTTTAATTAAAAATACAGATTAATTTTTCAAAACCCCCAAATTCCAAAAGTGCACACACACCTCTGTGAGCAAATAAAAGGGAGGTCTGAAATTTCAACAAGACAAAACTCTTTAAAGTTATAAAATAGTCACCAGTTTCTTAAAAAGTAGTTTAGGGGCACCTGAGAGGCTCAGTCGACTATATGTCGGCCTTTGGCTCAGGTCCTGATCTTAGGATCCTGGGATGAAGTCCTATGTCAGGCTCACTGCTCAGCAGGGAGCCTGCCTCTCCCTCACCCCCACCCCCTCTGCTCATGCTTTTGCCCTCTTTTTCAAATCAATCAATCAATCAATCTAAAAGGTCATTTGAAACAAAACTGTGAATTCTCAGAATTCACTTTAAGTCTTCTTCGCTTACCTAGCAGCCTCCTGAACATGGTGCAATTTTTCAGAAAAGTTTAGAAGAATGGCATCTTTCTTTTGGGCTTCCTAGAATGAAAACAGAATTTTCTCTACTGTATGTGTAAAACTGGAAGGAAATGATTATCCCAAGACTGAAAGGGACTTTAAAGTTCTTGTTTTTATGCTTGATATATTATTCAAAGCAACTCAGTGAAACGTGAACTCTTGTATTCCTCAGTTAGTAAGATTTACCAGAACTTCCCTACTCTCCAGATATATTTAACTTCCCAGAGCAACCGATCCTGACGTGAAATACAACTCATGGGCACACAAACTCAATGGAGGTGGGTGGTGGCTTAGCAGGGCCCATTGTTGCTGTGAGAATCCAATACATCCTCCTTAAATACCACCCATACCTGCGAGGGTGCCTTTAAGTGACAAGATGCCTACAGCGGTTAAACCAGTTTGCAAACTGGGTTTAAGCCGATGGTGCACAAGCCACAGAGGCCTTTGGATTCTTCACCTGTTCAGGGGACACAAGGAAGGTGGATACCAAGGGAGCAATTACCAGCTCTGGAAACATCCCCCCATGGGTAGGGACCAAGTGACCCAGAGCACCTGGCTCCACGGATCTAAAGGGACTGACAGAGAGCCACCTGGGTGGCTCAGTTGTTAAGCGTCTGCCTTTGGCTCAGGTCATGATCCCATGGTCCTGGGATCGAGCCCCACATTCGACTCCCTCCTCAGCAGAGAGCCTGCTTCTCCCTCTTCCTGTGCCTGCTACTCTGTCTACTTGTGCTCTCTGTCTGTCAAATAAATAAATAAAAGCTTTAAAAAATAAATAAATAAAATAAAGGGACCGACGGAAGACTCGCTATAAGACCCACGGGATACGGAACACATTGTCTGCTTTCAGGGTCCTGAAAATCAACGTATTAAATGAGTCCTGAGTTCAACATGTCCTTTGTTTTCTGAAGAATGCAGTAATAATTATGTGTGTTATTTATGGAGCATGTACTATGGGCCGAACACTAAAGTAAACAGTTTATGGAATTATCCCCTTCAGCCCTCTTGGTTACCTGTTTGGAAAGATCACTAGCCCCATGATTAGAGGAAGAAATTGAGGGTCTTAACGTTTAAGGAACTTGTCTGAGGAAGGACAGCTAACAAAAGACAAATCAAAATCCCAGTTCTGTCCTGTCCTGAAGCTCACACTGGAAGCCGGCCCAGCTTCCTCCCTAGCTTACAGCTACATCTACGTGATGGCTATCAAAACAACAAAGGCGATCCAATGAAGGAAAAACAAAAGTGGTACAATTCGTAATTTGAGATAATGTAACAACAGACAGACTTTTTCACTTTGTAACTGGTTGTTTTGGTATCCCAGAGCCCCAGCCAGAATCGGAGGTGACGGCCAGGGTGAGGACACCAAGCGCATGCTTGTCACAAGGTAGCCCGCCTCAGAGTTCACAAAGGGGAACAAACGGAAGCGATCCTTTTCACTGTTCTGGGCTCCCTCACTCTCTACACATAACCAGCCACAAATCTAGTCAGCCCAACGCTGGGAATGTCTCAGCACCCAGGCCTCTGCCCTCCGTCCCTGTGGCCGAGACTCCAAGACTCAGCTCTCTCTCTCCAAACCATCAGAGAGCCACCTTCTGCCAAGAGGGGCCCCATTTCCAGTTCTCTCTCCACTCTAGCCTATCCCCCACAGTGCCTTATTTTCTGAAAAACAAAGCCAACCTGGCCAGGCCATGATGCTGGGCTCCAACTTCCACTGGCTCCCCACTGCTAACGCATGAATCCAGATTCCTCAGTATTTAGGATGTGGATCCTTCCTAATCGGGCCTCACCAACCCTGACGCTGCCTCCCCCCAACCTCTCTACTTCCCTCCTAGCCTACACCCCCAGGCATTGGGCAGCTCAGCTCAGGAAGTTGCAGGGTGCTTCTGCAAATAGAACCTTCATGGAGCCCACCTGGTCCTCTCCTGTCTCTGTGGGATGCCACCTAATACCTGGGAAAAAACTCCTCAGCGAGGACTCACACTCATTCTCTCTCTCTCTCTCTGAATTCCCACTTCCCCATACCTGTGCAACAAAGTGCAGAAGATTCATCCCAGGTTTGTTTGCTTTTGTGTCTGCCAATTTGAGCAAAGAAGACAGTTTAAATCCTACTGCATTGCCAGCATACCCTCCCTAAAGAAGACAAATCAGAAGAAAAAATATATACGTATATCTTCAGACGGGCAAATAAACTTAGAATCACAACATCTTATTTTTTTTTTAAATTTTACTTACTGCATTCATGATGTTCCCTGCCTGGAGCACCAAGTGTAATATTGAATGTAGCTCCTCACACAGCATCAGCTCTGTCAAAAAAGAACACACCACAGGACCTTGAGCTTCAGTGCACAAAGAGAGCCACCACAGCCAAGTTCAAGAGGGCCTGAAGCAAGCTCTGACCCTAAACCACGTATTAAGACCGGAAAAAACAAATCAAGCCGCACATTCTGTGGTGTATCTAATGCGTCATTTGCTACTGGCAATCCATGTCCTAGTCTTTAACTGGGAATTGATGGATATGATGCTTCACTGTATCACAAAACACTTCAGTAAGGAACATCTTCAAGGCGTGGAAAATGCAAAGGCCTTATGAAAAGCAGAGCACTGTGTTATAGGAACAACCTCTTTCTTAGCAATTCTTTTTTTTTTTTCCTTTCTATCCACTAGCCTTCAAGATTATATTTATAGAAGATGGAAACTAACAGAGAGCAACATTTTGCTTAGTCCACGAGCTATGAGGAGATAAAAAAATAAACAGGCTGGGATGACATGTAAATGACTTGCAAAGTCATCTACCCTTAGGGGCCAGGCAACCAGAGACTCAGTCCACTTTATTCAAATCTACAAATTTCATTTGGATTGGCTTAAGGTCTATAAAGGAGCTTTCACTGTAATATATCTTTAGATTAGTTCTTTAAACATAGCAGCTTTTGTACACACATCTATGCAAATTAACATTATTAAAAATTATTAATGTATGTCAAAAGCTAAAAGCAAAGTTTGATGATTATTAAAATTACAGTATATATAGATAATAAAAAGCTATCTATGATTTTGTTAACTTCATATTCTCCATTAAGTGTGGTATTACTTTCAAAAAATAACACTTGGATCACTGCCTATATTACGTTTATCTAAGAAGGCCAGTATCTGAAGGTTAACCAGATAAGAAATGTTTCTGCCGTGCCCACAAATTTGCATGGCTCACTACAAGAACTATTCCATCTCGATGTGAACAGGAGGAACGGCCCTTCCAAAGCTGCTGCAATAGCCCTGGTGTGCGTGGGAAGAAATTTTAATAGGCCGCCCTATGGAAAGAAGAACACTCGCCCTGAATTCTGAGACTCCTCTCTAAACGGAAGAAAATACGATGGGGCTGAAGAGCAAAACTTTATCTCACTATGGGCCAGAGCAACGGAACAGGAAAATCAAGTAGGAATCAACAGCTCTACAATGCCTAGAAATCCAGAACACAACCCAGAGGAAATCGGGCTGGCACTGGACGTGGAACGCAGAAGGATGTGAGAGATGGGGAGCAGCGGAGACGCTGCCGTGGAGATGAGGGGTGCCCACAACTGGGCTAGGCCTGCTTGCTCAGCGCCATACATGCCTGAGGGCAAAACCCCATTGCTTTGGAGGGAGGCAAGAGAGCAATTCCAAGGAGTCTACCTGGGCCGGCAAGTCGTTCAAAGAAATGGAAACGACCCACTCACCCCTCTCAAACACAAACAAGCCCACCAGGAGTTAGAGACTTGAGGGGAAGCAGGTGGGAAAAGACACAGAGCAGAACCATCAGGAACCTGCAGAAGGGCGCACTGGAGATGCCCAGGAGGAGTCAGGAGGAAAGGAGGAATGCTGCTGAAAAAGCAGGCCTGGACACCAGAGGCCAGAGGATGAGGGAGGATGCAGCCGGCCTAAGTGCCCAGGGCTTGTGCGTGCCCGCGCGCGCACACACACACACACACACACACACACACACACAGCATGCACATGGAAAGCTGACCTGGGAGAGGAACAAGAGCTAGCTACAACCAGCAAGGTTTACTCTGAAGCTGGGGATGAAAGAAATCTTCTTTTATGGGAGGTTACTATGCTAATTAATGGATTGGTCAATTAATCAATTAATTAATTAGGGAGGAAAGTAAATGGAAATAAGCCTTAACTGTCTGTCATCCCACGTAATAATCTCATTTCCCTTTTTAGGGTGTAGCAGAATTAGGATTTCACATTTTTCATTTCAACTAAACAGTTTTTTTTTTAAAAAGAACATGCTACCAGACCGCGGCGGCCACCATGGAAAACAGTATGGAGGTTTCTCAAAAAATTCAAAATAGAATGACCACACGATCCAGTAATTCCACTGCTGGGTATTTACCTCCAAAATATGAAAACACTAACTCAAAGGGATACATGCAGCCCTATGTTTATTGGGGCATTATTTACAGTGGCCAAATTACGGAAGCAGCCCAAGTGTCCATCACTGGATGGATGGATAAAGAAGAGGTGGTGTATATACACAGTGGAATCATACTCAGCCATCAGAAAAGAATGAAACCTTGCCACCTGCAGCGATATGGGGGGATCCAGACGGTATAATGCTGAGTAAAATAAGTCAGTCAGAGAAAGACAAATTCTATGATTTTGCCCATACGTAGAATTTAAGAAACAAAAACAAAGAAAAAAGACAGACCAAAAAACCAGACTGGACTCTAAAGAACAAACTGGTGGTCAAGGGGCGAGGTGGGTGGGGGATGGGAGATGGGGCAGAGAGGTGAAGCGGATGGAGAGTACACTTCTCGTGATGAGCACCGAGTGCCGGGGGCAACTGCTGAATCACTGCATCGTACACCTGAGACTGAGAGAGCACTGTGTGTGAACTACACTGGCATTAAAAAATAAACTGATTTTAGGGGCGCCTGGGTGGCTCAGTGGGCTAAGCAGCTGCCTTCGGCTCAGGTCATGGTCTCAGGGTCCTGGGTTCAAGCCCTGCATCCGGCTCTCTGCTCAGCAGGGACCCTGCTTCCTCCTCTCTCTGCCTCTCTGCCTGCTTGTGATCTCTCTCTGTCAAATAAATAAATAAAATCTTTTAAAAAATTTATTTTAATAAGAAATAAATTGATTTTAGGAGAGCCTGGGTGGCTCAGTGGGTTAAAGCCTCTGCCTTCGGCTTAGGTCATGATCTCAGGGTCCTGGGATCAAGCCCCACGTCGGGCTCTCTGCTCAGTGGGGGGCCTGCTTCCCCCTCTCTCTCTGCCTGCCTCTCTGTGTACTTGTGATCTCTCTCTCTCTGTCAAATAAATAAATAAAATCTTTAAAAAAAAAAAACCATAAAAAAAAAGAAAGAAAAAGAAATAAATTGATTTTAAAAATCAGGAGAAGAAAGCTTACTAAAAAGAATAAAAACTAAAATAAAGTGCTCCCCCCAAAATTAATAAAAACAAATTACATGAAGCCTCACGTGGTCACTTACCTTTAGTCGCGGTTCTTAGAATTGTTATGTCTGTGTACAGAGAAGAACACGAAGGTAAAAATTCTTTCTTTAGCACCATGGCTTCAATCCGAAGTGAATAGCTGAAACATAAAAAGTAAAACTGTAGGGGCACCTAGATGGCTCAGTGGGTTAAGTGTCTGCCTTCAGCTCAGGTCACGATCCCAGGGTCCTGCGATCGAGCCCCGCATCGGACTCCCTGCTCGGCGGGAAGCCTGCCTACCCCTCTCCCCCTCCCCCTGCTTGTGTTTGCTCTCTTGCTGTATCTCCCTCTATCCAATAAATAAATAAAGTCTTGGAAAAAAAAAAAAGTAAAACTGTTGCATTTGATGTCACTGATTTTAAACCCTTTCTCTGTGAGGAGCAGTGATGGACAATCCTTACTTTGGCACCTGAATCAAGTAGTGCAGAAAGGAGTCCGCCAGGGACAGCTTGGACACATCTCCACTAAATGTTTTCAATTTCTTTATCTAAAAGACAAACAGAGAATAGAGAAAAAGAAAATAACTTGTGATTAAAATGTAACATTATTTTAAATTTCATCTTAGAATCCCTGTAAGAAAGTAAGATTTCAGGACTAAATTCAAATTAATAAAAATGTAGACCCAAGAAAAGACAGAAAAGGAAATCATCACAATGACTCTGTTTTTTGAAAGGATAGAAACCAGACAAATGAGAAGAAGAGCTGTGTCATGTGTGTGGGTATAAATAACCTCAGTCTGTCTGGAGAATCAGAGACATAGGAGTCCTCAAGGGAAGGGTCAGTTCTAAGGATGGAAATGTTCTGTAAGTTATAACCTGGAAAGGAGATCACTGGGAGGAGGAGGAGGACACTGGGTCGTCATTGTGACACGGTCCTCTAGGTCCCTAAAGAAAAAAAATCTCAATATTTTGGATATTTTGGATATAAAATACTCGGACTGGGGGAGGGCTAACAGACCTTTCTGTGGCCAAATCCCCCCTCCACACAGAACAGCCTCACACCAAGCGGCTGCAAGAACACACAGGCTGTCCAGTGGGAAGAGAAAAAGGAACAGGGCTTAAGCAGCTGAGGGGTCAATGTCAAGACCTCCCCTTTGAAAATGACCAGGTAATAAAACAAGGTACATTCAGATCCCATTTCTAGAAATTTTACAAGAGGCATCCACTGTGACCCCCACTCTCCATACACACACCACAGGTGTGGGGGAAAGACTAGAATGTACTCCCCCTACCGACACAAGGTGATAGGTTTATTATTTTCTTCTGCTGCTCATTTTTGTGTCCTAAAATGTCTGTATGAACATGGATTACTCTTGTAAAAAATTCAACTCAACTCAAAGTTATCCTTTTAACTGCAGCAAAGAGAAACAAGAGTTCTGACCCAGGAATACAGCCGAACAGCTAGCAGTGGGGAATGGAAGCAAAGAGAAAGTTCTCAAACTGCATCAGAGCAAATCAGCACCTCCATCACGTAGAGAACTGGACCAGCCCAGTGGTGGGAACTTTTCTACTACTTCCACTGTCGTAGAGCGTGTTGCAACAAGAATACTTTACGGTAAATCGAACCTTGGGACTACGAGTAAAGTAGACAGCCCACCTCTGCAGCTAACTGTTGCCAATGTGCACTCACCATCTTTCATTAGTCTTTTAAAGCTCACTCTCTTCCATCCCTGGGATCATGGCGGGTGCCCATAAAAATAACATGCCTTTTCAGTGTCTTGAGAAATAGGAAATGACAGCTCCAAAACACAGACCAGGGAGTATTTGCAAAGATCCACAAACTGAAGTGTCTACCTCAACAATCTGAAAATACAAAATGTCACGGGGCCAATGGACACCCTAGACTTAAGTCTGATACTTAAGACTACATTTTTTTAAAAATGGGCAGAAAACAGCCATTGGTAGAACGGCATTACTTCTTCTACCGTTAGGGCCCCAAACTGAATTTTCCATTTTTAGGCTTATTTGACTTAGGGGCAGATGGAATTTCTGGTTGAGCTAAACTCAAGTCAGTACCTAGCTGCTGAATGGAGAAAACCGTAGGAGGTCCTGATCCTTTCTGAACTACAGTTTAGCAATTCACTATATATGGAAAGGGGCAGAGCGAGGTTGTCCCTTTTCTAAGACCATCAACTCAGCATGTGCAAAGCTTCTGAAAAGAGCGCAATTTTCTGTCTAAAGCATATAGAATAGGTCACACTAAATAAACCTGGTAGGTATTCCTATTAAACATGTGCTCAAGCTGTAACTGAACAATGATTAATCTCCTTCACTTACATAAAGAGCTGAAAATGTTTATGGATTTCAAGAGCATGGTGATGGAAAGATAGTATTTAATTTAAATGCCATGTACACAGTCGTTAATTCCATTTCAAAATGAGACTCGTTCATTAAGAGGGATTACTGTACCTTCACAGTGGTAGGGAGGTAAAAAAGAGAGGTGAACAAACCCTATAATTATTGTACATTCTCGTCATCATCAAAAAGCATTTATCACACATTGTTAGGCATAATTTTGTTGGCTGAGCCAAGTGACTCTCGTTATGACCTGGCTGTGCCCGCTGTCTGTCCTAACAGCAGAAAGCATGCTCCTTAAGACGCACACATTCCCAAGGGCAGACCACCTTCGTCCCATCTAATTCCACTCGCACGGTCTCGAAATAGCGAGATTTCCCACCAACAGGGTCACCCAAGAGAAGACCCTGGGGTTTCCTCCCTGTCCTTCTCCCCAACAAGAGGCAGAGTTCGTAGAGAAGGTTGGGAGGAGGGGATAAAAATGTCAGAGGAGGCAACCAACCTGCTGCCTGAGAGAACGGGAGATTTCTACCCCCTTCCAGCCAGCCCTCTGTCGCTGAAAGGGACACAGGGGTGGGGCCCCACCCCCAAGGGAGGGAAGGACTCCCAGGCTGCATCTGGGCTCCCTTCTGACCATCCACCCCGCTCCTGCACCAGCCTCTCCCTTGTTCCCTCTCTGCCCACAGGAATACTTTTCAGGGCAAAGAACCCCATCCCAGGGCTTTTATTTCTGGGCCTGCCTTCTTCCTCTCCAAGTTTTAACCGTGCAAACATGTAGGGCAAAATGAAAAAAAAAAAAAAAAATGCCCGATAAAAGATCAGTGGGGAAGGGCAGAGAAATCCTGAAAACAAATTAACCTTCTTCTGGCTTGTCAGCTGAGAATGCACGGCTGAAAAGGGCTGTTTCCGCTCCTATTTTTCAACATGCTGATAAGATGACAGTATCACTCAAGCGACACTCGCCTGGTGCTCGCTCTGGAGCAGGGGCGATGAAAGGGCTGGAGGGAGGCCCTCGGTGGTGCGGGGTGGGGTTGTGAGAACCTTTGCCCTTCCTTCCTCAAAGGGATGCAGCGGAGTGCCGCAGAAGGAACCGGGCTGGGGTCAGATGAACCACGTGCAAATCCACTTTCCCCTCAGGCCTGTTGAGTATGGGCCACAGGAGCGGAGTTCCAGCGAACCTGCGTGAGCCTCAGTTTCCCATCTGTACCCTGAGGACTGCCTGACAATGTGGCCGAGAGGATTCAGTGGCAAAGACACCCCAGATCATCAGAGCTGCGACGGAGTGACCTTCTACGTGCCGGGCACACTGGACTACACACTTGATCCCATTATCTCGCCTGACTGCATTCTGCCCTGCCCAGTGCCTGGAACACAGGGACACACATGCTCCTTCAATGTTCAGTCCCTTCCTGTGCGAAAAATGGGCACAGAACATGACACTGGTGCACTTATTAACATATTTCTGCCACATTCCTAAACCTCTCTCACTTGGCCCTGGTTCCCCCTTAGCCCCATCCCTATCCTCCACCCTCTACCTTATACCTAGACTTGGGGGTTGGCCTTGGTCCAGGTGGCTCTGGGGACCACGCGGCACTCAGAGCGAGGCCAGTGGGTCCCCGCAGCAGGCATCTGTCAGAAGGTGGCTTCCACGGGCACGGAGACGCCCTCGCAGATCCCCGCAGTGGTTCAGGGAGGGGCGCCAAGAAGCCCTGGAGATGGCCAGGGTGTTCCCGCTGAAGGAAGCTCCCAGCTGAGTGTGGAGGGCGTGGTGAACTGAAGCCCAGAGTCGGTAATGTAAACAAGAAGTGTGACCAAGCCTGTCGGGTATTCAGGCTAAGGATGACCCTGCGGGGGGCACCTGGGTGGCTCAGTGGGTTAAGCCTCTGCCTTCGGCTCAGGTCATGATCTCAGGGTCCTGGGATCAAGCCCCACAGGGGGCTCTCTGCTCAGTGGGGAGCCTGCTTCCCCCCTCTCTCTCTGCCTGCCTCTCTGCCTACTTGTGATCTCTCTCTCTCTCTGACAAATAAATAAATAAAATATTTTTTAAAAAAATAGATTCTCTCTTTCTCTCTGCCCTTCCTCACCTCTCTCTCTAAAAAAAAAAAAAAAAAAAAAAAGGGATGACCCTGCAGCAGGAGAGGGGAACAGGAGAAGCAGCTGCCTCTGGCTTGGTGGCAGAGTCTCAGGGCTCTGTCTCATCCCAGCAGGACATTGTCTCCAGGGCTGGCTAACTGGTGGGGAGCGAATGCAGCACTTGGGTGGGTTTCAGTCGTCTTACTGTTAACAGCCCCCCTTGAATTATGTGCCAACAAAATGGAGGCTTGGCAGCTAAGCTGCTTCTTTGAAAAATCCCCGAGGCCTCTGCAGCCTTTGCATTCTCTAATCACCCCTGAATTTAAAATTAGAAATGAAGGTATTAGGAAAACCTGTACTTAATCTCCCACCTCTTCACTGCCGCACGAAGCTGGCAGCCTCCCCCAATCCCGCCTAATGTCCCTTTCGTTAGAAATTTAGAGCTTTTTGGAACATGTCTACACGCGCTCTCAAATGTGACCCTCACTGAAATAAGGCATGAGGTCAGGCAGGAGTAAGCATAGCACCAAGTCCTAAGGAGGAGGCACGAAAAAAGCCGAAAGGGGAGTAAGATTTCAAGAACAACTCAGTCTTTTTAAAATCCAAATTAATTAAACCCTAGCTATCCTAATTAAAGAACTCTGAAACTCTCATTCTGTACATTAAAAAAGACTAAGGGCTGTTCAGTGTATAAGATCCAAGGTAAATTATGATTTAACATACCTTTCCCTCAAGACTTTAAGACCCTTTACGGTCATTGATAAATGCTGGTAATTAATCTTGACTTAGGTAAATTACACTTAATTTGCAAACAGAAAAGCTGACACAGAGAGAGAGGTTCAGATTATCAAATACACCTAGAATCCTCAGTTACCTAGTATGACCCTTGAGTTGGCTTTGCAAGTTTATCACAGATTGATGTAGAAGAAGTACAGATATATACTCCTCTTGTTATTTATGGCACTAAAGTCAAATGCCATAAATTATGTGTGGGAAGAAGAGTGGGATGGGGAAGAGAAGAACCAGCAGTGTGGGTAAAAGGGTAACTTAAACTTTTTACTTTGTAAGATTTTACATTATTTAAATGTTTGCAAGCACATATATTCATGTCATTTCTTACTAAAAATTTTCAGGGTTCCCGTTTTTAGAAATAAAAGGCAGTATTACAATTTTGTAAGATTTTACAAAGTTTCCAACCATTCAACGGCTCAGTTAATTCAGTCCTCCCAAAAAGATGATTAACTTTATACTGCAGTACTAAACCGCTATCACAGCAATTTCCCCCTTTAAGTCAATTACAGAGACAACATTTCTTAGCAGTTTACCTACTTCTCCAAAATTTTAAAGCATCTTTATCCAAAAGTGATTTCCTTTTATTTTTGTGTGTATAAGGTATACATATTTATAAAATAACCTAGATACGGCCTCAGCAAAAACTGTCATTGGTGATGGAAAAGGAAACCAAATTTAATTTTGGTCCCATGTGCCCGGTACCATGCCCGATGCATAACTAAGGGTTCGGCATCCTAGCAAACCCTCACTGTACAGGTGCAAACACTAAGTTCAGCAGAGTTGGGAAATTTGCCCAAGCAAGGGGACATCTGTTCCCTAACTCCACAATTTATGCTCTCTCTCCTAAGTCACTTTTTATTACTTGGATATGAGAAGACTCTGGCTCTAGGTAGCAGAGGGCCCCTCCCAAGTTGAGTTCTGACACTCTGAAAAATACTGAGCTTTGATCATCACTCCTACCATCTAAAACTCTTGTGCCAAATTCCTCACCTCCTCTGACTCCGGCAAAAGCTTAAGAAATTCTCGCAAGGTCTCTGATCCATAATGCTCACTCCTTCCCTGATGAATATCTTCTACGATGGACTGAGGAGACCTGGAAAAGGTAATTAATTAGATTCCATTTCACTGTCTGTTGGAGTGCCAAAGAAACACAAGTCAGTGGAAACTAAAACAAATCACCTTGACCCTTTGCCCATCCCGCCTTCTTCCCAGTCGGAGGGACGTCCTGTGTCAGCAATCACAGGAGACTCAATGCCAGGGAAAGCGGGGGTCCCAACACACAGCCCAGAGGCCCCTACACCCAGAAGCCGACCCTCGGGCATCCCAGAAAAGCGGAAAGTGGCAGCAAACCATAGGAGTCTTCTCTGGGAGAAGAAAAGCAATCCCCTTTGGTGTAGAACCCTGGCGAGTCTCTCCTCTCCACTTTAGAACACTGGCATTTCACCACTGTCTTCTGACCAGTCCAGCCTCCGCTGAGGGGCAACACTATAGATGAACTCATAAATTCCCCGGCACGACAGGCTTGAACAGATACCCTCAGGCAACTCTGCCTGTACTTCAAGCCACTAGGTTATGCTTCCATGCAGGAAAAGAGCAGAGAGCGACAGGCACTGGCGCACTCATCACGCCGTGTGTTGAAGGAGGGTAGGCAGGTATGAGGAATGAACTTCGCTCATCTTAGAAGCTGAATTTTCAGCTTGGCCACACCCATAGACTGATGCTGACACCGGGGATATGCCTATAGTTGCAAATGTGTGCAAAAACCTTACTTCTTAAATTGCTTAAGAAATATCCCAATGTTCATGCTCCGTTTTGCATCCAAGACCGTAATCTGGAAAAGAACAGACACACAGAAGACTATTACAAATGAGAAGACTTCGGAGGGAAGAAGAGAAGTAAAACCTATCAAAATACAACACTAATTATGAAAGAATAACTTCCAGTGTGTAAATCTGGTTATTAATCGGCATACCTAACACAGTTTTGCAAATCTTAAAATATTATCATCTCCCCAAACTTCCTGCAATGATCTATTTCGTTAACTATACATATCTATTTTAATCTTGCCTAACTTTTTTTTTTTTTTTTGAAAGAGAGTGAGAGGTGTGTGTGCACAAGCTAGGGGAGGGGCAGGGGGAGAGAGAGAGAATCCTAAGAAGGCTCCATGTTCAGTGCAGAGCCTGACTCAGGGCTCGATCTCAGGACCCTGAGATCATGACCTGAGCTGAAACTGAGTCAGACGCTTAACTGACAGAACCACTGAGGCACCCCTTATCTTATATAATTATTAATAAACAATGTATATTAAAATTGTTTAAATTTAGCTATTTCCTCTTAGAATAATATAGACTTCATTTAAAAGCTCAAATTTGAAAAACAGCTGTGTTAGCATAGTCAGATCATATGAGATTTGAACTAAGAAAGCAAAAAATAACTCAAGCAACTGTAGAGTTTCAAACCCTGCTTTAGGGGTGTAGAAGAACCAGTATTGTTATTTTCAGAAATGTAATAAAATTAATTTTTTTCTAAAAGATAAATTTCTTTTCATTGAGAAAGAATATGTGTCCTTCATATATTGTCCTTTGGGGAAGGTAAAAAAGTCTTCTACGTTTTATTTACTCAGAATTTAAAAAGGAAAATTGTTGTGCTGTATTTCACCAAGTCTAACAATGCATATTAACATCACTGGAATCAGGATGTGTCTGACAATGCACAGCATCTTCGACTTAATGAAATATGGTGCCATTCGAATTTACTGTTGAAAACTGGATTCGGGCTACAATAGGTTTTAGCTGTTCAAAATGAAAAATTGGGCAGCATTTTATCAGACTAGAAATCAGACAGAAACTTTGTTCAGCAGGGGTGGGGAGGATGTTGTTATTAAAAACAGAAGCCGGGGCATCTGGGTGGCTCAGTTGATTAAGTGTCTACCTTCAGCTCAGGTCATGATCCCGGGGTCCAAGAGTCCAAAAGCCCAGGAGTCCCGGGATCAAGCCCGCATCAGGCTCTCTGTTCAGCAGGGAGTCTGCTTCTCCCTCTACCCCTCACCTCCTTTGTGCTCTCTCTCTCTATTAAATAAAATCTTTAAAATAAATAAATAAATAAAATCTTTATACATACATACATACATACATACATAAACATTCATACAGAAGCCATTTCTTTCTCTGGAAGGGAACATCCAAGCTACATGGAGGAAAAGATCACCTTAACATTGCCACAGGTTGTTGTTATTAACAACAACAGTTTTTTTTCCAACTGTTTTTTGGTAAAGGGAGACTAGCTAAAACAGGAATGTTGTTATGATTCTCTTCCTTTCCAAATGTATGTGATTCATTTGTGAACAAAAGCGCATCAGGTTTCAGATTAAATTCCTGTTCTCTAGGTCTGCTTGTAAGTTTCTAAGCAGCAGCGAGAACTGTTAACCAAATTTAATGGCACTTCCTGGCTATAAGGTTAAATTTTTACGGGAGTGTGGCTGCCTTCTTTTGAAGGCTGATCTTAAACAATCACATTATTTACTATCCTGGGGGTTTATTTCATGTTCTTGCAATCACCTACCAGCCATAAAATAAATTCCCAGGCGCACAGGGCAGGCTCCTTTTGGGAAACCTACCCAGGACAGCAGTTCAAGCTCAGTGTGAAAGGAGGGGAGAAGACGGGCAGAGAATAAAACCCGTCAAACATAACACCCTTTAAAGAGGAAAGCGCATACGAAACAGAGGACTCTAAATTTAGTACGACAGAAAACAAGTGTATATTATAATCCATCAATTAAAAAGCCACAAGTAAGAACACGTATACTGATATAGTAGTATTCATACCCAAAGGACTCCCTCGGCACTCACCTCTACCCAGAATGAGGAAAAAACTTCTTTCTTATTTCTCTCATTAAATCACCACCTCTTGCTCTATTTAACCCTGGATGGCAGCACCCTCCCCCGCCCCCAGCTCCACGCCCCACCCCTGACCCCGACACTCCATGCCCCCAACCTAGGTTCATAGCTCCTACCCCTGGAAAAGGGATGGAGAAATTATTCTTTTTACTCCTATTTGACAGATAAGGAAACCAAGCCGCAGAGATGTCACGTTATCCCTTTCCCAAAGCAACACGAGAACTGAAATGCTAGTCTGGGTCTCTCAGGTTCCTTCTCACTCTAGTTCCTGTGAGTTTGAATATCGCTAGGAATAGAGAGAAGGGGCCAAGCTTCCCCCCACCTCCCCGAGTGGTACCCACTCCAGGAATGGGGGCAGATCTAAAGAAAGCCACCCCAAGTCCCCTGGCAACTCCAGAGCTGTATGTGGGAGTTGATGGATAGAAATCATATTCTCACAGCTGAGACAGCCTCCAGGAGCTGCCATCACGAGTGCCCCTTGACTCGGGGTAGCAGCTACAGCCTGGGGCAGTGGCTACCTCCATCACTTGAAGCAAAGCTTCAGAAACTGGCCAACAGTTTAACAGAGGGACACCTAGGTAGCTCAGTCAGTCGAGCGTCTGCCTTCTGCTCAGGTCAGTCCTGCATCTGTACTGGGCTCCCTGCTGAGCCTGCTTCTCCCTCTCCCTCTGCTGCTCCCCCTGCTTGTGTTCGCTCTCTCTGACAAATAAATAAAATCTTATAAAAAAAAATTTTAAGAGAATTCAGCAATACTCCTAAGGAATAGCCTGGGCTGGCCATCACTGAGCACCTTATAGGGCAAAGAGAGCCCAGAGCTTCATCCAAACAGCAGGAAAACTGATAGCATTCCAGGGGCAGCCCTGCTCTCGCCTGGCATCCTCTGACTTGCCTAGCGTGCGAGCTGATTCTTCTTCACAGGCTGTCACACTGGATCCTTCTAAAGCAGTGTTATAAAAGTGTTTGTTAAAGTCTTTTAAAGCAGATTGTCACCTCACATGCAAATTAGCTTATCTTACTCCCCAAATGCTTGCCAGCTCAAAGCTGGGCAATTCAGGAACCTCTGTGTGTGGGACTGGGTGGTGTTCTGGAATCCCCCAGAGCACTGGACTGTGCATGTGCCGGTGGCACAGGCCACAACAGACAGCCTCAGGAACAAGGATGGCCTAACACAGTTCCCTCCCTGCCCACCAGTTCCAATCGACCAGAATCTTCTTTTCTGGACACCGCAGGACAGGGAGGCAGGACCCCCACTGAAATCAGGGCCTGTCACAGCAGGGACAGCCCGAGTACTACAGAGCTCACAGGCTTTCCCGTCAAGGGCCACCGAAGAGTTATGCCAGCCTGGGAGAACAAGGGAACAAAATACAACATCCTGTGTCCCATTCACATGGTTCTGAGGACTTCCCACTGGGATGGGAGGTGGCCCTGCTGGAGAACCAGTGTCCCCACACACGGCCCGGCTGACCAGGGCTGTCAGGTCTCCCTCTGAAACACTGAGACTACAGCACTTAGGCAGGGCTCTGATTGGTTCCACCGCAACCCTTTAAGCACCCCTCTTTTCTTCTATGATTCCGGGACATTCATCCACAAGCAATCCCCTACACAAATTGCCTCCCATAGTCTTTCAAGGAAGAAGTAGCTTTTGTATTTTAGTTGTGGTTAAAAAAAAGGAAAAAAAATGTAACATTTATCACCTTAACCACTTTTATTTTTTTTAAGTAATCTCTACCCCAATGTAGGGCTCGAACTCACGACCCCGAGATCAGGAGGGGCATACTCTACCAACTGAGCCAGCCAGGAGCCCTCCTCCTGCACCATTTTTAAATGGTCAGTGTCAGGAAGAGCACTGACATTGTGGTCCAGCCATCACCATCACAACCCCGCAGAACTCTTCCCATCTTACAGCACTGCAGCTCTGTACCCATTAAGTCCTAACGCCCCCTCCTGCCTTCAGCCCTTGCCAACCACCTTTCTGCTTTCCATCTCTATGAGTCTGACTGTTCTGGGAAACTTCACACCCGGGATCATATGGTATTTGTCCTCCTGCGACTGGTTTATTTCACTGAGCATGATGTCCTCAGAAGAAATGGTTAAGCCACGTTCTTTCAATAGGTCAAAGAGGGCTTCCCTTTCTAAGTACCACTAAGTAGTGGTTATTTCAAGGCTATGTCAATTTTGGAAAAGCAAAATTAAAAAAAAATCTTCCTGGATCCTCTTATATAGACATAGCGTTTGGTTTTTGATGTTTTTGTTTTGTTTTGTTTTTTTCATTTTCTTTTTCATTTTGGTTGGCTGCCAAGTGGGAAATGTTCCAGCCTGGATTGAGGCTGGGGGGCCGTGGGGGTAGGGATAAAAACCTAGTTGAAGCTTCTTTTTTCCCCCCCTCCTTTCAAATGTATTTCAAATACTCATCTAGTTCTATAGTTCTGGATTGAGCATATCCCAGAATTCTGGAACCATACTGAAACCATCACAAAAGTTGAGAAAGAATAGATTGGAGTGGGAGAATAAGTCATTACTGTTCAGAAATTAGAAAAAGCAATCTTCCTTCCCTCCTCCCTTCCTCTCTTCTTTGCTTTCTTCTCCTAATAAGGACTTTTAGTTATTTCTCATAAGGTAATATTAATTTTAATTATAAAATTACTATAGACAGCATCTAGAATAATCTCATGTATTCCAACATTTGTGGGTTTTTTCCTTTTTTATTTTACTTTTATTGAGGTATAATTAACAAATAAAATGTAAGATATTTAAGATGTGCGTCATGCTTATTTGATATATGTAAACACCGTGAAAGGACTCCCGCTCCTCCCACCTCACGGTCATCTTTGGTTCCTCCTTTTCAGTGAGAACATTTAAGTTTTATTCTCTTAGCAAGTTTCTATTACCCAAAATAGTGTTATCAGCTGTAGTTACCTTGTTTTATACTACATCCTCAGGCCTTGTTCATCTTGTGTATTGTCAATCCTGCTTTTGATCATATTGATCTACATACTGATCAACACTCCCTTTGGTCCCTTGGTTCAGTTCTGTCAGCTCAGCTATCTTTAATTTCCTTCAGAGGATATCAACTAGCTAAGACTGTCACTTTTTTTTTCTTTTAATTTTATTTGAGAGAAAGAGAGCACAAGCAGTGGGGAGGGGTAGAGGGAGAAGCAGACTCCCCACCGAGCAGGGAGCTTGATGTGGAACTCAATCCAAGGACCTGAGCCAAAGGCAGGTGCTTAACCGACTGAGCCACCCAGGCACCTGGTCCCTTCCTTTAGAGCACTGTAGATTCCAGAGGGAGACGTGAGACCCAGCTGACCAGTGTGAGCGATGCTGAAGGGGCTGGGAGCAGTGGGGACAGGCAGACAGGGAAGAGGTCAGTGAACTCGGCAAAGAAGGTGGAGTTTGAGCTGACTTGGGTTATTACTATCCCCAGTAATAAAGTTTTGTTATTTCTAATTATTTTACTACAGTTTAATTATTATTTCAACATCTGTAGCCTCCTCAGGTTAATCTTTAGGTAACAAAAACACAAGGTTAGTAATATTTCATAACCTTTCCTCCCTCCCCCTTACTAAATGTTCTCATTTACTCTCTTGAGTGTTGTTCTTCCTAAATTCAGCCATTCCTGAACCCAGCTCTTCCTTATCTTCCAGCAACTCCTTTGTCTGGAATATAATGAAACTTATTTGTAATGCTTTATAAGCCCTTTCAAGTAGAAGCCAACCACATAATGGCAGGCCATTTTTGCAGGAGGTTATTATGTTTCAAAGGGACATTATCTGATCCCTGAGGTGCTTGAACCTCCAAATCATGGCCTGTGTTTCCAGGCTCGGGATGGGTCCCTCTGCCAAACGTGCTAGTTAGGGTATTTTCCACTCCACGCAGACAGGGAGTGGGAACTAGTACTTTCAACCCTAGATTCCATTTACTCCTTCTGAGTAAATTGGGAAACTTATCACTGGACCTTGTGAAACTATCACTCTGCTGAGTTGTAATTTCCTTAGGAGAAAGTCTAATGTGGGCAGAAAATAGCATGTACTGTATTCTTTTACTGCGAAATATATATATATATACATATATATTTATTAATTTATATTTTTAATATATATTTTAAAATTAAATACAATATAAAGTTATTTATGAATTATTTATAAGTATTAACATATTTATAAATATTTTATATATATAATACTTCTAACCATGTTGGGGATAGCATGAAAAATTAAAAATAATTCTGGATAACCCTCTGTTATGTGGCGATATTGCCTAATACACACTCAAAGCCATCCACCTAAACTACTCATCCTACTTGAGTTCTAAAGAGTTGAAAAGTTAGATTATCTTATGACACACGGTCATGGTGGTTTAATTTTTCCTTCTAGCAGCTTCTCTCAGATTAGGACTTACCAGTGTTAAAAAACAGTCACACACCCATATTCATCGCACCATATTCGCAATAGCCAAAAGGTGGAGACCCACATACCCATCAATGGATGACTAGATCAACACAATGTGGTATATATACAGAGGAATATCACTCAGCCTTAAAATTCTGACACGTACTACACGGGTGAACCTTAATGACATTATGAGAACTGAAATGTTCCAGTCGCAAAGAAACAAATACTATATGATCCCACTTACAGAAGGCACATAAAGTGGTTAAATTTTTAGAGACAGAAAGCAGAAAGGTGGTTGGTGGGGCTGAATTCAGGAGGGAATGAGGAGACAGGACTTAACGGGTACAGAGCTGCAATTCTGCCAGATGGGAAGAGTTCTGTGGGGGCGTGGTGGTGACAGTTGGACCACAATGTCAATGAGCTTCCTGACACTGAACAGCACATTTTGAAGCAGTTAAGATGGTAAATGTAATGTGTATTTTATCCCTGCTACTTCCCTCCCTCTCTGAGTGCTTTTATCTGTAGAACAGATAAAATTAAACTAAAGCTGTGAATTAAATTAAATTAATTAAATTTAAATGAATTAAAGCTGTGAGTTCCAGCAGCCCCTGGAATTATCATTTTCCAAAATAAATTTACTTATACTACATCATATCATATATTATATTATGTTATATATTATGTTATATTATAAAAATATTTATAAGGGAGGCCATGCATTCTAATCTGGTAGCTGCCCACTCAGCAGTATTGTGAGCTAGACCCCCTTCTGGTTGTTACAGGTGGTTTCTTGAGAGGTACACTCCATTTCCCGCTGTACCCATCCACTCTTTCCTTCCAAATTCTTCTTTCTTTTTTTTTTTAAGATTTTATTTATTTATTTGACAGACAGAGATCACAAGTAGGCAGAGAGAGAGGAGGAAGCAGGCTCCCTGCCAAGCAGAGAGCCGGATGTGGGGCTCGATCCCAGGACCCTGAGATCATGACCTGAGCCGAAGGCAGAGGCTTTAACCCACTGAGCCACCCAGGCGCCCCTTCCTTCCAAATTCTTAAAATTCAGTAAGGAGAGCTAGGAAACAATGGTGAGAAATGCCCTATGGTACAGCAAGGAGTCTCTGCTGGAAGCTGGGGCAAAGGCCAGGGTACTAAGGAAGTGACTTCTTGCTCCATCCAATACTGAAAGGATCCACTAAGAAATAAAAGGGCTCTGCAGAAAGGGAAGAACAGGGAAGGTTGGAGTTCAGCAGGCGAGGGCATGAGGAGCTGTCCTCAAGACTTCCTCTCAGATTTATTTCACAGTTCACATTTAATTCTAATCCTAGCATTCTCTGCGTTTTATAGTTCGTAGACTCCTGGCTATCTCAATAGGGGACTATATCACCAATTTCAAGTGAATCCCCCCAAGTCAGCCCATGGAGAAAAGAAGTTAACCTGTTCCTGAGCCAGACAGAGGAAAGAGGTCAATACTGTCAGCTTGAGAATTCAATTATGTAGAGGGGTGCTACTTCATCCTGGAGCCCTGCCCACTCCTACCCCAGTCACTCCATCTTTGACCTCTAGCCTCTGCTCCTGTAGAACAGATTTTAAAAATGATACATTGTTGCCGGCCCCTCCACTGCACTTTCCATTTTTGGTGTTCAACATTCTTTCCTTTCCATCTCAATCTCTTTCCTTAGTACTGCTGCTAGTAAGCAGAGGTTTCTCAATTTACTTTGTTTCTAAACAGAGTACTTTCAAATGCATGTTTTGACTCAGTTTCCAGAATATATGGTTATTGGCAGCCCTGAAGCCATGCTTTCGAGATGAACTTCTTATAACCTGCCAGCTTTACTTTGTTCTCAGTGTAAGGCATTTACTGCTCACTGGAAATGTTTCTTAGGCAATCCACCTAAAACCAGCTTTACGCTTCGAACTCTCTGGAAATCTCTATTCCACAATGGCCACGGCTCAATCCAGAGCTCTGAGGAATGAAGGCTCCCTTCTAACACTTAGGGAAGGAAAATTAGAGGGAAAAATACTGATAAAATCTTCAAGACATATATTAGTTAAGGGTGTCTTTAACAAAGGGCATTCTGTCTCAGAAAGTTCCAGTTAATCTCAGTTTGTGGAGTTCAGGAACTCGGGTTTTTGTTTCCACAGAGACTAACAATGTGGACTTCGGCAGAACTGCTCCACCAGGGAAAACCGCAGCAGATGTGCTGGAGACAGGGCAGTGCTGAGAGGCCAAAGAACGATGGCCCCACATAGCATGTTCTCAGCCTGAGGTCATAATCCACCGGGATGTCTGGGAGGATGTGGCATGCGCGCTTCTTACACTTTCCTGCTAGTCAGCTCAAGCTCATCATATAAGGCCCTTTCTATCATTTCCAGAGCACACGTACTTGCATTATCTTATTTCTCAGTGATTTTAGCAAGTTTAGAAATGTACACACCCTTCCAAACACAAAAACAATGCAGTGTGTGCAGGATTATACCAACCCCCGCCCCAACCCAATCCATTCTTACCTCTTCCCTAGCCTCCCTGAAGGATGAATTTAAGGCTCCTCCTCTCCTAGAAAGGGAAGGACTTGGTAGTAGTGTCTTCTTGCTGTCCCAAAGAGCTCCTCGATGGTCTTTGTGTCAATTTGGTAGTGATGCTGCTGCCTGCAGCCAAAGTCCAGATGTTGGTTTTGCCACGTACTTGCTCCTCTGGAATGGTCTTCCAAAAAAAGCTTCTCATGCGCCTTTTCTTCCCAAGGTGGCTATAGCCATTCAGGTGAGAAGATGGGGGTAGTCCTGGAGGGGGAGGTGGGAGTGGAGGCCCCCCGGGGAGTGGAGGTGGGGGGGGTGAGGGGGAGGAGAGGGAGGAAAGCCCTCCCCTGAATAGGGACATGATGGAGGTGGAGGGGGGGGAGGAGGAGGAGGAGGAGGAGGGCCTCGGCGGTGCTGTTTCCCGATCATGAAGCCAGCTTGCCGTTGGTGATCGGTCCCATTTTCTTATCGCTGACCAAGGAGACACAATTCATAACATGCATAGTACTGTTGCCTTCTAAGGAGATAATTTCTTGGCCTTGGGGAAGCAGACACAAACATTAAACTTGTTGTCATACTTTTCACTCACTGGTCGGCTGCCAGAGAAAAAAGGCAACAGGGTGTTGTGTCATCTTCCAAACCTACAAGATAAAACACCTAAATTGGTACAAGAAAACATCTGAATGCCAGCTAGTTCCTTCAGAGCCCAGCGCCGGTCTTCCATGCGGCGGCTGGGTATTACAATCCATGAGAGGCAACACATCCAAAAGAGTCATAAAAAGGACTAATACTTTTCTAAATGTGAACCAGACAAAATTTTACTGCCTGGAAATGCTGCCAAAGCAGCAGCAACAACCCAACCTGGAAACCTTCCATTCATCAATAAAACACGTCCATTTATTGAGAACCTGCTATAGGTTCTGCAAGCATCGCTCACTTTATGAATAACTACTTGTTCACTAACTGGCTTCTCTTCCTTAGGCAATGGTACCCGAGCCCTAGGGGAATACCCAAATGGCTGAGCATTCAGGTAGCTGTGGACGACCCTGTTTTCTCCTGTGCGGACATGTTCCCTACCAGTCACTTGGTCAAAGGGTATCCTCTTGCCTTGCAGAGATGAGGCAGGGCATCTGGAAATTGATAAATAGCAACCAAACTCATTCCCCCAGAGTCAGGGCCACCATGTTCCTGCTCACCACAAACAGAGAAAAGAACACTAGGTGTGAAGATTAAATGTTGTAGCTCAAATCAAACTTTACTGCTTACATTTTAGACAAGTCACTTCACCTCCCTAGACTTCCGTTCTGTCCTTTGTAAACTAGGAAGCTGGGATCCATTCCATGACCTCTCTCATTGCTGCCAATGCTATCACTTTAGATCCTAGTTAAGCCACTCTGCAGAAACAACCAGAACTTCACACCAACCTCTTTGGCTTCTTCTGTGACACTCTCAGCAGAGAAAACACACACACACAAAGATACGCTGCTCGCATAATACCCGCCACACATCTATACCTGAGCCACACAGTCACTGAGTTATATTTCTGGCTTGTGTTTACTGGCCTTTAAATGTTTGTTTTTGGCACTGAGTTGTTATGGACCTGATGTGAAAACAGAGGTCAAAACAACTACATTTCTTCAGACTTAAGGACGGGTTAATGGAAAACGTGTAAACTGTCTGATAGCACTAATTCAAATATTATGAAATGCTTTACACAGAACCATGTATAAAAGGCAGGACTGCCTTGGGAATAAGAGCAGAGACTCTAGAAATAGACCGTTTTTTCCTCAGATCTCGGTTCTGCTCCTTCTCAGATGTGCAGTTTGAGGTGAGGGAGGCCGTTGAACCTATGTCTTAGCATCCTTATCTATAATATAAAAATATATTGTTCCACTGGTTTGCATAAGAATAAATGAGCTAATACATGTACCAAGATACTATTAACAATAACCAGTGTCATATGTACATATGATTTCTCTTCACTTTCACAGGTACTGTATTTTCTTTAAAATATGTATTGGGTTCATGGATAAAATGTTAAGTTACTCCTGGCTGCTAGAAAAATACCTTTAATAGTCCTATTCTTTGCTTTCTATGTTACTAGCTTTGTCCTTCTTCAAAACTCAGTGATTATATATTATGCTATCTCTAAATTATAAGAACATGGGTGCCTGCTTGGCTCAGTCACTTAGCATCTGATTCTTGATTTTGGCTCAGGTCATGATCTCAGGATTGTGAGATCGACCCCCGAGTTGGGCTCAGAGTTGGGTTCCATGCTGGGCATGTTGGAGCCTGCTTAAGATTCCCTCTCTGCCCCTCCCCTGCCAAATAAATAAATAAATAATAAATGACAAGCACAAATGTTTTATGAAATATGAAAATTTAACTTTTGAAAACTATGCATGTGTAGGAGACAGTATTGACAGCTACTAACTGGATTTTTTTTTTTTACCATTTTAACCATTTATAATTGTGTATCAGTGACACTAAGTACATCTGCAGTGCTGCGTAGCCATCCCCACTGCATAATTTTTTAGAAAGTAAAACCGAAATTATTTATCCAAGCTAACTTCTAGTTCACTTGCGATGCAACTGGCTTTTTAAAGGAGTTTGCATAATTACCATTAGGGGCATAACTAGGCTGTTTTCATAGCTGGCACCCCTTAAGCAATGACTCATTGTCAATTACAGTTTATAGTTACATTTGAACTCTTCTTTTTTCAAGACTGTACAAGTAATCTTGGCTGTTTATCCTTACATAGTTTAAAATACTTCTGTACATAAAACATCTCATGTATTGAAGAGTTGCTAATCCTCCAATTCACCTCCAACTGCAGATATGCTGACTCGTTTACAGATTATTCCCGTTAAGAATGGCGATAACCTTAAAAAGTCTCCATCCTAGAAAGCAGGGACTCCCTCCGTGCTGTGTAAGTCTATCCACAGATGTGCCATTAAAACTCACACAGCAAATAAGGAGTGTGTGTGTGTGAGAGAGTGAGAAAGGCTCTACACTCAAACCAGCACTAGTTTCTGACACTAAAGCTCCAAAGGATGCCAGTCTTTTTGAGTACCATGCATTGCACACAATCAGTACAAGATAAAGGCTTGTCAAAGTAAAAAGTGACAAGTGTTAGTGAGGCACTGGCTATAAGGCTATAATTCTAACCACAGCCCCATCTAGAGAAAGAATGTTATTTTTAAAAGTCCAAAGAACAAAATGAAATTTACAACACTTTTACTGGTATGTTTGTCTGGCTCATTTTTTCCCAGAGGTAACAAATAAGGGTCCTAGACCCCCAGCACGCTTCTAATGAATACATCTCCAGCAATGATTAGCTAAGATGCTAATGCTTTTACTACTGGCTTCAATAGGGCTTTGATAGGGCTTTTCCTTTGGGCAGGATTTCCAGTGTCAAAGAGGCAGAGGAAAAAGAGAGTGCAGACAGACATTCTAACCCTTTCCACAGTCTCATAACATATTAAAACGGAGGATAAACAAAGAACATTTCATTTACTAGGGTACAGTTCCCAGCAAAGATGCAAACGCATACCCTCCAAGTCTGCTAGCCCACAGGTAATTCTGCAGCCCTGAAATGCTTGCTGCTCCTCACAGCTGCCAACTGCCAGTAGGAACAATGGAATTAATCTTGGCTCTGTCTGGAAAATGTCAAGGGTCCCATCCACCTTCCCAGGGCAGCCAGAGACAGGTTTGTATTTAACATCCCACCTACAGGTTGGGGACCTCAGCAGCAGGGAGGACAGCTGCTAAGGCTGACAAATGTTCAGCCCTGAGTAAAACAGAGCTGTCACCGTAAGGCTCTGAAGATGAGAACTCTTCAAGCCCTGAGTGCTAAACAGGAGCCATCAGGGGTGTGTCTGAGGGACCAACCCTCTAGAGAGGTTTTAGCTCAACAGAGCATCACTGAACTATGTAAATTTTTAATTCACATGCTGGGGCCATGTCTCTAGTCTTTAGCTGATTGGCCAAAATAAGTCTTAGAATGCAAATGTTCCTAAGGAAATTCAAAGAGGACCTCTCGCCCAACAGCCAGCACCGCTTTGCTCATGGTGTTAGAAACATGAACAGAGTGAGTGGCAGGGAAGATGAGAGAATATGTACGTTTCCTTTCTCAGTACATTTAGGAGGAAAGCAAGCTCCTCCTGTAAGTCCGTTCAGAGCTCAGGTTTTCCTGAAAGACGGTTAGGGGGGCCTGACGGCTCAGCTGCCCGCTCACCCTCTAGGTCAACAAAAATCAAAAGTGAACGCCAAGGAAAACCCTCCAGAAAACCTTTCCCCTTCATTTCTGACTTGTGTCACAGATGAGGTGGGGGCAGGAAGGCCTGGCCCACACCCTCCCGACGACAAACGGGGGTAGAACAAGCCAGGTTTGGAAAGCAGGCAGCGGACAAAGGAGGGAGGCGAGGGTACAGGCGATTCTGAAATACGGAATTTTTGCCCTCCACTAATTCCCCGGGGGAAAGCCCCTCCCCGACCGCCTATCTTTCAAAACCTTTCTTGATCGTTAAACCCAGAATGTCAATCACACAGTCGAACCAGTGCCGGCAGCATCCAAACCTCCTCCTTGGCACTGCACGCGGCGGCGAGAGAACCCCAGACTGCTTCCAGTCAGCGTATTTAAGCCGCAGCATAACATAAACACTTCACGGATGCCCCCGAGCGCAACACCCGGAGAGTAGAGAGAGAACGCTGGTTTCTGAATGTGCGTTTTGTTTCTATCAAGGTCCCCAAATTAAGGTGGGGGGAGCGCACGAGCGCCAGAGGATGCTCTAAAGAGAGGGAAGGAAGCGCCGGCCACTCATTCCAGGAAGACAGCTGTGGGTCAGTTGAGGGGGTCACAGACGGCCGAACACTGGGGGCAATTTCTGTGCAAACAGATGTTTGAAAACTGACTCCCAGGTCCTGAAGAAATTCGGCGTGGGGGTACCGGGGGGCACGATTGCTTTCAAGAAGTCTGGACGCCAAGTAGTTTTCCTAGGTCACAGCACTGTCCGGCGATCCGCCGCGTCCTTCCGCCCCCAAGCCCCGGGTCCTGGTTCCCGCCCCAGCCACTCACCCAAACGGCCCCGGATGGGCCCCACAGAAGGCTCGGGGGCGCAGCGTCCGCGCGGGTCCCCAAGAGCGAGGCGAGTGGGAGGTCCGGCGGCCGCGCGCGAGCCCCCAGCCGCGTCCTTATCTGCGCCGCTGCAAGGGAGGCGGTGGGGGAGCGGACGCCCGTGCGCAGCCGAGATAGACGCCCACACGGCCGCGCAGGCTCGGCGGCGGCTGCCGCGGCGGGACGAGGGCGCGCTCCGCGGAGAGGCCGCCCCGGGCCGTGAGGGAACAGGCGGGGCCGAAAGGGCAAACGCCGGGTAAGGACTGGACCCTCCGCCTCCCGCGAGCGCCGAGCGCCCAGAGGTCCTGGAGCGCAACCGAGCGGAGCTGCCGCAGCAGGCGCTCGCCCCTCCCCGGGCCCCTAAGGCGGGCGGGTCTGGGCGTGTCCGAGGGGGGGGTGGGGGGTCGCCCGCCCCGCCCCCTTGCCCGGAGGACCCAGGCTTAGGGTCCGCCCCCCCCCCCACACCAGCCCAGCGCGGTTCCTTGGTTACCCGCCCCTCGGACCCGCGGCCGCACGGAGCTCCAGAAGCCGGGTGGGCTGCGGAGGCTAACAAGGGAAGGTTATCTCAGTGCTTGGAAGCCAAAGAGGGGATCTCCTGGTTCGCGGACTTGGGATCTGCCGGATCCTTGAACGTTCGCGGCGACACCTCCCCCACGTCCGGGGTCTGGATCCCGGGCGCGGAGGAGAAAGCCTCGCGGCCGCACTGCGGACCAGCAGATGGGAGCCAGGGAGAGCCGGCAAAAAGAAAAAAAAAAAAAAAAAGTAGAGGGGAGACTCCTGGTGTTTGGTCGGAGGATAAAACCCGAGAGCCCGCAGTCCCGGAGCTGGGGGCACCGTGGCTGCTGGAGCTCATCCACCAGCCCACCCGCTTCCTCCCCAAACTTCGACAATGTGACGGCGAAACTTCCAATCTGAACTTCGCACGGCCAGGACGAGTTTGCAGGAGCAAGATCCGCCCTGTCCTCGGTCCGCATCACCCCGACGCGGTCCTCGCCAACCCCGCACCCACTGGAGCGGCAAGTCCTGGCTCCCCGCTGGCCAGTGGCGCGCTCTTGGACCGGGCGGGGATCAAGTGGCGGCGCGGTTTATCCAAATATCTTAGCAGCTAAAGCTCCATTAGCCGACCCTGGTCCAGCCCCGAGGCTGCCCGTGCCCTAGCTCGTTCTCCGGACGCGGGTCCAGAGCCGCGCGTCTTGGCCTCAGGAGACCTATCGCTGTCCTCTGCAGTCTGGGTAGTGCAGGCACCAAAGTCACCCGAGTGGGTGCGGAGGGAGCGCGCAAACCTCCCCAGCCCTTCCCATGGAGACTCGAAAGCAGCCGAGACTTGGCGCCGCAGCCCGGGGTCCAAGCTGATCCCTGCCCTTGGCCCTTTGGAGCTGGGGAGTGTCCAGCTCCCGGTTCCCCCCGAGCGGCGGTCGCCCCGGCCTCGGCCACCCGGCTCCCACTCACCCGCGGCCCGCGCTCCCCGCGCGCGCTCCTGGATCCCCACCGCGGGCTCCCAGTGCCAACGCCTCTGCCGGGTCTCTGCAGCCTGAGCAGGCGGCTCGGGACGGCGAGGGGGCAGGGCGACGCGGGGCGGGGCTCAGCCGCTGCCCCAGGTAACAATGCTGCAGACGAGCCCGCTCCCACAGCCAGCCGCAAAGGGCAGCACGCCCTTTCCTGCTCGGCCCCTTCCCTCCTCCCACCCTCCAGCGCCGGCGTCGGCGCCGCGGCGCTTGCCTTCACCTATCCGGGGCCCCAGGAGCTTGGAAGACGCCAGCGGGCACGCTGCTCCCGCACCCGAAGGCGCCCGAGGGAAGTAGGGGTGGCGGGAAAACAGCGAAGTACGAGTGTGAAGAAGAGCCAGGTATCCTCGTGTAACCAGCGAGGGGAGGCGCCAAGCCGCTTCCGAACCTGCAAGTGCTTTCCACCAAGCTGCCTCTGCCGCAACCTCCCCGCCACCCTCCCCTGCGCACACGCACACTCCTGCACGCACACCCTCGGCGCGCGCGCGCGCACACGCACACACATAGGCGCGCGCGCCAGGCTACCCTCTGCCCCACGCTGGTTTCTCCCTGGAGTACTAGGCAGGCTTTGGAGGGGGCGAATGTACCAGCTCTTAAAGCCAAATCCCAGCTGAGCGGGAGCTACCCAAAGTCACCTCTTCTCTGGGTCCTGCCACCTGTAGGTTTCTTACTTTTTTTTTTTTTTTAACTCTCCTCGGTGATGATGGTAGCAGGGCTCTTTCAATTATATTTAAGCAAAGCAAAGAAAAAAATCCACTGCAAGTCAGACAGCATGAACGGAGGCTGTCCAGAGACTAACAGGAAGAAACGGGGGAACAGTTTAATCGCATCCCCGCCCCCCCCCCCCCCGCCGCCCAAATAATTTGTGAAACCAGGCAGTGAGAAACATAGTCAAAGAAAACCTTTCCTCGGCAAACCAGCCGGTCGGAGATCAGCTGCAGGGGTGGAGAGGCGCCCTGGGTGGGGATGAAGTCATCCTTACCTTTGACTTGGTTAACAGATAACAGACCACAGTTTTCCAGTCTCTGGTGCCGGATGACTTCTGTCTCTCCTCCCCAGGTCTTCAACCCCTGCACTCCCACAACTCGTTCTCCATGTGTATGGAAAAAAGTGAAACTATTAGAGCAAAAACAAAAACAAAGCAAATAACAAAAGCAATAAACAAAATTAATGCCAGCCAAGAGCCCATTTACTAGCCATAGACCAGGCTTACATTATACGTGGCGAGTAGATCCAGCCAAGACTAGAGAAAACCTCAAGGAGTGGGAAATGTAATAAAAGAGAAAGATATCCATGCTCAGGAAGTTAATATGAATCCCAAAGGATTATGGATTGCAAAGGCAAAAGTTGAATGAAGAATTTCACAAGTGAGGAGCAGAATGGTATCCTTTCCTTTTCTTTTCTGGAGGGTTGGCCAGATGAAGGGTCTGCACCCACTGCACACTTCCCGCTCTTCAGCAGCTCCCACCTCCCCAAACCGGGCTTCCCCCTGCACACTGTACTAAGTATGCACTTTCAAATGAGCCACTTCTTTGAAGAGTCAAATTCAGTGACCCATCATCAACCCAGTCTTTTTGATCTCCCTGCAGCAGTCTGGCCTACAGGCCTTCTCTCTGCCCCTCTGGCCTCCTCTGCTGAACCCTTTTGTCCTTTGAGGACAGTAAATAGATTCTTCCAACTCTGTCTCCCATTATCCCATGGGTTCCGTCTTCTGACTTGAACCTGGAAGGGTCCAGATTTTGTAGGGCCTGAAGCTTGTATAACTCTTGAGGGAGCTTTTTAAAGAAAATCAATAACTTATAAACACACCACTAAGTGTATGTCCTTGGAAGTGTCCAGGAGAGTGAGGGGCAGGAAAAGTCCAGCTCTAAGGCAAATCCACTTCTGACTTCACCTCTAGGTCAGTGCCTCTCAAATCCACATTGTCGCTGTAATATCTCAGGTCCAAATTCAATGTCCAAAGGTCAATTCATCTTTCTCGTAAAACTAGCACTTATCCTACCCATACCTCTTACTTAAGACCTGATTCTAGGGGTGCCTGCGTAGCTCAGCTGGTTAAGCGTCTGCCTTCAGCTCACGTCATGATCAGGGTCTTGGGATCGAGTTCCAAATTCGGGTTCCTTGTTTTGTGGGGAGCCTGCTTCTCCCAGGTTTGTACTTGCTCGCTCTCAAATAATAAATAAATAAATAAAATCTTGAAAAAGACCTGATTTTTAAAATTTAAAATCCCGGCTTTCCTCTGGTTCTTTTTGTCTTCTGAATTCCTTATATCTAAGTATTCTCTGAATTTGTTGCTCTTTCCACAAATCATGTCTCTTACTTCTGTACTTTATATCCACGTCCACTCTGCCCTGTTAGAGGATCAGGGAGCTGATATTTATTTGCTGTTGGCCATGGAGCAGGCATCACATGGGATTCTCCTACCAAGCCCAGAAATCCACTGTTCTATATTTTCTAATTTAGAGAATTTAAATTGGGCTCCTGTGTCCACTGCTTTGGTGTCCTTTCTCCTTTTCCCCTCTTCTCCCTGACTCTGCTGTCAAGCCAGTGTTGTTCTGAAGGTCTAATTTGATCACATGAGCTACCCATTCAAAAGCATCGGTAGGTTCACATATGTGCCTACGGGAAGAAAGTGGCGATCTTCCATTTGACATTGGCTGCATTTTCCCTTCCCCTCCTGTGGTCTGAACTGTTTTGTTGCACCCAAGCAGCACTGCTGGCTGAATGCACCGGCCTTCATCTTTGGCTTTTATTTGACATGTTGTGCCTATTAGGTGGCCAAAAGGTGGCTGAGTAGCACAGAGCACAACTCTCAAATGGAGTCAGTGTCTTCATGGGTATGAATCTAGAAGACTCTTTGGTCTTCATACATGAATACACGGATTGTTAATCTCGTCTCACCTGAGCTTGTGCTGGGGCCTCAAGGTGAGCCTCTTGTCTGTACCCCAGAAACACCAGCAGCCCTGTCTGGGGGGAAGGCTGGCAAGACTCCTGAAACCAGGCGTGCCCAGAGTCAGCCCAGCCCCTGGAATCTGTGGCTTGGAGGAAGCTGCTGCTGTGTCCTCAGGGGTGCCAGAGCAGCAGCCAGTGTGGCCAGTGTGAACTTCTGGCCAGCCGAACCTCTCTGGAGTGCGTTCCTAGCTTCGTGTGGCCCCAGCCATGGGCCCCACAGGTGCCGGCTCCAACACCTGCTCAAGAACTTCTCGGTCTGCCGCTTGTCCTCCCTCTCCCCAGACTGTCCTTTCCAGATTGCTCTTTTTCCCTTTGCCCTGTTCATTTTCTCTCTTCCAGCTTCTCTTCCTCAGCCCTGAGAAGCTTGTGGTTTCCTCTACATCGAGCATTTCGTATTGGAATCTGTCATTAGGAGCTCCTCAACAAAACCATCAAACCCAAATCCATCAAATTGCAGAATCCATCCTAAAAAATGCCTTATGGTTCTCAAACAGGCTTCTTTGCTTAAGGAAGAAGTCTAACGCTTGAGCTGACTTCATGGGCCCTCTAAGAAACCACAGGGACACCCTAAAACAAGTCCCCTCTGGCATAGGATTGAGGCATCAAACTGGTTTTTAAATTCCTTTCTCTCAGGGATGCAGACTGAGACTTACTTAATCTTTGTTCTTCTTAAAACATATCTGATGAAATCAGTTGTTGTGTATTTAGATTATAGGCTGTGCCCTTGCTCTTAAAATCAGAAAACGGCGGAAGAAATCAGAAGAAATGAAGTCTACCAGCTCTGTAGTTAAACAGACTTGGCAGAGAAATGCCAAGACTCACCACTCCTAATAACAGCCATTTCTAAGAGAAATTGCTAGACCTCCTTGTTCCTTTCAAAGGTTGAAAAGTATAAAATAAGGAAAATCAACAGAACTGTTGTCACTATGAATGCAAATTTGCATCAAGTATCTTATTGACAAAAGGCAGACACCAGGGGTGCCCAGGTGGCTCAGTCACTGGGCATCTGCTTTCTGCCCTGGTCATGACCCGGGATCCCTGGGATGGAAACCTGCAGCCAGCTCTGCTCAGCGGGGAGCCTGCTTCTCCCTCTGCCTGCTGCTCCCCCTTCTTGTGCTCCCTCTCTGACTGTCTCTCTCTGTCAAATAAATAAATAAAATCTTTAAAAAAAGAATTCAGGCACTGGACTGCTGTTGTTTTCTAAACAACTCTGAGCTGAGAAAATGTTTTCACAGGCTAAGAAATGGAAATAGTAAGTTGCCTTTAAGTACAGTAAATGATAACTAGGCTCTGATCCTTGGAGAAACTTTTTCTCTGCGTGCTAAGTAGCGATTTCTGAGAATTTTAAATAGAAAATGCTTTCACATGGAGGGGTAGCCGGGTAGTTCAATCGTCTAAGTATCTGACTCTAGATCTCAGCTCAGGTCTTGGTCTCAGGGTCGTGAGTTCAAGCCCTGTTTTGGGCTCTACACTGGGTGTGGAGGCTACTTTAAAAAAAAAAAAAAAGTAAGAAAAGAAAAGGAGAAGAAGAAGAAAAGAAAATGCTTTCACATGGGATGCATGTGATGTCGATATCCATGGTGACATCAACAGGCATTTCCTTGGCCAGAAGTAAATACAGGTACTTCGTCAACAGCAGTGCCTGATTTCTTTGAGGGTAAGAGAGATTACGGGCACCGCTTACCAACATATAAGAATGAGGCGATTAGACAGCCGATGACCTCTCTCCTGCTGTCTATGTCCTCTTAGAGCCCAATGTTCATTTGCTCCCTTTTAAGGTGTGTGTGTGTGTGCACATGTGTGTGCGTGTGTGTTTTGGGGGCAGGGATGGAAGTGGAGACGGAT